>NC_086318.1:175144523-175489106 GCF_036172605.1 Pelobates fuscus | reverse complement strand
TTTTGATTTGTTAAACCTCTGTTTGAAAGTCGCCTTCCTGTACATCTAAAGGCAAGTTCAGACACTTCTCCCACTCGGAAGGTCTAAGTTCTAAAGAATCTTTTGCTTCTGAATCTAGAACGTTTATTGTTGTGTAGTGTTGATATTCACTTGTATTTTTATAACTGTCCCACGGACTCTTGTTTACTGCTGGATTGTCCTGCATTAAAAAAAAGAAAAAAGTTTATTTGTTACGCAATTAGCTTAAATATTTGATACACATATTTGATTGATAATAAATACAGTTAGGATCGTTGAGAATAACCAGCTGGTAATAATAAATAATACTTTTTACAAATACAATAGCTCTTATATGTAGTATACAAAAAGGGTTCCTCCCTGCTTTTCAGATGTTGATAAACATCTGCAATTTCTAGATCAGCTATCATTAGTATTGAAGAAAAAAGAATGATAAAATTATGTAAAATTGTAAACAGTGTTTGTAGCAAGATAAGCAGAAAGAGAATAGAACAGACCATAAAAGGAAGTAATAAACCATAACAAAAGATATATTCCAATTTTGCCGTGATAACAAAAACAAGGTAAACTAATATGATGCATTACGTTGAAGTGTGTATTATAAAATATGCTATTGAGGGGTTTTGAAGATACAATATACCACAATACTGAAAGGCTGAGTAATTTATGGATATGTTTAGAATTCAATATGGTATTATTTGGTATTATCTATATTTGATATTACATTCCTATTATTATGATTATTATTATTACTGCATTATTATTTTTATCAGAGATTATATGCCCAGCAGACATAAACATACACATTCACACCAACCAGCATGAACTCGTTCTTCGTGTATCACTGTTCTGCTGGGGTTAGTACTGAGGACAGCGATACAACATTTCTCTCTCTCTCTGCCCCTTGTTCTCATACATGGATAATAGAAGATGGGAAGAATTAATGAAATTAGTCTTGATTTGCAACTGCAGACTAAGACTGTGACTTCCATCAGTCAGGCAGACAAAATGCACTTCTGTTTCTGCACTGATATTTGTAAACTAATATACACATTATATATATTTATTTTTTATTTTTTTGTTGTTGTTAAAACCACATTTAATTTGAAATGCCAGAATGCTCAGACCCTGGATTAGTATCTAATGCTTGGAACTGGATGACATGTCTGCATGTCTCCTTCAAATAGATGAATATACAAAAAATACAATCAATTACAATAGCTTGAAATATTAGTGGTAGTTAAGAAGTTAACTTTCCAGTTTGTTACCTACTGCACATATTGAAAAAAACTAATCTTTTTGCAATCTATATAACACCTATGAAGGCTTACTATTTTATGCACTTAAGTCTATCACCAATTACAGAGAACTAGCAATGTTTCCTCAGTGACACTGAATGAAAGGTCATGGTAACCGAACAAACATTGACAATTTTAAAACTACAATGGAAAGTATACTTGACATTGCAAATGTGAATTTGTATTAGTACTGAGCATATTTGGACTATGTCAATTTAGAAAAGACTAACCTACAATATTTAAAAAAAAAAAAAGTTTGTATGGTTTTCACAGAAACCTAACTAAATATTATTTTAAAAGAAACTTCATTACAGATATATGATAGATAGACAGACAGACAGACAGACAGACAGACAGACGGATAGATAGATGGATAGATAGACGGATAGATAGATGGATAGATAGACGGATAGACGGATAGATAGACGGATAGACAGATAGATAGGACCTGCCAAGAATGGGGTACATTGATGTTGTGGTAGGCGTATGCAATGTATGATCATATACTCTAACTAAACCCCCATTATTTTTTGCCTAGGTGAGGTGTTTTTTTTAAAAAAAAAAGCTATTACAATTTGTGAAACTTGAAATTGTTGTTTAATGAAGGAGCGAGTGTGCTGGATTGTGTATTTTGTATATTTGTGTACGGGATTATGGATGGGGCGCACATTAAACTGTGTGTAATTTTGATGTATGAGAGTCGGTTGAGGTGTGCCGAAACCGACGTGAGGTTAGGCCTGCAAAAGAGGGCCCACCCAGGTATAATGATATATGAAGAGGGTGTGGTGGGAGGGAATTTCCGAAATCGTCGCAGACAGGTGAGTAAGGGGATTTGCTGGGTTTAAATAGCTATAAAATCCCTCCCACAATTTCAGGCAAACGCCTTCTATTTGTGTACGGGATTATGGATGGGGCGCACATTAAACTGTGTGTAATTTTGATGTATGAGAGTCGGTTGAGGTGTGCCGAAACCGACGTGAGGTTAGGCCTGCAAAAGAGGGCCAAAAAGTGTGTGACATTAATTAAACATAACAAAACATTTAGACATATTATAGAAAGCGAGCCCGATTTCTTTCTGGATTTGGAAAGAACGGGTTGTATGCCGAGGACTTCCAGCGACCCATCTTCTCTACAAGATGAGTTGGAACTGGATAACTTGAGGCTGCTGTGGCGGCCCTAACACGGAATGAATGTACCGAGATGGAACTTTGGATTGAGGCCAAAACTAACAAACAAGGAGCGAATGTATAGCATGAACTGTTTGAGAGATGTGGCAAAAATTGTACGAGCAACCATTATAATCGGAACGCATTTATCATCTTGAACCACATACAATACTTACACGTATCGAAAGCCGTAGAGTACGTTGCTTAGTATTAGTGGACAAATCTTACCTGCATAGACTCTAACTTCAGGCATGATTGATACCTATTTGACCTGCAGAGGAAAACTGGACTGCGTGTTCTTTTATCTCAACCGTTACGTTTAAGCAAGGTCCGACTTCAGGACTTCGGAAGTGGCTAAAGCGGAGGAAACTGCAGGGGAACTTGAGACGTCAGGGTTGGTGTTTATTAAAGAAAATACGATACCTGGAGCTAGTTCTTGTAGCATGCTGTGAGGAGGAAGGAAACGTAATAAGTTTAAATTATGCAAAACTCCGAAGCTCATTGGGCTTTCTCGTGTAGTAGAGCTGCGAGCTAATGGGTACCAATAGGTGAAGATAAGGACTATCCCGTAAGAGTTGAGGCCGTGCCAGTAGCCCTGTGTTTGAGAGAAGCCCTACCTACGATTTGGGCCATGTGGACTTGTGCCAACTATGCGCGGCAGGGTATTAACCTCTTGTGGAAAAGCGTTAACCTGACCGTACACGTGCGATTACCTGCATTAACCATAGCGAAAAGGACTGTAACAGGCGCCTGATGAAACTGCCGTGATGTGAATCGAAGAATAGAATGCAAAGCCGTGACCCACCGTAGGGAAAAGTTTGCACGAGAGAGGAACCTGAAAAGGAGCTTTGACATAACTTGAAGACGATATGTGTTCGTATAGCAAGTACCCTATAGCAGTTACTTGGTAGGCATGAGATCGTAAAAGATTGTACTACAGGATGCATAAGGTGATACGCCTTAAATTAAAACATCCAGCATGACCGAAAGTAACTCCCGATGGACTACTTAAGCTTACATAAAGAGAAGCGTGAACAACGACAAATGCGTGACGAATGAAATTGACTGCGCATGGAGGACCCTGTGAATGTCAGGCGTGCCGACAAGTCCCTAATTAGTAGATTAAGGATTCGAATGGTATTTGTTTGGCCAAAATGGAGGCGGAGTGATGCCTCGATGTCCGATATGAAACAAGCGGGAAATCTGTTCACCCGGTCCAATCGGATCGCTAAAGCTTATCCTGCATTGCTTGTATAAGTGACGCCGACGTGAAATTGAGTGATAGTATGAGTCGATAAACAGTAATTTAGAACTCAATGTACCAAAGAGCCCCCGAAATGTTGTGAAGTAACGAATAGTATATTCGTAATACATGAGTCCGGAAGCAGTCACTGTACGTCACGACAGCGCCTGGAGGACCCGACGATGGTCCAATACGAGGCCAAACCTGTACAACGTGCAATGTGGAGGGCAACGTGAGGCCCAACATACCAATCCGACTGAATATAAGTAAGAAATGCCTGAAACAAGTTGATGGAGGAACCGCCGGTCTTGGAGTCTACTAGCTCGGTCTGGGCACGTAGTATACGTGGAACCTAAGGATCGCCAGTGAACGACAGGTTGGGGTAACATATGTATATATATATATATATATATATAAATATACAGGAATCCTTGAACTGCTAGCACTGAGCATCCAGCAGAGCCATAGCCCGTAAGAGATAATGTATTGAAAGCACCGGAGTAGCCGAGTACGATAGTTCTGAAATACTGTTTTGCATCAATGTAGGAGTAAGTAACGCACGATCGAAACTAAGGCGGGAAATAAAGCGCTAGGATACCCAGAGCGGTTATGGGATCTAAATCATAGTGATTATGCTCGACGGGTCTGGGGTGTGTCGCCCCCCCCCCCCAGCTGACTAGGAGCGCGAGTGTGTGCTGGCTGACTAGCTAGTGCCGCAAAGCGGCGAAACAATTACACTAGGTTGGTGACAGGTGAGGCCCTGCTAGTTGCCAAGCGGCTTGAGAGGCTCTATCTATGCGTTGGCGTGAGGGGGTAGCGAGGCCACTGAATGAGGTGGCGGGGTGTCGGCCTCTCGGTGACAGTTAAACATAAGATAGAATGGGAGTGACGGATGAGGCCCTCTCTATGCCACAATGCGAGGCGACTAGCTATGATTTGGCCCGAGGGGCGTAGTACCTCCGAGTATGAGGATGGGAGTTGGCCTCGCGGAACCACTAACCTATGGCGAAGAAGCCGGGGAGAATAACAACTAGTGGACACCTAGGAACCTAACAGCCAGCAGTTGCTAACTAAGATGGAAGGGTAGTTAGTGAGAGAGGACATACTACAGAACGAAACGTGGGTAGCAAAGAGTTAGGATCGTATGGTTTGACCGAAACCGGAGTGCCCAGTGAGCATGTGGGGTCCGGATGGTCGGGACGTGTGAACTAGGATGCGTGTATGAACGTATGAATGGCCCTCGGGGCCCGTGGTGCCTGACCGTGGCCACGATTCGAAATGCAATACGAATAGACGTGTATATCATTCGTTTATTTGTATGTATATATATGCAGATCTTGTTCATAGTATTGTTAAACGCGTACTGCCGTAGCCGAGGCTCGCTCCCCAGAACTGCAATATGAAAGTAGACGCATTTGTCCAATAACGCAAGTGCTTGTCTGCGTAGGAGTACGCCGGGTTTTACACGTGACGCAAATTGCCGCGCTGACTGAGGATGAATTAGGGCTGGAACAGACAATGCTTCATTTGCTGTGTACATACATCGCTTCAAAAGACCCTCACAGCGATGAGCAGGTTAAAGAAAGTCAGAATAGCCAATTATCCAAAAATTCAGCCATAACCAAGCGAGCTGGCAAATTACCGTAACCGTCAATACGCGTCACTGTATATCAGTACATCAGTGTTTATATCTGCGTATGTGTGCGTACTTGAACATCAGGGATATAATATTAATATAAAGACAATTATTAAATTAGCAAAAATTTATTCTTTTTTTTTTTTTTTTTTTTTTTTTTTTATGCGAAGAATGTGGTAACATACAATGCCAGTGTAAGACTGACCATTCCAGGAATATAAAATTCGGTATGGCATAAAGGTTGATAGGACAATTTATGTTATAAAATGCAAACAACGATTCAAATATAGCATGGTTTAATTAAATGAAGGTGAGGACTAGTGGTTCAGTTGATTGCCATGGGGCAGGGGTTCAGTGCCATCGTGAAAGCTGAGGCTGGATGATGTGATTCAGTGCCGTACATGTGTGCGTGGTCGTAGTGCATAGGAGTTGGTCGCGGTAGACCTGTGTTAGTTTAGTTCCGCTCTAAGACAGTCGGGGTTGTGTGTGGGGCCCTGACGGGGTAATACCTCTCCCATGCTGGCGGCATTTTAGAAGGGTTTTGCTCCACCCAAGGATGGCAGTATAAAAACTGTTAGGACTAAGCTGAATAGGAGGGACTGTACTCCATGTCGTTAATACGACAATGGATGGAAAAGCGAAATATTGCTGAAAGCAGACTCTAGCTCTGTTTTTATATTGTTTTTAATGTTTTTTTTTTTTTTTTTTATGCGAAGAATGTGGTAACATACAATGCCAGTGTAAGACTGACCATTCCAGGAATATAAAATTCGGTATGGCATAAAGGTTGATAGGACAATTTATGTTATAAAATGCAAACAACGATTCAAATATAGCATGGTTTAATTAAATGAAGGTGAGGACTAGTGGTTCAGTTGATTGCCATGGGGCAGGGGTTCAGTGCCATCGTGAAAGCTGAGGCTGGATGATGTGATTCAGTGCCGTACATGTGTGCGTGGTCGTAGTGCATAGGAGTTGGTCGCGGTAGACCTGTGTTAGTTTAGTTCCGCTCTAAGACAGTCGGGGTTGTGTGTGGGGCCCTGACGGGGTAATACCTCTCCCATGCTGGCGGCATTTTAGAAGGGTTTTGCTCCACCCAAGGATGGCAGTATAAAAACTGTTAGGACTAAGCTGAATAGGAGGGACTGTACTCCATGTCGTTAATACGACAATGGATGGAAAAGCGAAATATTGCTGAAAGCAGACTCTAGCTCTGTTTTTATATTGTTTTTAATGTTTGGTAAATTCCAATTAAAAGGACTCACGGAGGTTCTGCGATACATTTGAAGTTGTAATTTCACAGCTGAGACAATTGGCTTCAAACGAATATTTTAATGATGTCCCCTTTTCCTCTCCCAGAATTCATTACATGCTGCACAAACACTAAGGGGTTAGTAAAATGGTAAATTAGTGCGAACTGACAGCTGATTTACATCCGTACGCAAACACAAAATCAAATGCTGCACTTTTGTAACGTGGTTATTTTTGGTCATTATTTAGTGAATAAGGCCCTTGATTTCAGGGACGTTCTCCATGTGATTGGAATAAGTGCCCTCAGAGGGCTAACATTTATCCTGTATTGATGGACATATAATACATATCATTTTATCACTCTGTGTATGATGGATATATAATACATATCATTCTATCACTCTGTGTATGATGGATATATAATACTTGTGTATGGGATTATCATCCTATTTGTGCCCTGTCCCCATATATATGTCTTACAAAATCCTAGACAGTTGAGTTGTGTGCAGTATTAAAAATCACAGTGTGGTATGAATGAGTGCACGATAGCATTCCAATTCACGACGGTGTACTCTGTACAGTACAGTACAGTAACACAATTATGCAAATATAATTGTATAGTGAAAGAACACCTTCAACCTGCACAGTACTGTAGGATGTGCTAGCACGCAATAAATACGAGTTAATACATGAAAAATATGTGTTTCAGAAACACTAAGAGATAGACTGCCGAGGATGTCATAAAGTGGGTTAAAGGGGCGTTAGATCGTTAAGAAGTCGATTTATAATAGGGTGCCGGGCAGTTCGGAAGAGGAACTCTTCTAAATAATTATTTTCCGAAGCGTGAAAGTAAATGCGAAATCCGAACTGCGTTTGAAAAGTACTCACGATTGGAAACTTGCTGAACGCTGACGAACGCGTACTCGTGTCGAGGCGGAAATGACGTCAGAGGTCTGCGACACCCGGAAGAGGGATTTCCGAAATCGTCGCAGACAGGTGAGTAAGGGGATTTGCTGGGTTTAAATAGCTATAAAATCCCTCCCACAATTTCAGGCAAACGCCTTCTATATATATATATATATATATATTCCAGAGATTCCTTGCACTCACGCTTAAGTTGTGGTGGCCGGGTGCTTGAAGTCAAGGGGAAGAAA
Source organism: Pelobates fuscus (assembly GCF_036172605.1). Classification (NCBI taxonomy): domain Eukaryota; kingdom Metazoa; phylum Chordata; class Amphibia; order Anura; family Pelobatidae; genus Pelobates; species Pelobates fuscus. The sequence continues at coordinate 175,481,340 of NC_086318.1, read as the reverse complement.
TATATCCAGAGCAGGGAGGTGACCAGCACTTTTGAAGTTCAAAATATATTTCCATGTTTTGTGTCTGGTGCAATTTGGCAGTTGATGCCTTGGCTACCGCTGCTATTTCTAATTTCTATCTTCCAAAGCACAATGGGTGTTTGTTTATGTTTCCTTGGTGATTAGATATTACTCCTGTTGTCTTGGTAACATACGGTATGTCGGCATGTTACGTGAGGGCCGAGTTTGTAAACGCATGCACACACTGCACTCAGGAACGCTAGCGGCATTAGTCACAGCACCTGGGGTAAGTCCTTTTTGGTTTGATTCTCTCCTTGTATAAACGATAATGCTTCCTTTGATGTTTGTATCTGATCCTAATGAAAGTCCCGGATGGGGACTGAAACGTTGATCCTGTTTTAATGCATCTTTAATAAAGAATATATTTTTAACTTCAAAAGTCTGTGAGTACTGGTCACCTCCCTGCTCTGGATATATATATATATATATATATATATATATATATATATATATATATATATATATATATATATATATATATTGTGTTAGATGCTTATTATAGTACAGTGTTAAATACCATAAATAAATGTAGGATAATAAAAGAGCAAGTCGGTTGTGGTGTGCCGGAACCGACGATGAGGTAGGCCTGAGAAAGAAGAGGGCCAACCCGGGGAAAGAAAGATAGAAATAAATAAATGTTAGAATGTGGTGTGGTGGGAGGGTCATTCAACGCTGACCTCGAACGGTAAGGAGCAAGGTAAGAGTGCCTTAAGTAGGCTAGGGGTGGCAAACCAGCACCTCCCACAAATCCAGGCAAAATTGCCTTAATACTTGTGTTAGGTGCTTATGATAGTACAGTGTGAAATACCATAAATAAATGTAGGATAACAAAAGAGCAAGTCGGTTGTGGTGTGCCGGAACCGACGATGAGGTAGGCCTGAGAAATAAGAGGGCAAAAATTAAGTAATCAAATTTATTACAGACAACCAATACAGATACATTTATCAACCAGACATGTTTTTGAAAGCATCCCTTAATTCTTGTACTGGGTTCGGTATGTACCGTGAGTAAGCAGATTACTTCCAGCGCCCCAGTGTTTTGATAACATGAGTTGGGATGTTGACACTGGAGGCTGTGGACGCGGCTCCTATACGAAAGGAGTGCCCTGAGTAGTTGGCTGCGTTGAGGCCCAGTTGTGTGAGCAAGGACCTGACGTAGGTCAAGAAGGTTGTAGTGGTGAGTACTGAACCTTGCAGCTGTAGTAATGGTTGTGAGGGCAGTAAGTTATGATGCTGTATGTGTGCATCAAGAACCCTGATGGGACACCATCTGTTGTGCGTGGGATAGTACGGAATGTTTACGGGTATGTGCTGACTGGTTTTGGAGTGAGGTAAAGTCAGGATGTAATGATCCATATGTTTTGTCAAGTGGAATAGAGGAGGAAAGGAGTAGTTTGGGTCGTGGTGGTTGTCGTGAATTCTCTAGGTCTTAGAAATCCATAGAAAGCTATGTATATTGCTGTTTTGATGATAGAATTTGTATTGGTGTTGAATGGTTTTAAGTCAAGCAGGTTAGATAATGCTTTGAAGATATGGTTATCTATGGGTAGCCTCTGGGCTGTATGAGTGGGTTCTGATTTCTGAATACCTCTGAGTATGGTCTTAATCTGGTGAGAGGTCATGAAACTGTTGTCATTTGGGTGTAGGATTAGCATGTGGTGTTGAATGCCAGTGAGGTAGAGTTTGATGGTGTTATATGACATTTTAAGTTTAAGGTGGCAAAAAGAAGCAAATCCCCAAAAAGATGTCATAACAAATGGTTGCATGATGTTATGTTCCAGAAGGAATCTTTTAAATAGTGTGAAAGCCCTGTTGTATGTTTTGTGTGTATTGTTTGAAAGTGCCAATTGGGACAATGTCCTGCTATGCTGCATGATGGTTTCTAGTCCAGTATGAGTTGTTGAAATGTTGGAGTGATGGTGGCTGTGGGTGCAGCTGACGGGAGTGCTTGATGAAATGCCTGAAATTTAAAGCGAGACAAATTGTCAGCAGCTGTGTTACATACACCTGGAACATGGAAACAACATAGGAAAAAATTATGACAAGCTGCCAACCAAGTGAGTTTCCTCAGAAATCTCATGATCGTAAGGGATTTGGAACGACCTTTGTTGATGATGTGACAGGTTGCCTGGTTGTCTGAGTAACAACGCACTGGCATATTAGCCCATAAATGACCCCATGCTACGGCAGCCGCCACGATGGGATAGATCTCAAAAAGAGCTGAGGTAGTGGAAAAACCTTCCAAATCCTGAACTGCTGAAGGCCAGCTGCCCCAAAGCCATTCGTTCCCAAAAATTGCTGCAAAACCAGTGGTAGATGCCGCATCTGACCAAATAGTAGGAGATGAGTCAGTCAATTGAGGGAGGAACATTGAGGTATGATGCGCATAGCAAAATTTTGTGATCCCAGCAGGTACTGTAGCTCTTTGCGGTTGCAAGTACCGAGCTGAAGGTAGCTGTTTATGTAAGTGAGAATATTTTCTATCTTATTGTGTGGTAGGCTCGCTTGCATTGTGGCGGAGTCTAATTGCATACCCAGAAAAGTGATAACCATGTCTGGCCCCTCTGTTTTCTTAGGGGAGATAGGTACACCTAGTTGCTCAAATAGCTTAGTGGTAGCTTTGAGACTAGTAGGAGGGTAAGTATTCTCCTCGACCAGTAGGAAATCGTCCAGGTAATGTAATACATAGGCATCTGGCTATGTTCAATAGTAACCCGCACAAGGCTTCGGCAAATGTGTCGAAAATAGCTGGGCTACTTTTGGACCCAAAAGTTAACCGGGAGAAAAAATAGTAGTTCCCGAACCACTTGATGCCATGCAGGTGCCACAGTGTGGGGTGGATTGGTAGTAATTTAAAGGCGCTTGTAATGTCGGTCTTACTAAGCCAGGCTCCAACCCCTGCTTGTATGATAGCGGTAATGGTGTGATCAATGGTGGTGTATTGCAGGGAGAATTCCTCAGAGGGTATGAGGGAGTTAAGATTGGGGTTGGTCGATGAGTGGGGTGCCGATAAATCAATGATGAGTCTCTGTTTTTGGGAAGATTTCCCTGTAACAATACCAATGGGGTTAGTGTGCCATTCTATGAATGGGGGAGTTTTGAAAGGCCCCAATACAAACCCCTCAGCCACTTCTTGGGCTATGAGGGTGTCAACCGCTGTGGGGTTGTGTTGTGCGGATTGTAGATTAGGGCATTCCAGAGTTCCGGCTGGTATGTGTAGGATACCTGTATGGAAGCCTTCTGTTAAACCAGAGATAAGAAAGTCTACTAGGTGTCTAGATGGGTGCTGAGACATAAATGCAGTAAATAATGGCATATTAACTGACGTTAGGTAAGGCCTGGAATACATTTTATTTGGACACATGGTCTTTGCATGTGCCCTAAAACATTTTAAACAGACATGCAATAGTCTACATCCACTATAATTACAAGACCCAACATTGAAATTATTACATATCTGGGACTTGCCCAGAAACTTGATTGGGCGTCCCAGTTTGTCTCTTGACAACTTCTCTGGAGCACCAGAGGAACTAGCTCCTTGCGTGGAGGCATGTTTGTCCGCCGTGTTGGGACAAAAATTTATAGTATGGGCTGTGGAGGAGCAGTATGCACAAGCCGGTGTTCTTAGACCTGCAAAGTGTCTGCAAAAAATGAAGGTATCAATCCTTCCCCAGTTGGACCGTGTTTCATACTGGGAGAAGGCTCCAGACACTTTTGCAGAAAAAGACCTATGGTAGTCATAGAAGGCTGAACCACCATATTTGTTGCCCAGGTCTACCAGCTTGTGCATATAGAGATCAAACTCCTCTCTTCTATTGGGATAGACCGCACAGATGACATCCCTGTAAATACCAAAGGCCAGTACAAATTCAGGGATAGTCAGTTTTCTGTTCAGGCGGGCATCCCTAGATCTGACAACAACAGATACACCATCATAAGCATACGTCTTATTCTCAACAATATTCTGCGAGGCAATCAACAGGGAATCCAGGTTGACGTCTTTACCTTCCAGGATATCCCTTTTTATGTGCTCAGGTATCATATGAGCTGGGTTAACTTCCTGGTCATCCAGGGTGATGGCTGGAGCAACTAATGACAAGTCGGCTGGTGCTTGTGAAGCAGCAGCGGGTGACCCTGCTAGAGTAAGGGCCGTGATGACTGACTCAAGTTTCTCCAGCCTGGAGTTGACCTTGCTCATGGACGCCATGAGTGAGGACAACATGGCATGTATGTCTCCTGGGTTGGACTGGCTAGGTCCTTCCCCGGGATCCATGTTATTTGTAGATGTACGTAGCAGTATGAAAAGTTCTGCTTTCCTTGCTGTAGCGGGGTAGGGGATTTGTCGTCTCCTCAATTCCATGGTTATACGCGGGATCGTCCATGATCTGATCGACGCTGGACTAGCTAGCTCTCCTCCTTGTGTGGGAGTGACAGCTCTAGCCAGGGTGCTAGGCAGGGAGAAATCCTCTACCCCTTCCTGAGACATACTATTAACAAAACCATTAATTAGTATATGAAACCACCAAATTGTACTGGCAGGCTAGCTAGGCCGGATGGCGAAACATTATACTTGTTTGGTGACAGATGAGGCCCTGCTAATTGCCAAGCAGCTTGAGAGGCTCTATCTATGCGTTGGCGCAAGGGGTTATTGAGGCCACTCGTCGTAGTGGCAGGAGTTTTAGGCCTCCCGGTGACTGTAAGACAGAAAACAGGGGAAGGGAGTGACAGGTGAGGCCCTCTCTATGCAACATGCGAAGCGGCTGGCTAACGTGTGGCCCGATGGGTGTTTGCCTCTGAAACGTTGAGGATTCCTGGACACTTGCCGTGGAGAAACTCGTGGGTAAGAAAACCAAGATGGTGTCTGAGAGAACCCAGAAGTGGATCCTCATTCAACGCTGACCTCGAACGGTAAGGAGCAAGGTAAGGGGAGTGCCTTAAGTAGGCTAGGGGTAGCAAACCAGCACCTCCCACAAATCCAGGCAAAATTGCCTTAATACATATATATATATATATATATATATATATATATATATATATATATACTAAAAAGGTTATGTTGGGGAAAAAATTGTGAATGAAAACCCCTTCCACCTGAAGTCTGTGGATAGTTAATACAATGTTAAACAAAAATCTGCACACCAGTCAAGCCATAAGACTTGCTTTTCCCACAGAAATCACAAATATTCATTCAGTTATAATCAAAATTATTCAACCCCCATTGAAAATAAGATTTATTGTCAAAATTTGCAGACTGTTTTTTTCAGCTGTTTTCAATGTAATCAAACAAAAGCAATTGAAAATAGCTCAACATAATAAATGCTTCAAGTGGTTACCCCAAATTCAACTGAAAAGGCAACTTATAATGACTTCTCCAGTTTTAAAATATTTAACCCCCATGGCAAGCATCTTTAGTAGTTAATAAAGTATATTTTTGTTGTTATGACCTGCTGCACACAAGATGCATAGCCAGACACCATCTTCTGGTGCCATTCCTGAGGAATCCTAGCCCATTGCTCATAAGCAATGGCATCCAGTTCAGTAATATTCTTGTGTGCTGCAACCGCTTTATTCGATTCCCACCAGAGATTTAATATAGGGTACACATCATGTGACTGTGATGGCCACTGTAGAATTTTCCAGGACTTCTTCTGCAACCAAGCCTTGGTGGAATTTGATGCTTTGTATGCTTGGGATCATTGTCTTGTTGGAAGGTCCAATGATGCCCAAGCTTCAACTTCCTCACAGACCCACTACATTTTCTCCTAGTATTTCCCGATAAGTTAATGAATTTAATTGCTTTCCACATACTTCAATTGTGTTGAAAAGTTGCTGTTTTGTTTCATCACTCTACAGAACAGAATCCCAAAACTTATGTGGCTTTTTTATATGGTTTAGAGCATATTGGAGCCATCATCTCTTGTGCTTTTGGATCAGTAGTGTTGTACGTCTTGGAGTTCTGTCATGGAAACCTTCGGCATTTAGTATGCATCTTACTGGGCTCACTGGAACCTCAGTGCCTGTTGCCATTAAGTTTTGCTGCAGCCACTTAAGGGTTTCTCTCAACGTACCTTCTCAGAAATCTGGTTGCAGCCATATTTCTAACATGCAGTCAAACATAACATGTAACTAACCCTTAGCTAGTTCAGGTATTTCAAGTTTTCTAGCTTAAGCACACCAAGGGCAACTAATGAAGAGATTTATTAGTTGGATCAGGAGTGCTTGAGACAACACCTGTTTTGCATATTTGTGCTATTGTGAGATATTTAATTGAGTGGGTTGAATAATTTTAAAACTGAAGAAGTCATTATAAGTTGCATTTTCAGTTGAATTTGGGGAAACCACTTGAAGCATTTGTTGTGTTGAGCTATTTCAATTGCTTTTGTTTGATTTGTTCATTGAAAACAGCTGAAAGTCTGTACATTTGACAGTAAAGCTGATTTTTTTGGGACTGAATAATTTTAACTACAACTGTATAAGGGCCAAATGGTTCTTATCTGCCGTCACATTCTATGTTTCTATGTTTCTATGTTTCTATGTTTCTAAATTCAGTTGTGCACAAAAGTTTGCATATCCTTGCAGCAATTGAGACATTTTGGCATTGATTTTGAAAATATGACTGATGATGCAAAAAAAGTATTTTCTTCAAGTATAGTGATCATATGAAGCCATTTATTGTCACATTGTTGTTTGGCTCCTTTTTCCATTATAATGATAACAGACATCACCCAAATGGCCCTGATCAAAAGTTTGCATTCCCTTGAATGTTTAGCCTTGTTACAGACACACAAGGTGACACACACAGGTTAAAATGGCAATTAAAGGTTGATATCCCACACCTGTGGCTTTTTAAATTACAATTAGTGTCTGTGTATAAATAGTCAATGAGTTTGTTAGCTCTTACATGGATGCACTGAGCAAGCTAGTGTCAGGATCGGGACAGGGATCCAACACGCAGAGTACAAAGAGAGGAAAGGTACGTATACCGGGCCTTAGAATGGCCGGACTAACGTACCGAGAGTAATAGAGAATAGTCAGAGACAAGCCGAGGTCGAGGGAACGAGAAGACAGATAAGCGAGAGACAAGCCGGGTCAAGGGATAACAGAGAAGCAGGGTAGTACAACGAGCCGAGTCAAAACCAATAGAGCAAACAAGAATACCAGAGCGCTGAGTGACTAGACAAGCTAGAACCACGACAGGGCAATGAGCTGAAGTGAGAAGTAAGCTTAAATACCCTGGCTCTGGATGGTAATCACGCCTCTGACAAGTACCGATTGGATATCGGAGACTTGAGTGACAGGTCGCTCGTGATAGCGTCATGACGTCACGTATTGAGCGTCCTGCTAGAAAAGGACGTGGATTCCTCGCGGCCGGTGTTTAAGTGACTGGATGAACCGCGAGGAACGGGGGAAACAGCTCGCCTGGACGGATAAACCACCAAGTCTCTACCTCCCTTAGAGGTAGAGGCCTCAGGTACCCTGACAGTACCCCCCCTCTCAGATACGCCCACCGGGCGGAATGAACCGGGGCGAGATGGGAAGCGGAGGTGAAATGCTCTGCGAAGGCGAGAAGCATGAACGTCCTCCTGAGGTACCCAACTCCTCTCCTCAGGACCATATCCCCTCCAGTTGACCAGATATTGCAATTTTCCCCTTGAAATTCTGGAGTCAATGATGGAGCTGACCTCGTACTCCTCCCGACCCTCCACCTGAACAGGACGAGGTGAGGAGGCCTTAGAGGAGAATTTGTTGCAAATAAGAGGTTTCAACAAGGAGACATGAAAGGAGTTAGGAATGCGTAAGGCAGGTGGCAGAGCAAGGCGATACGCAACCGGATTGATACGAGTGAGAACCGTGTAAGGGCCTATGTAACGAGGAGCAAATTTCATAGATGGAACTTTTAGGCGAATATTCTTGGTACTCAACCATACCCTATCCCCAGGAACAAAAACAGGAGCCGCTCTTCTATGCTTGTCAGCGTGTTTCTTGAACAGCGAGGAACTATGTAATAGAATTTGCCGAGTCTGATCCCATAATTTCTTCAGGTTGGCGACATGATCATCAACCGACGGTATCCCCTGAGAAGAGGAAACCGAAGGAAAAATCGAAGGATGAAAGCCATAGTTCATGAAGAAAGGGCTAGAGCGAGTTGAATCGCAAACAAGGTTATTGTGTGCGAACTCCGCCCAAGGAATCAGACCGACCCAATCGTCCTGGTGTTCGGAAACAAAGCAACGTAGATACTGTTCGATCTTTTGATTAGTACGTTCAGCAGCTCCGTTAGACTGAGGGTGATAGGCAGAGGAGAAGTTCAATTTGATGCCCATTTGAGAACAAAAGGATCTCCAGAAACGTGAGACAAATTGAGAACCTCTATCAGAAACAATCTCTGAAGGAATCCCATGTAGGCGAAAAACCTCTCTCGCAAAAATCTCCGCCAATTCAGGAGAAGTCGGAAGTTTAGGTAATGGCACGAAATGGGCCATCTTAGTAAATCTATCCACCACCGTGAGAATAACAGTCTGTCTCTTGGAAGCAGGCAAATCAACGATAAAGTCTATGGACAAACAGGACCAAGGTTTCTCAGGAATGTCCAAGGGGTGTAACAAACCACATGGAGATGCATGAAGTAGTTTAGTCTTGGCACAAGTCTCACAAGCTGCGACGAACTCCTCAATATCTTTTCGAAGTGAAGGCCACCAGAAATCCTTGGATATCAGAGAGTATGTCTTGCGAATACCAGGATGACCAGCTATTTTACTTTCGTGAAAGCATTGTAAGAGCTCCAGTTGAAGTTCAGGAGGAACAAAGTTTCTTCCCTCAGGAGTGTTTCCAGGAGCTAGATGTTGTGACTTCAAGATCTGGTCAAGTAGCGGAGAATGAATTTTGAGACTGGTATTAGCAATAATATTGCATTTGGGTACAATGGAGGACAACAGTGGTTCAACTGAGGCAGAGGGCTCATATTGGCGAGATAGAGCATCGGCTTTAGAATTCTTTGACCCAGGTCTGTAAGTCAGAACGTAATTGAAATGGGTAAGAAACAACGACCAACGAGCCTGCCTGGAGGACAGACGTTTGGCCTCTCCGATATAAGACAAGTTTTTGTGGTCTGTCAGAATGGTAACAGGATGTAAAGTACCTTCCAATAAATGTCTCCACTCTTTCAAAGCCTTGATAACCGCTAGTAATTCTCTGTCACCAATGTCATACCTGCTCTCAGTACCGGTCAATTTTTTAGAGAAAAATCCACATGGATGTAATGGTTTATCAACACCCAACCTTTGAGATAGGACAGCACCTAAACCAGTCTCTGATGCGTCTACCTCAAGTAAAAAAGGCAGAGAAGTGTCGGGGTGAACTAAAATTGGAGCGGAAGCGAAAAGCTCCTTGAGAGTTTTGAACGCCAGGAGAGCTTCAGTAGTCCAATTCTTAGTATCAGCCCCCTGTTTGGTCATGTTAGTGATAGGTGCGATAATGGAAGAATAGCCCTTAATAAAGCGCCTATAATAATTAGAAAAACCAATAAATCTCTGTACGGCTTTAAGACCTTTGGGTAAAGGCCACTCAAGAATGGATTGGAGCTTATCCGGATCCATCTTAAATCCCTCCCCAGAGATCACATAGCCGAGAAAGGTTACCTGGGTTTGATAAAAGCTACATTTCTCCAACTTGCAGTACAAGCCATGCTGGAGAAGCTTGTGCAAAACCCTCCTGACTTGCTTGTGATGAATCTCAATGTCACTAGAATGAATGAGTATATCATCTAGGTATACAATGACGCAATCTTGCTGAAATTCCCTAAGAACCTCATTTATCAGATCCTGGAATACAGCTGGTGCATTGCATAACCCAAAAGGCATAACAGTATATTCATAGTGACCATATCGAGTATTGAATGCCGTCATCCACTCATGTCCCTGCTGGATTCTCACCAAGTTATATGCCCCTCTGAGGTCTAACTTGGTGAAAATTGTAGAGCCCTTCAAACGATCGAAGAGTTCGGTAATCAAGGGGATTGGATAGGCATTTTTAATGGTTATCTTATTTAGACCTCGATAATCAATACAAGGCCTCAGAGAACCATCCTTCTTTTTAACAAAAAAAAATCCAGCCCCGGCAGGGGAGGAGGACCTTCTAATGAATCCCTTGTCTAAATTTTCGTGAATATACTCCTCTAGAACTGAGTTCTCTTTCGTAGATAACGGGTATACATGACCTCTGGGCGGCATGGTACCAGGGAGTAGGTTAATTTTGCAATCAAAGGACCTGTGTGGGGGTAAGGTATCGGCTTTCTTTTTGTCAAATACAGCCTTTAAATCTAGATACTGAGACGGAATTTGTGTCTCTGTAGGATTATCAGAGTTAGCCGCTGTATTGGTTAAGCCGAGAGGTGAGACTTTCCGCAAGCATTTCTCTTGACAATTCTGTCCCCACGAAACTATCTCCCCTGACTCCCAATTAATAATAGGGTTATGTCTCCTCAACCAGGAGTACCCCAGCACTATGGGAATAGACGGAGAAGAAATGAGCAGTAAGGATATGTCTTCTCTATGTAGGATGCCAACAGTTAAGTTAATCGGTATGGTCTCATGGAAAATAACCGGCTCAAGTAACGGTCTACCATCGATGGCCTCAACGGACAGTGGTGTCTCTTTTAACTGGGATGGAATAGCATGCTTGGCAGCAAAACCCTGATCTATAAAGCTCTCAGCAGCTCCAGAATCGATTAGTGCCATAGTCTTAACTACTCCCTTCTCCCACTTTAAAGAAACGGGTAACAGAAGCCTGAGCTCTTTGTAGTTGTGAATAGAGGACAAAGTAGAAACACCCAAGGCCTGTCCTCTAGAGGAACTTAGGTGCGAGCGTTTCCCGAACGATTGGGACAGTTTAGGCGTAAATGACCCCTGACTCCACAATACATACATAAGCCCTCCCTTCTCCTGTACTGTCTTTCACTCTCTGTGAGATGAGTACTGCCTATCTGCATAGGTTCAGGAATACGTAAGTCCTCGAACTCAGAAATTTGAAAGGTAGGCGCTAGTTTAAAGGAGGGTCTACGGGTCCTATCTCGAGTGTTCAGCCTCTCTCTTAAGCGTTCATCAATACGAGATATAAAAGAAATTAAATCCTCCAAATTTTCAGGGAGTTCTCTAGTAGCGACCTCGTCAAGAATTACATCTGATAACCCATTCAGAAACACATCTATATAAGCCTGTTCGTTCCACTTAACTTCTGCCGCCAAGGACCTGAACTCTAGTGCATAATCCACAAGTGTTCGATTGTCTTGTCTAAGGCGCAACAGTAATCTAGCTGCATTGACCTTCCTACCAGGGGGGTCAAAAGTTCTTCTAAACGCAGCTACAAAGGCATTATAATTATAGACTAGTGGGTTATCATTCTCCCATAAAGGATTGGCCCATCTCAAAGCTTTTTCAATGAGTAGAGTGATAATAAATCCAACCTTCGCTCTATCAGTAGGATAAGAGCGGGGTTGTAATTCGAAATGGATGCTAATCTGGTTTAGAAAGCCACGACACTTCTCCGGTGACCCGCCATAACGTACTGGTGGGGTAATACGGGAAGAAGCACCTACAGTGGCTACCTCTAGACCTGAGACTGCAGGAGAACTAGAAGGAGTACGTGTCTCCTCAGGTGGATTACTAGCACGGGACAAAAGTGCCTGTAGTGCCAAAGCCATCTGATCCATCCTATGCTCCATGGCGTCAAACCTGGAATCCGAAGAACCAAGCTGACTGTTTGTACCTGCAGGATCCATTGGCCCTGTCGTAATGTCAGGATCGGGACAGGGATCCAACACGCAGAGTACAAAGAGAGGAAAGGTACGTATACCGGGCCTTAGAATGGCCGGACTAACGTACCGAGAGTAATAGAGAATAGTCAGAGACAAGCCGAGGTCGAGGGAACGAGAAGACAGATAAGCGAGAGACAAGCCGGGTCAAGGGATAACAGAGAAGCAGGGTAGTACAACGAGCCGAGTCAAAACCAATAGAGCAAACAAGAATACCAGAGCGCTGAGTGACTAGACAAGCTAGAACCACGACAGGGCAATGAGCTGAAGTGAGAAGTAAGCTTAAATACCCTGGCTCTGGATGGTAATCACGCCTCTGACAAGTACCGATTGGATATCGGAGACTTGAGTGACAGGTCGCTCGTGATAGCGTCATGACGTCACGTATTGAGCGTCCTGCTAGAAAAGGACGTGGATTCCTCGCGGCCGGTGTTTAAGTGACTGGATGAACCGCGAGGAACGGGGGAAACAGCTCGCCTGGACGGATAAACCACCAAGTCTCTACCTCCCTTAGAGGTAGAGGCCTCAGGTACCCTGACAGCTAGATACTGAGCCATGGGGAGCAGAAAAGAACTGTCAAAAGACCTGCATAACAAGGTAATGGAACTTTATAAATATGGAAATGGATATAAAAATATATATCCAAAGCCTTGAAAATGCCAGTCAGTACTGTGGAACATTTGGGGATCTCTTGATATCAAGCCAAGGTCAGGTAGACCAACAAAGATTTATGACACAACTGCCAGAACAATTCTTCAGGATACAAAGAAAACCCCACAGGTAACCTCAGGAGAAATACAGGCGGCTCTTGAAAAAGATGGTGTGGTTGTTTCAAGGATCCCAACATGATGACACTTGAACAAAAATTAGCTGCATGGACGAGTTGCAAGATAGAAGCCTTTGCTGCGCCAATGCCACAAAAAAGGCCAGTTACAATATGTCTGACAACACCTTGACACTTCTCAAAGCTTCTGGCACACTGTCATTTGGTGTGATGAGACCAAAAGCAACAACCATAAGCGCTATCTTTGGACAGGGGGTAAACAAGGCCTATAGTGAAAAGAATACCATTCCCACTGTGAAGCATGGTGGTGGCTCACTGATGTATTGGGGGGGGGGGGGAGGGGGGAGCTCAAATGTACGGTTCATGCAAGATGACCAAAGGCTTTGTATGACATGGAGGCATTTTGTCAAGACGAATGGGTTGCTATACCACCTGCAAGAATTAGGGGCCTCATAGACATCTATTACAAAAGATTGCACGCTGTCATTGATGCTAAACACAGTATTAAGAACTAATGGTATGCAGACTTTTGAACAGGGTTCATTTATTTTTTTCCTTTGTTACCATGATTTGTTTTATCATTGAGCCATTCTGTTATAACCTACAGTTGAATATGAATCCCATAAGAAATAAAAGAAATGTGTTTTGCCTGCTCACTCATGTTTTCTTAAAAAATGGTACATATATTACCAAGGTAATATGCAAACTTTTAATCACAACTGTGTATTAATAACTAGAAATGTAAATTTACTACTTGGCTCCACCACCTTTATCATTAACATAAATAAAATATGACTGATATATAAAACTGACAGATAGGTAGATATATTTGAAGCAGGGATAGTGCTAGACTATTTTGCAACCTGGGCAAGACAAACTACTTTTTGTTGCCAACTTGCCAACTTTTTGTGTCCAATTGCCAACTTTTTGTGCCCCTTTCTTCCCCCAGGCCCTTATGAGTCTCTTTTCCCCACTCTGTGTGTCTCTTTCCCCCAAGGCCTGTGTGGGTCTCTTCACCCTCCAACCCTTCTGTGCATCTCTTCTCCCCCAGTACCCTCTGTGTGTCTCTTCCTCCTGGCCCCTTTATTTGTCTCTTTCTCCCCACAGTCCCTTTGTGTGTCTCTTTCTTCCCCAAGCCCCTTTGTGTGTCTCTTTCATTACCAACTCCGTTGTGTATCTCTTTCCCACCCAATCCTTCTGTGTGTGTCTTCCCCAGTCCCTTTGTGTGTCATTTTCTCCCCAGCCCTTGTTTGTGTCCCTTCACACCCCCTTTTTGTGTCTTTTCCCCAGCTCCTTTTTGTGTCTCTACCACAAACTCCTTTGCATATCTCTCCCCCAGATCCTCTGCATGTCTCTCCCCAGTCCCTCTGAGTATGTATGTGCCCCCTTACCCAGCTGCTCTGAGTGTCTCTGTTTTCACTTCCCCAGCCCTTTTTTCTCATTGTCCCCTTTGCCAGCATCTCTGTTTGTGTCATTGTCCCCATTCCCATTCCCTCTGAATGTCTCTTTGTCTCCTTCCCCAGTCCCTCTGAGTATGTATGTGTCCCCTTATCCAGCTCCTCTGCATGTGTCATTGGCACCTTCTCCACATTCTCTGTTGTGTAATATCCCTTTAGTTTAATACCTTACACTGCAGAATTGGCACATTTATAAAAGTAAAGTTTGAGTCATCATTATTATCTGCCAATGTACATTAAAGATCTGTTTAAATCACTAAAAGGCTTAGAATTTTTTTTTCTTTTTAAGCTGAGAGATTTTCATGTAACGAAGAAAAGGCCTATTTTTTATCATGTACTAATAACATTTTATCATAATCTATATGCTAATAATTTTCTTTTGCATATAGTAGCTTTGCAGTACGATACTACATTTTCATGATACATTGTTCACAGTGCAGTAGAAAAATTGTACAACTTCTATTCCAACTAGCAAATTTCATGGAAAGAGGTCTAATAGCAAAAGTAAATCCTAAATAACCAATTCAATGGATCCTTCAGAAGCTCACTTTTCTTGTAGGTAGACTTGGTCAGATGTTGCTGAAATAAAAGTCTGTAGCTAAAAGTGAATTTGAAATCTAAATTATAAAATCTAAAGAACAAAAATATTATATTGTAATATAAACTAAACACACATCAGTGATAATCCAAGTGTGTTGTTATATGCTATGTTTTTTTTTTTTAATGAAAAGAGGGACGTAATTAAATGTTAGAGAAGGATGATTTAGTGCAGATAAAGACACTAGTATTTAGTTATGTATTGTTGATGCTGAATAAATAAGTCATTTCTTGAACATGTTTGTAAAATACAGATAAAATATAGGATATTATTTTTAGCATTGCTGATAACTTTGAATTGTTACTGAATTCCAATTCCACATCCTCAATAAATAAAAAAAATAATAATAATTAAACATTTAAATCAAGTAACGCTCATGCCAGAGAATGGAATATACTAACTTTGCATTAAGTGGTTTGGAATTTCACTGTCTCAACATCTAGTGAAGGCTCATTTTAATTTCTCTGGAAAGTACAGCTTGCACGTTTTTTGCAAATAAGAAACTTAATGTATGACTGGTGTAATCACAAAAAGAACTATGTAGCTGCCAAGAATTTAATTTAACCTATCTTTTTGCTTTAATTGGATGTGACCCATATAACAAATAAAAGATGAAGGCAAAAAAAAAAAAAGACCGACTTTCAATGTTAAAAGGGAAATTTGGTTTGCAAAGTATAATAATTTAAAAGTAGTAACTACTTTTCTATATCTTTTTTTTTTTGTAAATCACTTTTATTAATGAAGAAAAAGAAGATAGCATTTACTCTCATATAACAGTATGAGAGAATCAATATAATCAATCGATGCATAGATGGCACAATTGGCGCTATACAATAAACATCTAAGTTATCCATTTAAGTAGAGAGATCATAAAACAGAAAGTCCATGTATACAGCTACACAGTGAGAGTCATAAACGCAAGTCAACAACCTCAGAGGTCACAATATGGTCCAGCCCTTGGGTCACTAGCAGAGGACTGTTATCTGCAATACAAATACATTTATGAGGGAAAAAGAGGAGGTGACAAAAAGGCAAAATGGGGAAAGAAGGGGTAGTGGAGAAAGTAACAATAAACATAAGATATCTGGGGTACTACAGTGGAGGACTGACCAGGTGTGAGTCTCAGGTAGCATTGGAATTGAGATTTACATAGATCAGGCAGCCTACACTCTAAGTTCACATGACCCCGCTCTATGGACTGCAGTAGGACAAGCTCCTCAAGGGAAGACATATAATCCAATCAATAAAACCAGTGCTTGGTATAGTATTCCATTTCTGCCAGTGTGGTAGTGGACATACTTTCAAATTGTTTCTAAATATCAAACAGAGACAGCACACATCTCCAAACATCAAATATGGAACAACAGTAATAATTGTGGTGCTCCAGAAAAAAGCAATAGCAAGTCTCCAGGAATACTTCAGTGATTCAAAGGCAGCTCAGGCCCAGGCATGACAAAGTTTCAGCCGAAACAAGACAGCCTTTCTCAAGTCATACTTTCAAATTGTCTGGAACAGGGAAGTAGACACCTTCCAGCACCAAGTCAATTGGTACTGTTCTGTTGCTCAACTTTCAGTGTTTTTGGAGCCTTGTAAACAGTGTCTCAGTGCAAAAGAGCAGAGACACTGGAGCAGACAGTGTTCTTTTTCATCAGCCCTTCTCCACTAGACTACTAGGATCATCCCCATTACATTCAGACAGGAGGATGATTGACGTTGATGATTGGAAACACTTTGTAATATTCCGTTGCAGGACTGAAATGGTTTAGCATAGTGACTGGTAACCTCATCTTGCATAGGTGGGGAGTTGGGAATATTCGTTTTTCAAGGAATAGTGTTGCCATTATAGAGTCTATAAACCTTTTTGTTAGATACATCTGTGATCAGTGGTTGCATAACTTGCTTCTGTATTACTTATACTATTTTAATGGCACAACATAGCAATGAAATAATAAAATACAATTCTGGCTGGAAAATCAAACAAATCCAGCTGCTACTAATGAACTGACTTGTAGAACCTATAATTTGGGCTGCATTTTCATATATATGGAATCATATACTCGTCTATGCTGTATTTTTTTTTTTTTTTTTTTTTTATAGACCACTGTGTCAGGAAAGGCCAGATTAGTTCATAGAGGAAACAAGAATAATAATAAAAAACAATATAAATATATATAATGTATGTGGGGATAAACAGACAAACAGACAGACAAATACTTTTGAAATTCTGTAATTGTGAACAATCCTGATTACATTTTAATTCATTCTGGGGGTAAAAAGAACCAACTTAATTACCCAAAAGCAATCAGGCTAAATGTAGAGATATCCAATTTCTGCAACAAAGTAAATGAAGAATGCTAAATATTTTAAAGCTTAATGAAAAGCTAGATTCTGACCCGTATAAATGTAATAAAAGCTGAAATGGCTGTACTATTACTGGAGCATCTATAATCTGTTCTATAGAAATAGCATTTCCATATTAATTGATAATGTGTACTAATTGGTGTACACTCATGACTTTTTAGTGATGTTCCAAAAAGCTAACAGTTAAAAATTAAAATAACATTTAAAATTAAAAAAAAAAAATTCTTTGACATGGAAGTAAACAAAAACAATATATGTTTATAAAACACCTTTATGTTATCATGTATTTAATCATTCTTACTCAATTCTACAGGGCTACATACTTTTAGCATTTTTGAAACAGTGCAACACTTTACTTTTACAATATATGTTTTAGAATGTTTGCACAACATAACAAGACAAATATAAATACTTTTAATGCCTGTAAGTTTACTTTGGAAGGATCCAAGATTAATGGCAATGGTAATACTATTTTACAGAAAACAATGTAGACAGTAGCTAAACTATCACTGCAGCAGAACCAGTAACAATTGATATATTATAGATACTTAAGAGTGCTTGTATATATCTATTCAGAAGAACAAATACAGGCTAGATGGATCATTTCTTCTATCTAAATCTATGTGTATATGGAAGGTGGCACAGGGGTAAGCCTAGGCAACAATGAAGCCTCAATTATTTTGTTTCACATAAAGTAGTGCTGTATAATTGAACCATTTCTAATAGGCTTTTAATGTAACCTCTAGCAGCACCTCATTTTATTCTTCTTATAAAGGTAAATAAGACCTCAGGCTTTAATTACAGATAACTAACAGAATCTATGCTCAGCTGTCATCGTAAAAGGCATTGACCTCACAAAGAATATACGTTTTCTAAACAGACTTTGCTGCAAGTATTAAGAAAAGAACCAGACAGGGATATCTGCTAAAGCACAAATTGCCAGAAATTCAGAGTGAATTTGATATGATTTTAAAATTTGAAGACAAAATAGCTAAAAAAAAATGTCAACTTACTTGAAGAATGTTTTTTTAGTTTGACTACTTCGGCCAACAATCTGAAATTCAGTTTGAACTTACTTTTATATTTCACCAATTTACATGTTGCAATAGCAGTTTTATTTACATTATATTTAACATTTCTAATCTTTATTAATTTTGTTAATTCATAAAAAAGTAACATACAGAATTTGAAATGTAACATACTTACCAAACTTCCAGTATTTGGTATATCCCGAAATCTGTCCAAAGTTTGAAATTTCTGATTTAATTCCTGAAAAAGTTCCATGTGTCTTTTTCTAGTATGCATGACCTTCTGTGAAAGAGATAATTAATTGCATTTAATATTTAATTGTAATTAAGTATAACAAAGCTCATATCTTAATCTTATATTTAAGAATATCCCATTAAATAAGATTAGTTTTTAAAACGCAACACATCATTAAATACGTCTTAGCAACAACACATCACATATAATCTCCCCAAACGATTATTTTATAATATCATTTTTGTGACTTTACATTTAATTCCCCTGCTTAAAACTATACGGCATTTAACTATTGTTTGTTTGTCGAATTTAAATTGACACTCCTTTGTATCTTTGAGGAACACACATGGCCTAATCTGCAAATTTTGAATCATAACAGCTACAACCGTCAATTTAGTTTGCAAATATTGTCTGTTCTCCTGAATGTTAGCAGACAGGAAAACTATCTGTATAGTAGACTCACTAGAAAAAGAAGAGTGATAGGGTTAGCTTGGTGAAATTCAAATATTGAAACTTTATTTAAGACAGTAAACAGTAAACAGCAGCTTTATAAATATGGGGCAGCATAGAGTAAGTATCATGTTATTACATAATTGAGTAAGTATAATGTTATTACATAATGTCCCCCATTTTCCTCTCTTGTCTACTAACCAGCGACATTTGGTTTGGTTTAGAATTGTGGTAAAACTAATTCTAATGTTTTGCTAGTTTAAATGTAATGTTTAGAATGTTGCCTTGTTGCAAGTTTATTTAAGGTAATGTGCTTAATAACACACTGTATCTCAGTAGATCCGATTCCACTTGGGCAATAATAGATGTAATAAGCTCCTTAAGAACTTACATCTATATGATAGATTTTATTGACTGAAATGGTTACCAAAAATCCTTATCCTTTTCTAATACCATTCTTAGAACTGCTATTCTGTACTTTTACAAAAATAAAAAGCTAAACAAAACAACCATTGATTCTTTCACAGAAGCAGATGCCCTATAAAAGTCCTTAGTAATGTTAGAAAAATATGTAAATATGCAGTTGCAAGCTTTCAATGAACCTGCCTGCTTAATGGTGAACTAAAAACGTACCAGTTTCCGAACCATTTTCACCGTGGCAGCAAAAAGTTTCTTATTTTCGCAAAGAATCATTACAGGGTTTTACAAGATCTCCTACACTGATTTTATGTGGAAATATTGGCTTCTCATCATTGATCTATATGCCTTAGGAATGAACAGAATTGCTAGTGTCTTTAAATGAAAGCAGTGTTTTTCCAACAATCAAATGCAATTTAAATAATATTAGCTATAAGATATGAAATTATTACTCTAAAAGCCTTTTCAATCTCGTTTATCCATCATAGGCAAGACTAAAGACTAAAGAGCCTTGATAAAAAAAACAATATTATCACTGCATTTATAAAATAAATAGTTGATTTCCTAGTACATTATTTTTTATAGTACTCTTTATAAAGGTTTATGCGGATGACAAGAAAAGTAAAAAATCGAAACTTCAATGACATTGACAACCTGTTACAAAGGACATTGTTACAAAAACATATAATTTTATGCAAACTGACATGAACAGGAAACAGACAATTGTGCTATGCTGTTTAAGACTACACTGAAAAGTAAGAAGGATTAAAAAGGATTAGAATAAAATAAATCCCTAATTGTTTCACCGTAACCATTTTCTCCACAGACATAAAGTACTGAAGAGACAGGTGCAATTTACCTTCTTTTTGTTACTCAAAGTGGCTTATGCACAAGTGCTAAAAATTAATAAAAATATATTTTTCTTCCGTCTTACAGTTGTAATTTTTGAGGAAAAAAAAAATTAACTTAGTTTATATAGAAAAAGGTTTTATTTTCAATGCCGTAACTATGATAACTAGATACCTTAATAGACGCTTCACTCCCGCTAATTTTTTTTACCCAGATCGATGTTCCCGTTTATAGTTTAAATTCATTAGGATACAACAAAAAAAAACTTGATAAACAAATGAATTATGCAGTGGAAGAGCCATTGAAATCGAGCCTCTTTTTAGGCAGCGGTTTCTGGATTGAGATATACGGAAATGTCTTGTTGTGAGACGCATGGCATAATTTGGTTCCAAATTCTCATATTTCCTTTTGGACGGAATTACATTGCATTTCTAATGATGATTCAGTGATATCTGAACCATATTAAAGATTTAACGTTGAAGGAAGGCTTGTAGTCATTTTCGATATACAGTGCCATCGACTGTAGTTGTTTGGCATGTGATAAGCAGATATTTTGTAAATATTATACATTAGATATGCAGGGATTACGATACAATATATGAGGAAAGGGATTAAATGAGCCAGTTAGCAACCTTAGCACTAAATTATATGAAATTATATTTTAGAGTAGGATCTTTAAATGTCAGGTTTTTATGATGGTACATAGTTGCTTGTCTATTTATTATTCTTATTATTATATTATTATTATTATTATTATTATTATCGGCATTTATATAGTGCCAACATATTCTGTAGCGCTTAAGGGGTTAAATAAATATCTTCCATCATGCCTACAGAAGCTCAAAGGGTAATTCACTAAACTGTGAATCATGGGGATTGCAAATTTCGGTTAAAAACTGCCGACCTGAAAAATAATTCCCAATACAGCTGTTTTGTCCATATCATTTTATCCCCTTGTTAATTCTCCAGTTTCTTATTTCTTGAATAACCCAATGAGTAGTAGATGCATGTTCATGAATATTGAGGGTATTTTGTGCTAGCTCAGAAAGCCAAACACAACTGTGCTGCTGATAATAAGGACAGCAACAACTTCACATCCACATACTTTTTCAAGAGAATATTTTTACTATGGTGAGAGGACTCATAGCTAACCCATGGGCAAATGAATAATCAAATATTATTTACTAGAAAGGGAATACAGGGAAGCAGCACCTTCACAAGTGTTCTCAACTCAAATAAAGATGGAGCGAGATGCAAAACAAGAGGGCAAATAAAACAGAATATGGTGTAGTATTTTTGATGCTGGTGATTATAAATAAAAGAAAGAAAATGCACTCGCAATCTTCTGGAGCTGCATTCCTGTTCTACATCAACCAGAAGGAAGAGACTCATAGACTTTGAACAAGCACTAGAAATTATATCTTTTTTTTTTTTTAAAACAAATAACTAGACCATCTTGTATCTTGAAAGTCATGTAGATTAAGTAGTCTTCATTCTATTAGTATGGATATAACATGTAGGGTTTTAGTATTATTATTCATATTTATGACTAGGCTGAAACTGCCTCCATGTTAATGAATGATATAATTACATAGTAACCTAAGCTGAAAAAAGACTCAAGTTCAACCTTGAAACCTATTTTTTATACTGTTAATACAAAAGGCAAAACCCACAACTGTAGCCATATATAAAATATTAAAGGGTCACTATAGTGTCAGGAAAACAAACTTGTTTTTCTGACACTATATAACCCTTAGGTCCCCCCCCACCCTCAGGGCCCCCCCTCCCTTGCTGCTAAGGGGTTAAAACCCCTTCAGTTACTTTACTTACTTTAATCCAGCGCCGAGCTCCCTCTGCGCTGGTGACCGACGTCAGCCCGCATTCAAACAGTCCATAGGAAAGCATTTCTGAATGCTTTCCTATGGACGTTCTGCACGCTGAATGCGATTTTCGCATCCAGCGTTGCAGAAGCGCCTCTAGCGGCTGTCAGGAAGACCGCCACTAGAGGCTGGATTAACCCTGCAATGTAAACATATGTGATAATTGTGATAAAATTCCAATTAACTAATTAAGCATGATTGATTGATCACTAATGAGCAAATTCATCTATTATAGATAGTTAAGATGGCACTTGGCTTAAACTGTGCCGCACTAAGAAATTCAACTAAGATGACATTGCATAAAATACTTAAACTGTGTCGCACTAAGAAATTAAACTGTGAATTCTAAGAAATTCAACTAAGATAACATTGCATAAAATATTCCATAGCATGTCTCGCCAATATCCAAAAAGGCCCACGTGCTGAAAAGAGGGATCTGGCACCAACAATGTTTAGAAAGATAAGAGTAGGGACATAGATATAATAAGATACTGCATGTGTCTGGCATGGGCCTTGGGTGGTCATGACTGGCCTGATCAACCTTACTGATTACTTAATGCGCATGACAAGATACATGCTGGGCTGCACTGATAAGAAATATTGGAAAAGTTACAAACTTGGTAAAAGGTATAAAAGACGGAGAAACTTGACACTCACTTGGAGAACTACCCACCTGTAATGCGGACGCGTGTTGCTGGTCTCTGCTGTTCCCAGAGAGGGTCCCTCCAAGCCTGACTGTCAGAGTTCCCACAGTCGTGCAGAGGACACAACCAAGCCACTCTAATGGTGATATATACTTAAGCTGATATATCTAGATACTAAGCTGTTTTGAAGTGAATGCATGCAACTACTTAATGAGAGTTAAGCTTACTCTGTATTGGGTCCCCTCGTGGACAATAAAGTGTGATGTGAATTCTTATCTGCAACTTGGTCTCTGTGTGGTTTCTTTTTCCTATAGCCCAAGATACTCATCCCGAACTGGGTTGTGTGCCCGCCAATATTGTTATGAACCTTATTAGGTAATTGATTATTACTTTTTGGATATTGGTGCTTCATGAATTTAATGATTAGGCACAACAACATAGCAGTTTCCCAAAAGCTGCTATGTTTAAATTTTAAGGGTTAAAACCTGGGGGACCTTGCACCCAGACCACTTCATTGAGCTGAAGTTGTCTGGGTGACTATAGTGTCCCTTTAACAATATGAAAAAAATAAAACATTAGGTGCTAATAAAAAAAAAAGATACACCATCATCTGAGAGTGGGCTCTCCTCAAACAATGAAAGGGCCTAGGCAATTATAATTTTCTCATTATTCTCAATAGAAGTCAAGCATATTACATAAAATCTTGTCTAGCTGAATTTTATGGGACATGTAGTCCAACAGTTGGCAGGAATCTCTTTCATTAGGAACTGCTGTATAAATGTATAGTGGCTGTATTGCGGAAGCTATCAGCCTTCTGCCAAGCATGGTAATATATGGTAATAAGAATTTCTCAGTATGCATTTAGAGTAGAAATATTAAATATGTTTAGTACAGATATGAAGATTTACATAACATTTTAATAGAATTCTCATATGTCCCTCATGCAAATAAGCATTTTATATTGGTTTGTCTTTTGTTTTACATCTTAAGTCTGGTACCAATTATGGCATATTATATCAGCATGTCCTACCATCTTTATCAATATTCTTGTTTGTATGTATATTGATCTTATGCTTCGATACATTGTTTGTTTACCATGTTTTATCCTTAAATTGAAGTGGAAGTAGTTGGTTGATGAACGGTTTAAACTAAAAAAACAATTAAAGAGTTAAACGAAGTAGAAATGATGCTTCATTGCTATACTTGCTCCCATTGTTTACCCCGGTGCCACATAATAATTAACTCTTAAGGGACATACACTCAATGCTGCTGAAACTAATTGATCAGATTTCTGCTCTGTTTACCCTCAAGTACATTTAGTTTTCCCTACATTAGTATCTTTGGGGACATATTCATTTCTTAGGTTACTTCCAAATGGATTATTTACCAGAAACAAGCTTATTTCCCTTTATTTTGCAGCTTTGCAGCTTTGCAGTTAGCAAACTTTAAAGAGAACTGGCAACTGGCACAGATTTCTCTATTTTTGATGAGATAGAGGCGATTTATCAGGTAAAAACCAAGTGCTTTTCTGTGGATAAACCCTACACAAGGACCAAAGAAACCATGAGGATGTCATCAGTCTTGTTCAATAGAACCATCAGTCATGTTCTATTTTAAGTCAACGGGCCACATGATCTTAAACTGAGGATCATTTTGTATATTTGTTAAATTATTGAATCCAAATTTAGTTTTCATGAAAAGCATTGTCTTTGGGTTTTCTAAATCCACTGCAGATTTCATAACTTAAGCATTACTTAAATGGACAATGTAGGCACTATAATTATTCTAATGACATTGGATTGATTATAGTTGCCTAGAGTCTCCTGGCATTGTCCCTCTCTTTTGTATTAGTATTAAACCATTTTTGAGCAGTTTAACACAGAATGAGGTTTGCTGGCTTCCCATAGTCATGCATACTGGAGGTGTGGCTATGGAATAGAAGACTTCCTACTAGCCATACCGATTCATACCTAAATGGGCACTGACCTCAGCTGCCCATTTCTGCTCACGCTACTGCTTCCTCATTAACCCAAGCAGCACAGGGAAGATGAGCTGCTGGGACCTCTCGTATTAAAACATTAAAAGCAGTTTAACACTGATTTGAAGGATGGCACCAGGGAACTCCAACACACTACAACCACTTAAATTAAATGAAGTTACAGTGTCTACAGTGTCCCTTTAAAGTGCAATGAATAGATTACTTCACAGACTAAGCATCTGCATACAGAGCATTCTAGCTGCATTGTATATCCTGGGTGACTACCACCCCTCATTCCTTATTTAGAGATCTCCTAACTTTTTGTCTCAGAATGCATAAACTTAAAATGCAACATATGTATTTTTTTTGTGTTTAGAAACTGTACGATTATGTGAGACTTGTTCGTTCCGTGTAATTAAGCTAATAACACATTTTTATTGTTACGGACATAATGTAAAGACCATGGATTTATTGACATTTTAAACATTTCGCCAAGTTGCCAAATAACTACATTCATTAATGATTTTGCCATCTTGTCCTAATGGTCAGCTGCAGTTTTAAAGGCAGCAGGTCATACAGGTAAGACAGCACTGCATTGACTTGCGTGATGCGTGCGTGTAATATTTCCAAGTTTATAAGATTGCGAAGAATCCTGGAAACTCATGAAATATGTAACCCCACAGTTTCACGTGAATTATGTGTATGAATGGATTTGTATGGTCCTTACAAACTTTACTTCATAGTTTCTCCCCCTTTAATAACTATTATGTTCTCTTTTATCATAACCAGTCCTCCTGCTGTTTATATTCTAAGAAGTTCTTCATTCATCTTCCCACTTTTCTTTTCAAATTATTTTCGTACTTTCTACGTTACTTTTTCTAACTTCTGTATAAGTACAATATCTATTTATGTTGTCTCTGATTAATCCCTATTACCTTTGTTTTCTTTTAGATTTTCACCATGATTCTTGCTGGGTTTGCTCCTATTTTTGTTTGCAAAATAAAATGTATGTGGTACTGAGATGCATATATTTGTAATGTAATAATTGTATCATTGTGTTACTTATACTTCTTAGTATATTAGATTGTGATCACATGACATATTGCTAGTTGTTCTCCATTACTTTTTCAATTACAAATTATTATTTTTAAAAGAATGTAAAGACGTTAGGCCATTACACCAACTAGCTGTTAACATCATATATTAGGGGATGGTTAAGGTAAGGTCAGTTTGGGGGGGGGAATGTTAAGATAAAAGAATATGTAGTGATAGGAGAAGAATGCAAAGAGTAACATTCCACAGCATTTTGCAAGCATTGGACCCTTTTAACCAAAAAACCCTAACCTAAACTTTATGTCAGGGGTAGGCAAACTGCGGTACTCTACATGTTGTGGACTATATCTCCAATGATGCTTTGTCAGCATTATGGCTGTAAGACCAGTATGCGAGTTGTAGTGCTGAAGGGATGCCTACTACCTACTCCTGCTTTACGCCAACCTCAAAGATGATACCTATACTGCTGTACTTTACATCATCACAGCACCAAGTATAGCAGTATACCCAGTGCTCTAATTACACCTATACACCGTGTTATAATTAGAATTCGCTCTGATGCAGTGTCAGTTTAACTTAATGCAAAATGTGTATAATAAATATAATAATAACCTGGAAATTATAGCTAGCAATTGCTGGTTAAGATGATCTCTTACAGTTTGAGATAACATTTAACTCCATGGAGCAAAGAATGCATTTCAACATGCACTGGATGAATATATACATAGACGAACTGCTTCCAATAATTTATGCACTTCTTAGTAAGATTGCTCCCAAGTGCTTGTTGAATCTAAGCCATCCATATAAAATCTGTATCATCTGGGAGTACATATAACTAATGGTGTATTCAAGTTCAAGGTCCACAATTGACCTCCAAGAGCATCTACTGAAGCTACATTTTTATTCATCTCTTTTTTCAAGTGAAACACTATTTATAATGCCATCTAAGCATCTGAAGGGCATAGGCTGGCACCATAAAAGTAAAATCTGACTTGACAGGCAATGACATAAATTCAAGAAGCTCTTGCTCGCACTTAGATGGTGCGTGTGATTTGGTGACTGTCATTGGCAGGTGCATTCATGCTGTCCTGATATCCTAATCCTTTTGTCACTGCTAAACAGACTGCAAAATGACAGGTGGGCATACATATATTTGCATAGCTGTTCTGTGAATGCTGTGTTTGCTCGGACATAAAATAAAATGTATCTACACACAATCCAAGTCAGTATATTCAATAATGTACTAAGGCGAATATAGCAAATAATTCAGGGATGTAGTGAGGCCAAGATATAGTCAGGACTGTTTCAAAATTCTAGGGACCTTAATCCTATTATAGACATAACATCATATATTCCCCAAAAATGTCACGATTCTCCATACTCACATAATTGGTTACCATTCATATTAGAGGAGTATAAAATAAGAAATGGTATAGTAAGTCTTGAGATATTAGCATTGGTTTAATATTTAATGGGAGTGATAAAACCTGACTTCCATATTATCTTCTGATGTAGGGGGATTAAATGCTAAGGAAATGGCATGGGTGGCATAGAGGGGCAGGTTGCGCTGCCATTGGCTGTGTGTACTGATGAAAGATGCCATATTTGCACAGAATTCACATCAGCCAGCCCGGAACTCTTGTTCCAGGATGGCTGATGATGCCCCAATGATGTTGCCAGAGCTTACACCTTCGGCAGCAGAAAGGTTAAACTTTTTATGTGCTGTGTTCCATATCAAAACAGATTCCAGGCACTGTGACCACTTCAAATCACTGAAGAGGTCATGGTGCTTGGAGTGACCTTTTAAATTAGCATTTTGTGTAAAGGAACATGTTTCAACATTAGTTAATAGTAAAATACAGATTTATGGATGTACATGAGTAATTCAATTGTTATATTTTCACTGCTCCATTGTGTTTGCATTTAATAATATATATGTGATTACCATTCTCATGGGTGCATTTTCTGGCTCCTCCCCATATTTAGGACTATATCTGTGTTCTGACAATATCAGACTAGAACTCAACATTTAAATTGATGGGGTTTTTTTTGTTTCTGTATACATATGCAGATCTCACATCCCATTTCCTTGAAACTACTTTACATAACGTATCAGACAATAATTAAGAGATAACATAAATCATTTGGAAGTTTAGGTCCACAATTCCTGTGCCGTCTATATAAATCTTTGAATTTGCTTAAGAGTGCTTCTTAATATATGCTATCACAAATCCTTTTTGTTTTCTCGACTTAAAAACTGATTAGACATTTTTAATTGAGAAAAAAAGAAAAGTCATTCCATTTTTAAATACGGAAAGTAAAGTTGTTTCCCTTTCACGGCACCTGCCGGTACCTAACTTTACTTCTAGATGTTTGCTATTTATTCTGACATAGCACTTGATATATACATGAATAGTTCATGAATGAGGAGATTACGGTAAACAGGGCCGGACTGGCCGACCGGGATACCGGGAAATTTCCCGGTGGGCCGTCGGCACCTGGGGCCGGGCAAACAGCTGGGTGTGCTGAGGAACTTGTGCTGGATGCCGCTGGGGGACTTGGTCTGGCGGCCGCTGGGGGACTTGATCTGGCGGCTGCTGGGGGAGCTGCACTGGCTCTGCTCCCCAGCACGCAGCTTAATGAGACCGCAGCCAGAATATGACGTCATATTCTGGCTGCGGTCTCATTCAGCAGCGCGCAAGGGCGGGAGAGCAGAGCCAGTGCAGCTCCCCCAGCGGCCGCCAGACCAAGTCCCCCAGCGGCCGCCAGACCAAGTCCCCCAGCGGCCGCCAGACCAAGTCCCCCAGCGGCCGCCAGACCAAGTCCCCCAGCGGCCGCCAGATCAAGTCCCCCAGCGGCCGCCAGATCAAGTCCCCCAGCGGCCGCCAGACCAAGTCCCCCAGCGGCCGCCAGACCAAATCCCCCAGCGGCCGCCAGACCAAGTCCCCCAGCGGCCGCCAGACCAAGTCCCCCAGCGGCCGCCAGACCAAGTCCCCAGCGGCCGCCAGATCAAGTCCCCCAGCGGCCGCCAGATCAAGTCCCCCAGCGGCCGCCAGACCAAGTCCCCCAGCGGCCGCCAGCACAGACAGCCTCCTGCACTGCACGACCCCCTGGCAGGTAGGAGTAATGTGTGTCAGTGTGAGTTTGTCTGTGTGTCATGGTGTGTGTGTCTGTCTGTGTCATGGTGTGTGTCTGTATGGTGTGTGTGTGTGTGTGTTATGGTGTGTGTGTCTGTCTGTGTCATGGTGTGTGTCTGTATGGTGTGTGTGTGTGTTATGGTGTGTGTGTCTGTCGGTGTCATGGTGTGTATCTGTATGGTGTGTGTGTCTGTCTGTCTGTGTCATGGTGTGTGTGTGTCTGTGTTATGGTGTCTGTCTGTCTGTATGGTGTGTGTGTGTGTCTGTGTGTCTGTCTGTGTCATGGTGTGTCTGTCCGTCATGGTGTGTCTGTCCGTCATGGTGTGTCTGTCCGTCATGGTGTGTGTGTCTGTGTCATGGGGTGTGTGTCTGTGTCATGGGTGTGTGTCTGTCTGTGTCATGGTGTGTGTGTCATGGTATGTGTGTGTGTCTGTCTGTGTCATGGTGTCTGTCTGTATGGTGTGTGTGTGTGTGTGTCTGTCATGGTGTGTGTGTGTATGTCTGTGTCATGGTGTGTCTGTCCGTCATGGTGTGTGTGTCTGTGTCATGGGGTGTTTGTCTGTCTGTGTTATGGTATGTATGTCATGGTGTGTGTGTCTGTCTGTGTCATGGTGTCTGTCTGTATGGTGTGTGTGTGTCTGTCTGTCATGGTGTGTAATGGTGTGTCTGTGTCATGAAGTGTGTGTGTCTGTCTGTGTCATGGTGTGTGTGTCATGGTATATGTGTGTGTGTCTGTCTGTGTCATGGTGTCTGTCTGTCATGGTGTGTGTGTGTGTGTCTGTCTGCCATGGTGTGTGTGTGTGTATCTGTCCGTCATGGGGTGTGTGTCTGTCTGTGTCATGTTGTGTGTGTCATGGTATCTGTGTGTGTCTGTCTGTGTCATGGTGTGTGTGTGGGTCTGTCTGCGTCATGGTCTGTCTGTGTCATGGTCTGTCATGGGGTGTGTATCTGTCATGGTATATGTGTGTTTCTGTGTCTGTCATGGTGTATATGTGTGTTTAAAAATAGTGTTTTTGCTCACCTTTTTTTTCCCACGCAGCGAGCTGGTCTCCCCTCGACTGGCCCTGCCTCTATGGCTGAGATCATCAAGCTTGATGATCTCAGCCAATCCAATGCTTTGCCATTGGATTGGCTGCAAAACGTTACACCAATCAGCCTCTCCTCATAGAGATGCATTGAATCAATGTATCTCTATGGGGAACGTTCAGCACCTACAGAGTGTGGAGGCCCTGAATGTAGGTGCACTGACACAGGAAGAACCTCTAGTGACCGTCTGAGTGACTGTCACTAGCGGTGTCACTTTGAAGCAATGTAAACACTGCCTTTTCTCTGAAAAGTCAGTGTTTACGTTGAAAAGCCTGTAGGGACATGCATATATATATTACTCAATCATCTGTCATGGCAAGACATAGTCTTACATGTTACACGCGACAATATATGGCGCAGTGACTTATGGGGCTGGCATAAATTTTTTATCCAGGGCTGCTTTGTATCCCCAGTCCGGCCCTGACGGTAAATAGAATAATGCACCTACACAAAGCAAAATGTAAATGTTATTCACATAACTTGTCCTGGTTTGAAACAGACAGACTGCTTGCACAGCCTATTGGATGTCTCTCGTTGGCAAGCACAGCCTGCAGGCAATAGGAATCTAAAAGCGTCACAGCTCCCCCCCTAACATATCTTCCCTTCAGCCTTTCCTCCCTGACCTCCTTCCCCCTGCAGTGAGAGATGTCAAAAGAAGAGTATCGGACTGCCAGGAACTTCGTGCTGCAACAGCTATAGCTTTATTCATTTATTTATTATGCAAAAAGGGGGATTGACAGACCAGGAGAGGAAGGGTTACTCTAACCGAAAACAGCGTTATATTAAAACACTGCATTATGATTGGTTGAACCCTTTAATGAGGTTTGTAACTATTATTTATGTATATTTATTTGTTTAAAATGGCACTCTATGCCCCATAAACACTGTAGCCTGCTGTAGCGACTGTGCCAGCATTTTCATGCTGGTGTTTCCTAGATATGGATCAAACTGTTATTTAATTGCTTGAATAGTTTGACAGACACCTTGCTGTCCATATTGCTTCTGTTTTTCAATAATAATGTTGATCAAGTTTGAAGGGCATTCATTGGTTGACTGAGTTTGTCAGCTGATACTGTAAGCCAACGAATACTGTCCAAGTACAGATGTAAATGCTAATGTGGAAGTATAACTTCTCTGGAAATGACAGCTATTATCGTATTTACTAGGGTGAATAGAGCAGGGGAGGTAAGTAAAAAGCGTACTTATCTCGACTGTACTTCCTCATAGCAGCAATATTACCATTCTATGATGCACTCTTGGAATTCTGTTCCACAGTGCCATATGGACACATGCACTATGAGCTTGGCACTGCTAAGCTTGATAGGCCTTGCTGAGGTCGTATCTTCTCTTTAACTTATAGTTTCTTAAACTGGTGGAAACAATTAGTCACATATACACAGATATTTTTTTTTATCAAAGTTATAGCTTTAAATAAAGTCTATTCTTGATAGCAACATACTAAATACTCCAAATTTACTTTAGGAAAAAGTATAAATCTCAGCTTGGAAGACCCTTCACAAAAAGTAATGGAACACAATGTAGGACATGCATGATTTAATGATATAATTACATAGCCATTTTGCCTGAAAGGAACTGCCAAAGAAAACAATTGGGCTAGTGTCATTTTTTACTGTTTTAGTGTTAAGCGTATTAAATGGACTGTGGAAGAAAGGGTTCAACAAGTGTTTAATTGTACCAATTAGACAATCAGCAGTGTTTGCATTCTGCAGTCACAGCTGATTGAAAGTGTTACTCAGACCAGGAGGCGATTGTGAATCACTTAATTAGTTTAATTGAACACCTTACACAGTGAAACTCAAAATATTCAATAAATGGGCTTTTTCTCCTAAAAAGCAGCTACATCTTAAGTTATTCAGTAGATATTTTATAGTATGGAGATTAGTGTCAGTTAATGTTTCATTGTAATTTGCCAAAATAGGTTATTGAGGGGTGATTAATTCAAGAACAGTTTTTTTTATTCAGGGGCAATTTATTAATGAACAGTACAATACATAATGAATTTAAAAAGCCATGTTTCAGGACTGCGTTGGAACAATTAACACCGTGAACTGTACATTTTTTCTAATTATAGTTTCTGTAATTCGAATATTTTAAAGAAGTAGCTTAAAGGGTACCTACAGCCTATGCTCTTTTGAAGATCTTTTAATTTATTCTATGCATTGTGCTAGCATATTGTCAAGCAAAAGTATAGGTTTGAAATTAAAAAAAAAGAAACTATTTAAAAAAATCTTTCTTTCACTGGTCAGTCAATTATTCGACTCTATGCTAAAGAATTGACTGAAAAGTGAAAGCAGAAGAGACCTCCTACAGGGAAAAGGGAGAGCAGAAGAGACCTCCTACATGGAAAAGGGAGAGCAGAAGAGACCTCCAAGTGAAGCCTGTGGTTGCTATGGTAACTCCCTAGTCGATGTACTGTTCAATTAAATTATTAATTACCTAACAATACATAAGACCATCTTCTTTTGTAGCTGACAACTTGATAGATGTCAATCACAATATATACTGTAGAACAGGCAGTAAAAATATTTTATCATGTTATGTGAACTATAACCTATAAATAATAATCCCCTCCTCCTTGCAAACAGTATAAAAAGCTTCAAAGTTGTTTTCCATGCCATACCATTCCTATTATCAGGGAGGGGGAGGAGTGAATGATATCAGGGGTGGACTGACTTTTAGGGCACATCGATTGTGTCCCATGTGCTCCTTGTCATGACTCTCTGGCTTGGTGCTCCATGGTGGAGGAGAGGCAGGGAGAGGAAGTGATGTCACATTCCCCTGCTCTCTCTCCACATGGGTAAAGGACTGGAGAAGTGAAGCAGCAGGAGACCAAGAAAGAGCAGGGTGAGGTGAGACGGGCAGAGGTACATAACAGATGTAATATGGAAGAGGCAATATTTGGGGTGGAACAGACAGAGGGACATTTGAGGTTTGATGGTCAGATGCACTAATGAGGTGGAACTGGACAGGTGAACAGCTTTGGATGAAGCAGAGGTATATTTGAGATGGGAGGAGCAGAAGTGCTTATTGGGAGGAATGGGAAAGAAAAATATACCCTTGCTCTGACAAAAATAGAATGATATGAAATTACATCCAAAGACACCATGGTTTCATTTTAACTACACCCAAATTCATCCTTTATGTCACACACACTAACGCTCTGCACTGGTACAGATACACATTCATACTGACACTATATTAAAAAAACAAAACAAAAAACACCAATAAACATGCATTCGCAGGGACAATTCCCATTTTAAACATTAAAATGCAAACATGCATTCACTAACAGATCTTCACAACACATTCTATGAATATTATATTTAACATGTATTTATTACATGCATGATATGTTTTCAAAGGGCCCTGAAGTCTGTCCCTGAATGGCATCTTTCATGTATGCATTACAGAGATTGAGACAGCTCAAACACATATCAAACAGCTTCTTTTAGAAATATATGATTTAACAGTACTTACTAAGTATGAACTTTAGGAAGGAATATGTTTCGCAATAAATGTTACTAATACTATACAATACCATCATATACTAATACTATAATATATATTATACATTAAACAAGAATATATAATGGAAAATGAAAATACTTGAAGGTCAATCCACTTTTGAGCATCAGATATTCATCTTGGTTAACAACAATGCATATGTGATATTATCCTGCATGTTGCCAATAGATGTATTGATATGGAATTCCAAAGCTAATATTTAAGAATGGACACATTTATGGGCATTCTTTATCAAGCCAATGGTGATGAATGAAATACCTTGAATTAACCTTTGATTGGCATTTCCACTTGTGAATAAATAGGTCTGTTAACCCCCTAAAGACCAAACCTCTGGAATAAAAGGGAATCATGACATGTCACACATGTCATGTGTCCTTAAGGGGTTAAAGTGCACAATGTTCACCTAATTTACGCATCTGTATATAGGTGATTTCTTAATGCAAGTACAAGCAATAGCTGTGGTGAAAAACGATTGTCCTCCAGCTGTGGGACTAAATGATAATTTTTTGACAAGAGAATAAAAAAAAAATTCTATCAGAAGCAAAGTATAAAGTGGATATTATTGCACTTGCTAAGACCACAAAAAAACTGATTCTGATTCTAAAAGTATATATTTTTTTTGCAAACTATTCATGTGGTGAGCTTTCAAATGAAAGTGATAATTACGCTAGATGATGATTCATGAACAAGCAAAATGAAATAATATATATATATATATATATATATATATATATGTTAAAATAATAACATAGATCAATGTATGATTCAGTGATAATAGTCACTCCGATAGTAACTGTGGGAATGTAATAATCATAAATTATAACAAAAGAACAGCAACTTTTGTGCAATATGTAAATTTCCCATTAAACTGAAGAGTGATATATACTGTATAAAATCCTTACATTAAATTGGCAAAGCCTGAATGACACATGGTTCTTATTAGATATAATCTCAGAAAGAAAAGGGAAGTAGGGAATGGGCTCAGACAACATACAGTTTTTCAAAAATGCATAACTTGGAAAATTGATGTCTTGATCATTTGCGTTTAAAAAATTAAATCGGTAAACCGTTCATGTATAATATTGTTGCGCCTCCACCTTCTAGGTTTCATTCTTAACCTATACATGCCTGTAATAGTTTCGACTTTATTAAATGTTTTATTTGATTTTTTATTTCCAATAGACACCAACAAATATTTCTGAACTTGGATGCTTGGAGATACCATCTCTATACCTCAGCATACAATAATATAGTTTCCCTTTACTCTAGTCAATGGAATATTAAGCCACGAGGGGCATTTTTCATGGATGACAAATACTACTGCACTGCCCCATCAACTCTATGGCTGGGCATTACTATATATAAAATTATCTCTAAATATATAATATAGAAATATAGATTTTCTTACTCCTCCTCTTTTTATTCACCTATATTGATCACTTCCCACTATTTTTCATCAATCATTTTTTTTTCATTACGGACAGACCTCTAAATCACAAATAAAATGAAAATTCTCATCCATTGACACTTCGGCGTTACAGAATTCAGACAATCCGCCGATTGGCCTAAATTCATACGAATTGCAATTCAGCTTAAAAAACGGATTAAGACAACTCAAATTCCACATTATCATTGTGACAGAGAAGTGAGCAGTCTTTGGTTTTGGTCACATTTTTCCATAATGGGACAACCAAACTCTTTGCACTTTAACCAGTACAATGAGCTATACTGGGTTGATAATGATGCATAAAGTGCTGCTTTAAAATGAACAATTATTGTTTTATTGGTACATAGTGTTAATAACTGTTAATGATGCATTTCTTTCATGCTTCAGTTCTGAAAGAAAAAGATATTGTAATATTAAGTATCAACTTAGACGAAGATACTAACTGATTGATACAATTGAAGCACCAATGAAGAAGATTGATACTAGGTATTTATATGAAGTGGAAGAGGAAAGTTACATATATATTTAAGGAAGCACCTGGAGGATGGGTGTAACATGATGCGTGTAAATGTCAGCACGCCGGACCAGCAGGAGAGCACTGATAAGAAAAATAAACAGTGGCTCTTTGGACTTGACTTTGTAGGGTCCAGGAGATTGCTTTTTATTATAGTTCCTGTCGGTCTGGACTTATTCTGTGGTTAGTGTGTTTGCTAATTTTAACATAATGGACCTGATCCTCTCTAGCCGCTGTAGTGTAGAGTGGCACTTATACCACTCTTCACTTGTGAGTGCTATTCTGTTAGTTTCAATATTTAAATTTAAACCGTCAGTGTTACATTTTGATCAGCACTATATATTTTAATATTTATTTATTTTTAGGTTAACCAATTAATACTTATAAGCTTTTGTTAAGCATTGGCACATTTTTGTAAGAATTTGAACACCAAATATTAGTTTTATTATTGGTTTAAGTCACATTATATTTTTGACTGCTGCGCAGGAAAAATAGCAGTTATATTTATACTTTTTATATTGTATGTTAAGCACAAATGTTGACATTTTAATCATCCTTTGCACTTTACATTTTGTTCCAGCGCTTTGTAAGTGTTTTTAAATAAACAATGCAAACAGTGGTAGCACTTACAATAGGTCAGACCTGGTGCAGCATACTTTTAAATACTTCAGGGACGCTGTGAAAATTGGTGAAAATCCACAGATCTCTTAATACGATAAATTAAAAAAGGCATATTCCCAGTGGTACTTCACTGAAGAATATTTTGCTCTTATGGTAGACAGAATCATTACTTTTTTTTACAAAGACAGAAAAAGACAAAGTAAATGTTGATCCTTAGATCTGCAAAATTTGCAGCCGTAAAAGTCCAGTGATGTGGGTAGAAACTGCCTGGCATTTACTTGCCAAACTCAATGACCACATAGATCACATTGGCACTTTAATTGTCCCTCTGGTTAATTGTAAATCAGTCAAACTGAAGCCACAGTGAATGCTCTGATGATCTACAAAGCAAAGCAGCATCATTAGGCTATATCCTTTCAGCTGTTACTGAAGCAGCCCAAAATGTTTATGTAATACGTAATTTCAAATACATAATGCTAAATAACTTAGTACTGATATTTAGTATAACTTTTAACAATAGATTAATAGAATACAAATAAATGATAAAATAATTCAGTATTCTTTCAAATCATTGAATTGAATGAGCTTGAAAAGGTTCATAGACTTGGGGTAACTATCTGACTATGGGATTGATCATAAGCTTTTAGCTTTCGATCAGCTGTTGTTACTACAAAAAGCTAGTAATTACTAACTAGTAGCTAGTAAATTGCCAACTGGTTTAAAATGTTGTTGCCTTTTATAACAGGTGGACTGCCAATATAGCAGCTTGCAATGATACCGACCACTTGCAGAGTAGCTGCTCGCTGGTAAAGCACAAATTTCACAGGGTAGAGAGATCAGAGTGTCACCTTCAATTCAAGTCTATATTTTGTAACTGTTTGGGGCAATTTATTAAATCTTCTGGATATTTTTTTTATCTGTTACTTCTTTTGTGCCCTATCAGTCAATTTTGAACATATGCCATTTTTTCCCAGTTATCAATCTTTCTGCCAAATTTTCCCACTGTGTTTACTTATTTTTTTTTTTTTTTGTTCTACCATTCTAAATTTGGAGGTGTTTAGAATGTAAGCTCATTGAGCAGGGCCTTCCACCTCTCTGTTCCTGTACGTCAAGCTGTCTGGTTACAATTACATGTCTGTTAGTCCACCCATTGTACAGCGCTACGGAATCTGATGGCGCTATATAAATAATAAAGTACTAATAATAATATAGTGCCATTACATTTATATTTACATAGTAAAAATACTTCAAAAGCAAACTAGAAAGACCACAGGCAATCAATGTTATTTTGTTTGATAACAACCATTAAGTTTATATTAGTTATATTCACCTGGTTCAAATGAGAATATGGTGACATTATTGTTTAACCAAATCAAATATGTAATAGTTTGTAGCAGGAAAGGATAAAGTGATTGCCTTTTATACCAATATGTTGCTGTTATTTTTGTTCTGGGGTGTTTTTTTATTTATAATTTATGTTTTTGTTTTTTTAATCAAAATAATTTTCAGGTAAAAAAAAAATCAGTACCTAAAGGTACACTATAGGCACCCAGACCACGTCAGCTCATTAACCCTGCAAAGCTAATTATTACATTTTTTTTTATAGTCCGCAATATTTAGCTTTGTGGGGTAACTCCACCTATAGTGGCTGTCTACACTAGAGGGATTTTCTGATCGTTAGGTGACTTTTGGTTGCCTAAGTGACGCTGGATATCCTCACGCTATGTATGAGGATATCCAGCGTCACTTGAATCTCCATAGGAAAGTATTGTGTAATGCTTTCCTATGGGGAAATCCTAATGCAATCATTGCCATTGTTACACATGTGCATTAGGTATCCCCCGCCGGATGACATTGGTGGGGGAGGAGCGGAGGTAGATCCGAGGGACATCGATACTGGACCCAGTTAAGTAACAGAAGGGATTTTTAACCCCTTCTTCACCGTGTGGGGTGAGGTGGGCACTATAGTGAGCTATAGGGCCATGAAAACAACTTTATTTTCCTGGCACTGTAGTTTCCCTTTAAAGAGCCTCAGTCACCTTCTGGGGTCCTTGCATATGCTATGGTGAGTAATACTTACTTGATGCAGTCCCCTGAGGGTGTAGCCATCTTCAGCTCCTGTCACTTATATCAGTGCTCTGATCTCTCACATGCACAAGATGATAACACTTATGTCCATGGAGGTTCCAATGATAGTTTAGGAGCATCATCGATATTATCTTGGGATAATGCCTTTTACAAAGTGCTAGCAGGAAGTGACAAAACTTGACAGCGATAGCTCTACCTTTTGTCAAGTTTTGGCAAGAGGAGGATTTAACTATAACACAAAGTAGTCCCTATTTTGTCTTATGATATCTCTCTTTTTTTTTTTTTTGAGTGACAATGCCACTTTAATATTTTCTGTTTCATAAATGCAAACTGTAATGATAACAAAAAAGCCTACACAATGACTTTAATATTATAGACAATAGACTTGGTGACAATATAGTATATATAATAATTTTAACCGGTATCTGCAATAGATCTTGCATCCCTCATCTTCTGCACAATGCTGCACACACAAGTAAGATACGTCAG
The DNA here is from genome assembly GCF_036172605.1 of Pelobates fuscus. Classification (NCBI taxonomy): domain Eukaryota; kingdom Metazoa; phylum Chordata; class Amphibia; order Anura; family Pelobatidae; genus Pelobates; species Pelobates fuscus. Next base: position 175,442,810 of record NC_086318.1, on the reverse strand, counting down.
ACTTAGGAAGCTTAGCAACAGTTGCCATAGCGAACATTCTGTTATAGAATGTACTGCAGTTCTATAAAATATTCCAAAGTGATTATTCATTGTTCTCTGTTGGCATTTGTATCTGTTTTTTTTTTCTTCACATATGATTGTTTTGTCCATCTGATGTACATAATTATTATTTTTACAAATATAGAAAAACCGTATGAGAAAAGAAGAGCATTTAATGTGAATTTGTGCCATTATCATATTTGAAGAAGAAATTATGGAAGTAAAAAAAGATTTAACATGTTCTGTCCAGTACACTAGACAATCAAATCACTAATTGCTTTTTTAATGTCTTTTTGAGGGCATACTTTTACTAATTAATGAAATAATTATTGTCAAACATGGTCACCCATACATTCAACTGGTATATTTAATTTCTGTATTTCAAAACTGACTTTGCAATGATTCTGTTTTATTTGTATTTATAGAAAGGAAGACTATTTTGTTTCCAAATAAGTAGGATATGTGTAATATGGTAATCTTACTACAAAAGTCTGACGTGCACTCTATTCACAAAAATAAGACACGTTTTTAAATTCAGGTAAAATAGCTTGGAGAAGGCTCCAACTGAACTAACCTGAAAATACTTTTTGGGCTTTTTTTTTCAACAGACTCCAAATGGTGTTTGCAAAGTTGGACCTTGGGAGAGAACACCTTGACAGCAGACCGAAATACACCATTCTTTGCAGCTGCTGAGCTATCTCACAAATCTATGTGACATCAAGTCTAATTAAACATCCAGTCAACATAACACCAGAAATAGATCACTGGTGATAGTAGCTCTTGCTATATGTCCTTATTTTTTCAAACCACTGCCAAAAAGCTACATTGTCAAGAGATACAAGGACTACATTTTTCCTCATTCATGTGGATCAGTGACCACTCTGAGACAGAAAGACAAACTAACTGCAGTGCTTCTTGATTTTTGCCAATCTATCCACTGCCTGCTGGATCTCACAAATGGCCACCAATCACAAAAAAAACTAGCCAACTTGGGAAGTTAAACCAGAGACATAGGAGCCATGTTCAAGTGCCTTACAAATCCAAATGGCAAAACCTGTGATACTTATTGCCTACACATCGATGCTTGGGGTCGGCAATGCTGAATCAGCAACATCACTCCCCAACATACAAATCAACACTGGATGACACAAAGGGTGCTGCTCATGCTCCTAAATGGGACATTCAGAATTTCCTATCTAATATCCAGAAGCTTTTCATGGCAGACCCCATAGTGGTGCTGGCTCTTACTGGCAGAGTTAAAGCTACCAAAGATGGTGTACTGGATCCTAGCCAAGTTAAGACTCTACATAATGACCTGATTCTGAAGGTGGGTCTGTTGGATTCATATTGTGGCAGGAGGAAAAACAAATCGGGGGTATATCAGATAATATCACATCAAAGTAACTCTCTCAGTAACTTTCAATTTAATGGCATTTATTCTTCCTTCTAATCAGAGTCTCACCTTTGACAAGGAATACTGCATAAATAAATCTTTGTTGGCATTAACTACTGCCACTAAGGATGTAGCTGCCTCACTTGATAAAAGTTTTATTATGATTATATTTCAGGGAAAAATCACTCTACACCTTTGGGTCTCAACAACTCACTTGGTATGACAACTTTCACACATCTGTCCTACTAAGGTGGGAATAAATTACCCCAAATTGTCAAAAATTACTAGACACTGACTTGGACTACCACTGGACATCACGCAGCACTATAAATTCATAGAGATGGGACAGTATACAAAAATACCTACCCAGCAGAGGCTCCTCATTTGGAGCAAATTGGTCTGTACAGATAGTGGTCACATTTATCTCCAGAAAGAGAAAGTACTCTGATTAAGGGACATAAACTAGTATCTTTCTGATAATGCAGCTGTTTTGTTTTTTTCCAAACATCCTTTGGGTTCCTTTAACTTACTATTTACAGAAATATTGTATTATGCACCCACTCTCATGATAACTCATTAGGTATGCATGTATGTATCCACGAGCACTCTTGACATTTAGGTGCACCTTTCTTCTACACTTGTCTCTTCTTTTGTCTATACTAATTTCAGCTTTGTTCAGGCTCTAACTTGTAGGCATTTTCTTGTACACATGCTATAAAATAATAAAATTATTTTTTTTTCATATGATTCTGTAATTGGTTTTCACATTGTACAATACACTACATATTGTATGCTGTATTTTTTAAGAACCTCATAAATAAAGAAAAATAAAAAAAAAGCTGGACCTCGTGAACTGTCTACCCTGGTAAAGAATTCAGCTGGCACTGACCACTGCTAGCTCTGATTCAATCTTTCTGGTTGCACTCAGTCTCATTCAACAACACATCCACATTACTCAGGCTCAGTCCTTTGTCAAACACAAAGATAAAGCAATGCACAGTTCTTTGTCCCCTCCTCTGCTTTCCTCTTGCCCTCTAGCAAAACTCATATCTTTCCAAAAACCTAGAGCAACTCATATCCTCTCATGGTTTTATTACCATTTCAGATGATATCCAGATCTACTTCTCTTTCCTCTCCTTCATACCTGAACTTTCCTCACATTTGTTCCCTGTGAGTCAATGTCATTCTGACATTGACTCACAGATGTCCTCACACTTTCTGCAAATTAACAGATATACTGTTCTCCCTTCCCCCTGTCTCTTTCACACATCTTTCCACCACCTTCTATTCTCTATTATATCATGTCTATTTTCTACTCACCCACAACCAGCAACCTAATATTGTTTAATCTACCCTTGACATAAAGTGTTACTTTTACCTGTCATTTTCCCCTTTTTGATATCCAGAAAATGAGTTCTCTCCTCACATTTGTTGATGCTAAGCTCCTAATCTATTCTCTCATTCTTGCCAGGCTAGATTACTACAACTCTCCCATACTTGGCCTTCCTCGACACTCAACCACCCTCCTCCAGCAAATCCAAAGTGCAGTTGCCCACAATCTTCTCAACATGTCCAACTCTGAGTATGCCTTCTACGTCAACTTCATTGAATTCCTATTTGTCAGTGTTCTGTTTTCAAATGCTATTACATATGAATACCTCATAAACCTTACCCCCTCCTATCTCACCTCACTGTTTTCCACACCCACCTTTTTTTACCTCATCCTTAAACAACCCCAAACCCATGTGCTTATTTTTAATTACACTCATTCTCATCCCTAATGCTGTATACTGGAACAAGCACCACCACACACCCAGTCAGCCAACTCTCCCTAACCTTTTCCAAATCTCTGCAGACAGACCTTTTTACCAAAACATTTTCTAATACTCAACTACTTATTCCCAATATTTTTCTCCTTACCTATGCATCTTTCAACTTTCTCCTAACCTCTCCTAGACATAACCCAATCAGTTTTGTTGAGGGAATTATATATTATAACTCAGTGGAACTTTTAGTTTTCTATAAATTGTCCCATGTAACCTTAAATAACTTACTGTAGTTGTTCATTAGATGATTTTTCCTCTAAATATAAAAAAATACATTATATTGCAACTCAATGACTGTATAAAAATGTTAATTTAATTAATGTTATAATTTTATGTGCTCAGATTAAGGGTACTATATAAGAATTTGTAAATAAACGTGTAAACAGACCTCCTACATACCTCTTTTATTAGGAACAGTTAGGAATATCTAATTAGAGATTAGAGATTTACATAATTTATAGTTTGTCATAATTTTATTTCAAATGAAAATGCCCATTAGTGGTCTGTTTATGTTTAGTTTTTTTGATGATTTTCTGCTATTGAAATTGTGTATATATATATATATATATATATATATATATATATATATATATATATATAAAACATATGCAAATGCATGAATTACATACTGATGCCAAAAGCAATTCAGAAGACAGTACAATACATTTAAATAACAAACATTATGCCAGTAACTGAAAAAGCAAAACTAAGTTATTGTGCGTGCTTAGCCAGGTGGTATTCAGGGATGTATCTAAATGATTTACGTATGGAACACTAAGTTGACTAACAGTAAGTTTACAGAATATGGAAAATGAGCAAAGTGAGAATATAATTACATATTCGAAAAATTAGCAGGATTAGCAAATAACATATATTACCCATTCTAATTCTCATGATGTAATGTACTTTTCCATATTCAGAGTATTCACAAATAGTTATGCTTCATATGGACATATATAAATAGCATTATCTGCATTTGGCAAAATAATATTGTCAGTTTCTCATGCCTCATCTGTGTTGAAGTTGTGTCCCAAAAATAGTTATTTGCTTCTCACCAAAGTTTGGTAATAACAAAAGAAAGGTTTTCTGGAGTTTCAGTTTATTAATAAGACTAAAGAATTATATAAAAGGCTGACAACAACAAAAGCAGCTCTGCTGTTTGTTTTTTTTTATGCTTGACAAAAGTTTGTTGTGTTACATTGATATATAACAGTGTTCATCATCGTGATGCCCATGTGTATTAGCCCACCAAGGCTTGTTTAGGTGCTCATAAGGTTATAATTAATAATACAAGCTTTTAGTGAGAATAGACACAACACTGAGTCTCGTTAGATGACGGGCAGATAGGTGCAATGAGATAGCAAGAAAATTGTGAAATTGAAAATGAGAGAGATACAACTGTGAATGTAGGACTAAATACAAAAAAAATAGCATGAGATAACATTCAAGCACATAGTTAATTATTTAGCTAATTTTTTTAAAGAAGCATTTTCTGATTACATTGTTTCTTAAACATATTGATGTGGTATTATTTGTTCTGATTCTCTTTATTTGTTTAGAACCAAATAACAATGTGTTATGACAATTGTTTGTGTCCTAATCTTCATGAACTATGAAATGCATCCATATGTATAAAAACATATTGGGAAATATAATATACATAGATCACTAGTGGCCACCTTTAGTTGAATAGGAATCTTAAAGGACCACCAAAGAGACATGGAACACTTTATTTCAATAAAGTGGTCTGGGTGCAGTGATCCCAATATACAGTTGCAAGAAAAAGTATGTGAACCCTTTGGAATGACATGGATTTCTGCACAAATTGGTCATAAAATGTGATCTGATCATCATCTAAGTCACAACAATAGACAATCACAGTCTGCTTAAACTAATAACACACAAAGAATGCAATGTTGCCATGTTTTTATTGAACACACCATGTAAACATTCACAGTGCAGGTGGAAAAAGTATGTGAACCCCTAGACTAATGACATATCCAAGAGCTAATTGGAGTGAGATGTCAGCCAACTGGAGTCCAATCAATAAGATGAGATTGGAGGTGTTGGTTACAGCTGCCCTGCCCTATAAAAAACACACACCAGTTCTGGGTTTGCTTTTCACAAGAAGCATTGCCTGATGTGAATGATGCCTCGCACAAAATTGCTCTCAGAAGACCTACGATTAAGAATTGTTGACTTGCATAAAGCTGGAAAGGGTTATAAAAGTATCTCCAAAAGCCTTGCTGTTCATCAGTACACGGTAAGACAAAGTATCTATAAATGGAGAAAGTTCAGCACTCCTGCTACTCTCCCTAGGAGTGGCCGTCCTGTAAAGATGACTGCAAGAGTACAGCGCAGACTGCTCAATGAGGTAAAGATGAATCCTAGAGTGTCAGCTAAAGACTTACAAAAGTCACTGGCAAATGCTAACATCTCTGTTAGCGAATCTACAATACGTAAAACACTAAACAAGAATGAATTTCATCTGAGGATACCACAGAGGAAGCCACTGCTGTCCAGACAAAACATTGCTGCACATTTACAGTTTGCACAAGAGAACCTGGATGTTCCACAGCAGTACTGGTAAAATATTCTGTGGACAGATGAAACCAAGTTGAGTTGTTTAGAATAAACACACAACACTATGTGTGGCAAAAAAGGGGCACAGCACACCAACATCAAAACCTCATCCCAACTGTGAAGTATGGTGGTGGAGGCATCATGGTTTGGGGCTGCTTTGCTGCATCAGGGCCTGGATGGATTGCCATCATCGAAGGAAAAATGAATTCCCAAGTTTATCAAGACATTTTGCAGGAGAACTTAAGGCCATCTGTCTACCAGCTGAAGCTCAACAGAAGATGGGTGTTGCAACAGGACAATGACCCAAAGCATAGAAGTAAATCAACAACAGAATGGCTTGAACAGAAGAAAATACGCCTTCTGAAGTGGCCCAGTCAGAGTCCTGACCTCAACCCGATTGAGATGCTGTGGCATGACCTCAAGAAAGCGATTCACACCAGACATCCCAAGAATATTGCTGAACTGAAACAGTTCTGCAAAGAGGAATGGTCAAGAATTACTCCTGACCGTTGTGCACGTCTGATCTGCAACTACAGGAAACATTTGGTTCCAGTTATTGTTGCCAAAGGAGGTTCAACCGGTTATTAAATCCAAGGGTTCACATACTTTTTCCACCTGCACTGTGAATGTTTACATGGTGTGTTCATTAAAAACATGGCAACCTTTTTATTCTTTGTGTGTTATTAGTTTAAGCACACTGTGATTGTCTATTGTTGTGACTTAGATGATGATCAGATCACATTTTATGACCAATTTGTGCAGAAATCCATATCATTCAAAAGGGTTCACATACTTTTTCTTGCAACTGTATCTTGCCCAATGCACTTTAAAAGGCTTTGTTCTTGTGAGTTATGTACTTTTGTACTCCACACGGAGACCGACCGTTAGCCCTGATTCCCAGGAACTGTTTGGGCATAGGACCATGTGCACGGTCAGTCAAAATTATGACTTCCATAGAAATCCTGAAACCCCTGAACTAATCTGGATATTTTGGTCACCCAGATCACAGCTATCAGGGGATGCAACTTTTGTGGGGTTTCCATGGGTTTTGGTTTTTTTGGGGTTGTTGTTAAAAGTTCTGCTTTTTGTGCCTGGAGATAATTGAGGTAGTTCAGTTCCTGACTCAATTATCTCCCAGGCATAAGGGAGGGATTGTCTTGTTTTGTATGGGAGTGTCCTGGACCTGACAGTCAATGTAATTGTGTGTATGTTGCAGCCTGCTTCGCTCTATGGACTAGGAGAGGTCTACCCACTGGAAGAAGGATCTCGGTCTTGTGTCCAGGGTGGGTGGAGGACAGCGAGAGGTTTATGGTGGTTATGGTGTTCCAGTGCAGTGCTTATAATGCTCGCAAGTACTAGGAAGCAGCGATTGATGGAGGTACCTGGTCGGGGTGCCAGGCGGTCTGTCACATCTATGTCTAAAATATGTGTCATTAAAGGGATTAAATATAATTTCTAAAAAAGTGTTACCAAAAAAGTTACCCACACCAATATTTATGATAAAGATGAACAAATGGATAAAATGTTAATTATTATCAATTCACATTATTTCCATTTTTAGAGATCCTGCACAGTAACCCTTACATATTTGCTATTTCATCATACATTTATGTGCTAGCTATGCATCCCATGTTTTACATAAATCCTATGTAATATTTTTGAAACCAAAAGTGTATGGCAGTAAATCGGTTAACAAACACATGTCTACCTCAATTTTAGGCAGTATTACAGTAGAGCTCCTCAAAGGCTGAAAGTTGAATCTCCAAAAATCACTATTCTTAACAATTGACAAAATAGTTTCAATTATGTCTACAACAGGACACAAATTACTTAAATGAAACAATCCTCATGTGAAAACACTAATACAAAGTTACAACTTGGCCTTTGTTAACGCCTATACATACACTGGACAAAATTATAAACGCAACACTTTTCTTTTTGCCCCCATTTTTCATGAGCTGAACTCAAAAGGCCTATTTCTCTCAAATATTGTTCATAAAGCTGTCTAAACCTGTGTTAGTGAGCACTTCTCCTTTGCAGAGATAATCCATCCACCTCACAGGTGTGGCACATCAAGATGCTGATTAGAGAGCATGATTATTGCACAGGTCTTTTTGATCAAAGTGATCTTCATAATGCATATTTAGTAGAGAACAATTCATTTAATATGAACTTCAGGAAATACTTATGAATCAATAAAGTGCATTTTACATTTTATAATTTATTTACTAGGTTGAAGTACAAATATAATACAAATACTTTAGAAACCTATAGTGCATGGTATGAATGGTAAAACAGAGTGCTGCAACAATTTAGCATCTCTTCATTAAAAATGCACTGAATCAATGCTTCTCTATGCAGATCATAAATATGCTGAATGTATGTCCTGCAAAGATTGCATGACCTAACCCAGGAAGGCCTTCTAGTGGCTATCAGCATAACAGCCACTAGAAGTGTTACTAGGCAGCAATATAAACACTTTCTTTCTATACAAAGGCAGTGTTTACATTGCTGAGCCTGCAGGGACAGGCTGTAGACACCAGGACCAATACATTATTTGGCTCTGGTGAGTATAATGTGCCTTTATATTTATACTTCTCAGCAGATCAAAACTCAGCAGATCAAATCAAAACTGAAGCTGAGCGCATGTGTTGTTACAAAGGAAAAAAGTACAGTTCTATTTCAAAACTGTGAACTGGGCTTTCGGTAAGCTCATATCATATATGGTGCAACTGTTCAATGTCAATCATATGTGATGGTAAAAATGACTGGCAATATGGGCAGGGATTTTGGATATCGATATATTCCACTGAAACAGCTTACTGATTGGCTGAGATTGTTCCTGGTCTGTTGTGGTCTGGTCTGGTCTGTTTCTGTTCCTTTTTTCTATTATTTTATTTTATTTTTACTTTTTGCTTTGTAATATAAAGATTAATGAAAGAATTTGTGATCACTTTCAGCCTAAGGTGCCGCTTTTAAAGTCTTCTCTAGATGCTAACCCGCCCAGTGTACAGATGGATAAAATGATATACACTGAGCTACGATTATATTCTAACCTTTCCATAAAATTACTAAGATTATTCATAAAGGTACATGTAACATGTTAATTTATTGAGCTTGATTATCATAATACATCCATCCATTTTCTAGGTATAGAAGCATCCACATGAAAAATAGCCAATAAAAAATGTTCAGTATGACTATTATTGATGTAAAATAAGACATTGATTTAATTAATATTTTAACTTACTTCAAAGTCAAGGTCAGAATATCGTGATTTTCTTCTCTATTATGCAGGGGGAAAAAAAAGAAACAGCATTAGCATTCTGCTTTATATCCACAGGTACATATCTCATATTCTAAAAATATTTCAGAGTGCTACATGAGGAGAATGCAGGAGCCAATAATTTCTAAATTAACTAAATGTTCTTTCTGTTTTAAGCACCATACCTTTATAATAACTAAAATCAAGAAGGAAGACTATTGCATTTCTTTTATAAAGCGTGAGCTGAAATTAGTTCATAACCAATTTGCAATGTTTAAACCAAAACAGGCAAGTAAAAAAAAACTGTAAAGTTCTGCTCTTTTCCAAATCTGCTCTTTTGGCCTACATTTTGCAACGTGATGATCAACTAATATCAATGCATTGTAGTAAACCAAATGAAGATCAAGCAATAACATTTCATCATATAGTAGAATAAATATCATAATAACATGACGATGATGGAGAGAATATTATTGAACATTACATTTTAGTAAACAAAAAAAATATTCCATTTTGAACCATTTACAGCATATCACAAGTCTCATGTATCAACATTGTACTCATAATTATAAGGGAATTACTGCAATGAGAGCTCAAAAAGTAGAAGAGTAATTTTGGTGCAAGATGGCTTTTAAAATAAGCCAATGTTTACAAGGGAGCAGTGTCAAAAATAATGGCATCATATGACATGTATTGAAATCGCATATGACATGAAAATCGCAGGGAGGCAGTCAGAGACATGAGTCAAGATGGGTGGAGAGAGATCAGGAGAGGACAGGTAGATTTGTGTGTCATCTGCATAGAAATGATAACGGAAGTCAAAGGAGCTGATGAGTTTACCAAAGGTGGTGGTATACATAGAGAACAGTAGGGGACCAAGGACAGAACCTTGGGGGATGCCGACAGAGAGTGGTTGGGGGGAAGAGGCAGAGTCAGAGAAAGAAACACTGAAAGAACGCTGGGAGAGGTAGGAGGAGCACCAGGAGAGAGCAGTATCCCGTAGACCAAAGTTATGGAGAATGCGAAGAAGCTGTTGATGATCAACAGTGTCAAAGGCAGTAGAAAGAGCAAGAAGAATTAGGACAGAGTAATGTCTGTGAGATTTAGCAGCAAATAAATCGTTGGATACTTTGGTCACAGCCGTTTCGACAGAATGACCAGCGCGGAATCTATATCATGCACCTGTCTTAAATATATGAACCGTAAAACGTACGTATATGCTAAGGCTGACTGTCTTGAACCAGGGAGGCTCAATAGAGTGTGAGTGCTTATATACTTTTTATTATTTTTTTTCATTAAACAGTTTTCATTAAATTCATTAAATTGTGTAAAAACTAGCAATTTGAGGGTGTCAGGAATATGATTTCTGTATCAGTTTTTATTATGGAATACAAGGGAGCAATCTGGGCATGAGCAGCAGCCAAAGCAGGATGTTATAAGAGCAAGTCCATTGGATTCATCAGGCATTAGGAAAGGCAGATACAATCAAAGTCTTGATAAATATGACAGGAGTTTTAAAGTGACTTGAAAGTCAGAATGAAAGAGAGGTAAAATGGATGCCAAGGCAGCAAACCAGTGGGATGGAGATGAAGATGGTACCACTGACTGGTGTTTAAAATGTCACCATGGTGAAGAAACAGAAAATGGGGATGCATGCTTGAAGGAAAGAAAAAAGAACACGTTAATTTTTTGAGTTTTGAAAACCATCAAGAGTTGGATGATAGGAAACTGGTGACATGGCCTATGGGAGGAGTGAGGTCAACATAGATAGATGGATCTGGATGCAATCTTCAAAAGGGTGGTAATGAAACCCCAAGAAACTGACCAGATCATCTAGAGAACCAAATAAAGTGACAATATAATAATCCCCGGGACAGTTTTATTGTGTAAAGATTTTATTATAGTGCTTAAGTTTTAATAACAGTCAACCATATACTTTTATAGATTGATTGTGCCATTGTTTTTAACATATACCTCAATTAGCCCCAAGAGGCAAGAGCAAGAACACATCAATACAAGGTGCCTGTGAAAATATAGAGGTATTCTGACTTTCTGCTTTATAACAGCTGAAAGTAGATAAACCTGGTCATAGTGACTTTTATCTTTTTATATCCTTGCTGACGTCTTATAGATTGGTGTTATTTAACTACTTTCCCCATTGTTAAGTTTTATCCTGCTATTACACTTGGAGATTTGCTTCATTCTAAACTGCAATTCATTGATCGGGTTATGATTCCAGAACTCCAAACCGAGATGCAGCAGAATAACGCACCAAACGAAAAAATAGACATGCATGTTCTTTTTGATTCCTGACAGAGGATTCAACCGGAGACCAAAAAAGAGATGATTGATGCAAACATGATGTGAAAAATGATGGTTGATGACTAATGAACAAACAATAAATCTTGATTTTATTCACAACAGGGGCAATGGGAAGTTGGAGATTAACCAAGCCAGGTTACCACTGCAACTAATACTATCAGTTCCGGAGCTTGCAAGAGCCATTACACAAGGTTTGCAAGCAGAGGGAGAGAGAGCAATGGCTCTTTAAACTATAAACTACCAGGGATAGGAATGATGCCCCCCTCTCCAAATATAAGCCCCACACAATACATCACAAATCATATATTTACTTATCCTACACACACAAAGCATCCCCAGCACACACACTTACAAACAAACATACTGCATCCCCAGCACACAAGCATAGACAAAGGCACAGACACAATAAATTCACTATCTCAATCTACATCCCCTACACACATGCTGCATTTCCTACACACTGTATATATATATATATATATATATATATATATATATATAATATATATATATATATATATATATATATATCACTGAGAAATAGAACATTAGCAGAATGAAAAGACTGAATGACTTATGAGAGGAGACACTCAAGAGGATAAGTGGTGGGATGAAGAACTAATACAGTATACAAATACCCTGATTAGTTGGTGGAAGTGAGCTTCATATATAAGGAGCAAAGGAGTAGGTTGACTTTGGGAGAGGAGAATATTTCTTGTTTGTATTTCTTATATCCATCCACCTATATGTATGCAGAATTTATAAAATTGCATTGAATTGAAGTGACACATGTGATTTGGTCTCACTTAAAACAGTTAATATATTGTAGAGTTTCCCCTACTCCTGCTTGTAATAAAATGTTATTCTGTTATGTCAACTTTCAGTGTACATCCACACAGGAATTATGGAATTCCATATGTTCCTCGGCACTGAGGTGCATATACTTTTACACACAATGTACATATACACGCATATTCACACTCTACATGTATATTACCTATATGCAATGATATATTATGTTTGTAATAAGTGGGGGGGACTGATTAACAGCCAAGCTGTATGCCAATGAAATGTTATTGTATACAGGGATTCAAGCTCCATTCTACCCTTAGGCAATAATGGAGTCCTCTGTGAGCACATGGCCTTTCACCAGGCAAAACCAGTTTGGTTGTTGATAAACTCCTCCTCCATTCCCATCCAGCGCAATCCCTTTTCCCCCAGGAGTCACTCTGGTTCTGTTACATCCTAAGGGGTTGGCTGAGGGAGGCGTGTCCAAAAGTAGGAAGGGCTATCATGGGCTATCCTGATAAAAGCCCTGTGAATACCACAAGCTCTCTTTTATCTTACTCTCATCAGAGGATCAATGGAGTGGTAACTGTATCACGTGTCTATGCCTGTTTCACTATGTTAATTTAATCTAGTTTCCATTCAATCAATGACTAGTTTTGGTAGCAACGTTTACTAGCCTAGTATATGTATTGTTTATTTACTAGTTTATGTATTGTTTCTTTGTTTGATTAGCCTCTTAAATATTATTGAATTGCCTAAAGCAAGGAGTGTGGACTCTTTACACTTGGTTACTTTACACTTGGTTTTTAGGATATTATTTTTAGTTATTAATTGTATTATTAATATCATACATTTACCTCAGTGTTTTAAGTAAGGCACATATAGTAATTTATTATTGATCCCCTCCTCCACCCCCACCCCCTCTTAAACAAAATATGATATATACATGTAAACAGAAACATATATAACTAGATAAAGAGATTAAGAACACACACTTTTCTGTATAAACTGATGATCAGGTAAACAAAGTAATATTACAAAGTAATATTAAAACTGCTGTGACATATGTACTGAGCCCCTCTTGTTGCTCTGGACGTTGTGACCCACAGGCTTCTGTACAGTGAAGATGAAAATGGGGATAATATCATATATAATTGAACATCTACCAAGAGATTTGCTTCTCCCCTTGGTCCTGGTCCACCTAGAACTGAGGAGGACCTAAATGAGAGTTTGAATTTTAAAATTAATTTTGATTTGCTAAGCAATACAAAACCAAACCAACCCTGTGATTGCAGGGTTGTAGTGAAGTGGTTAATCTATAAATAAATATTACATCCATTTTTTTTTTAATTTAGCAAAGTCCTACTGAAAGCAGTTGAAAAACATAATTAAGTAGTTTCATATTATTTCATCTGACGTTGTTTGTACTTTACTTGTAAAGCATGTAGCATTGCAGAGGAAGCATAATGATAGATTGTAGCAATGTGGCATCTGCAGAATTGCTGAAATAATCAAAACAATTGTGCATAGTTGCTGAATCTCCATGCGATTGCACAAAATTGCCCAATTAAAGTTATTGGATGGTATCTTGCACCATGTGCAAGTTCAAAGAAAGACACGTGCCAGAGATCCTAGGGGTACATGGCTCTTCATTCATCCATCCATCCATCCATAGACAGACAGACAGCCAGACAGACTGACAGACAGACAGATATATCATACAGATACAGGAAGATATATTTGAGACTTTATGTTAGGTGATGGTCTGAGAAATAAAACACTATTATTAATTTATCATTAAAGGGACACTATAGTTACCAGAACAAATACAGCTTATTGTATTTTTTTCTGGTGAGTATAATAATTTCCTTCAGGCTTTTTGCAGTATATACTGTATTTTCAGAGAAAATGCAATGTATATATTACAGTCTAAGGATACCTTTACTGGCCACTCCTCAGATGGCTACTAGAGGTGCTTCCTGGGAAAGTACTGCACAGTGTGCAGCACTGCCATTCAGTATCTCCACCCTCTACATGGAGACACTGAACTTTCTGTAACATATTCCTCCTCACCTTGCGGTATTTGCACCCAGCGGACATGGGTCTGTAAAGCTGACTCTTGCAACATGTTGAGGCCGCTGCGGATCCACGCCAAATTATAACCCCATGTCCGCCCACGTTAATGACGACGTCGGCGTGCACGTGGGAGACACGCGCGCACGTTTTGGGGTTAAATTCCGTTTTCGGCCAAACAGAACTGTAAAGCACTTATTTAAACCCAGTTTCACTTTTTTTCTTTGCCCTGTCGTGGTTTCCCTAGTGGTTGTCCGAGAGTGTGTTCCTGAGTGTTTATTTCTGGTTATTGACTTTGGTTTCGTTTTGCCTTCCCTGTATTCTGGTATCCCTAACTTCTGGCTTTCCCTTATCGTTGAGTCCCATTCATTGTCCCCCGACCTCTGCAAGAATCCTGACTATTCTTTGGTGCGTTAAGTCCGGCCATTCTAAGGCCCGGTAATATGTTTAGTCCTAGGTGTGACACAATTCTACGTGCTGGATCAATTAGTAATCCTGACACTTTCCTCATTTATTCAATGCATCCCTATGAGGAGCTGCTGATTGGCCAGGGCTGTGTTTGGCTTGTGCTGGCTCTGCCCCTGATTTGCCTTCTTGACAAGCTTAGCCAATCCACTTATGATGATGTCAACCAAGCAGCTTACGGGTAGGGCCCTCTCTACCTTTTGTATTTGTCTGTGTATATTGTACGTCCTCCACTAACTGTACAGCACTGCGGAATCTGTTGGCACTTTATAAATACCAGTAATAAATAAATAAGCAGGCAGAACTGGGGCAGAGCCAACAGCAGCAGACTGGAGTAGATGTAGATTATACAATATTTATGGAGGGAAATGGGGGCCAGAGAGCTAGATAGTGTTTTTACTTGAATACATGTTTGTTGAAGAATACATGTAAGTGTTTCTGACCCTATAGTGGTCCTTTAAAGAAAATGAATTATCTAAATGCAGGGTAGTGAAAATGCACTCACATGGTTAAAAGTATTGGGCTTATATGACAGTAGAGAGACATTTTTATAGTGTTTATATCCTATGACTTATATGCCAAATACACAGGTCTCAAATTAAATACAATTCGTGATTTACTTTGACATTTTGAAGAACCTGAGGCAAATGTAATTAATTTATAATTGTGCAGTGTAATGTCAGCTCACGCTTAACCATTTAAAATATGTATTGTAAGAGAAATAATGATTCTATATTAGTAAACAAAAAAAACTCAATAATTATTTACGTCACTTTTTTGATAGTCACGTTACTAGAATAATTCATTCAATAGAACATTTTCCTTAAAATGGGGTATGGAATGATTTTAAGTGAGGGGACAACACAGAAAACAACCAAATCCATAAACTGACAAACCTGTTTATTATTAATATATTTATATAGCGCCAACAAATTCTGCAGCTCTTTGCAGTGGGTGGACGAACAAACATGTAATTGCAACCAGACAAGTTTGATGCACAGAAACAGAGCGGTTAAGCGCCCTGCTCAATGAGCTTACATGCTAGAGGGAGTGGGGTAAAGTGACACAAAAGATAAGGGAAGCATTCGGGAAGATGGGTAGAATAGTCTTCAATGAAGACTATTTTTTTTTTTTTTTTTTTTTAGCCTTTAACCCCTTAACGCCGTTACGGCGTTCTATGCCGTCGCGGCTTTAAAGGGCTTTAAAGCCGTTGCGGCGGCATAGAACGCCGTAACGGCTTGCAGCCCCAGGAGCAGAGGTGTACTCACCTCCGCCGCGATCCTCTTCTGGGGGGCTGTCTGAGAGCCCAGGCAGCCCCCCTCCGGCAAATGAGGCCCCCGGGGGCCATGTGATCGCTCTCAAAGAGCGATCACATGGCCCCCTATAGCTGGCTGTGGATCTGCCAGCAGGGGGACTGTTTAAAATATTAGACAGTCCCCCTGCTGGTAGGTAGTGTAAAAAAAAAATATTAAAATGTTATAAAATAAATTAAATGCCTTTTTATATATATATAATATGTATATATATTATATATATAATATATATACATATTATATATATGTAACGTCATACGTAATGTATTTTAATATTAATATTAGTATATATATTAATATTAAAATACACTTAGAATGACGTTACATATATATAATATGTATATATATTATATATATATAATAGATCTACATATATATATTATATATATACGCATAATTACAATAATAAATAAATAAAATAATTAAATAAATAAATAAAATATTGAAACAAAATATAAAATAAATTATATATTCATATGTAATTTCATTCTAACTGTATTTTGTTATTAATATATATATATATTGGAAACAGAATACACTTAGAATGACATTCTATATATATCTATCTATATATAAAATACAAATAACCGCAAATATATATATAGAGATAAATACATATAATTACATAAAAGATTACATTAGTATACACGTAGAATTTATATACCTATAAATGCATATATATTAAAATTCTACGTGTATATTTAAGTAATTTTTTAACATAATTATGTCATTTGATTAATTAAAATTTGATTGACATGCCTGACAACACAGGGAGAAAGTGCAGAGAATTTAATTCGCAAGCACTATATTAGACCCTGTAACTCTTCAAGACACCATAAAACCTGTACATAGGGGGTACTGTTTTACTCGGGAGACTTCGCTGAACTCAAATATTAGTGTTTAAAACTGGTAAATTGTATTACAACGATGATATTTTAAGTAAAAGTGACGTTTTTTGCATTTTTTACAAACAAACGGCACTTTTATGGACTATATTATTGTTGTAATATGTTTTACTGTTTTAAAACACTAATATTTGTGTTTAGTGAAATCTCCTGAGAATAACAGTACCCCACATGTACAGGTTTTATGGTGTTTTGGAAAGTTAGAGAGTCACATATAAGGCTTGCATTTAATTTTTTTGACATTGAAATTTGCCAGATTAGTTATGTTGCCTTTGAGACCGTATGGTAGCCCAGGAATAAGAATTACCCCCATGATGGCATACCATTTGCAAAAGTAGACAACCCAAGGTATTGCAAATGGGGTATGTCCAGTCATTGTTAGTAGCCACTTAGTCACAAACACTGGCCAAATATTAGTTTTTTGTTTTTTTCACACAAAAACAAATATGAACGCTAACTTTGGCCAGTGTTTGTGACTAAGTGGCTACTAAAAAAGACTAAACATACCCCATGTTCAATACCTTGGGTTGTCTACTTTTTCAAATGGTATGCCATTATGGGGGTAATTCTCATTCCTGGGCTACCACACCGTCTCAAAGGTAACATTACTAATCTGGCAAATTTCAATTTGAAAATGGAACGTTCTATATTTGACCCTGTAACTTTCCAAAACACCATAAAACCTGTTAATGGGGGGTACTGTTGTACTCGTGAGACATCGCTGATTACAAATATGTGCATTTTGTTGCCGCAAAATCTAACAGTATTATGACATTTACAGCTAAAATGTGAGGCGGAACTACAAATTTAAAAAAAAAAAAAAATTCTCACAGTTTTTTTTAATTTTATTCATAATAAATTGTTTCAAATACAAATATTTAATATGAAATGAAAGCCCTGTTTCTCCTGAACAAAATGATATATAATAAGTGTGGGTGCATTTAATATGAAAGAGGGGAACTACGGGTGAACAGACATATAGCGCAAATTCCAGTTTTTGTTTACGTTTTGTTTTGATCAGAACGTGTACTATTGACTCCGTCCTGAAGGGGTTAACAGTTTCATTGATATACTTTTGTAAATATTTTTTGAAGGAGTGGAGACTGGGTGAGAGTCTAACAGAAGAAGGAAGGGTGGAACACCTAGAGAAGTCTTGAATGCGAGAATCATAGGTGGGAGTACAAACACACGATAGACGCAGGTCTTCGGCAGAGGGTAGGTGCCTAGACGGGACATACTTGTGTATTAGGGAGGATAAATGGGAGCAGCATTATGAAGAGATTTGAAAGCAAGAACTAGAATTTTATATTGAGCCCTATATCTTACGGGAAGCCCGTAAGATATAAGGTGCGGGCAGACAGGACCTGTGTTTAAAACAAAGTATTTAATTTAATTTTATTTTATTTTAAAGGGGACTTGTCACTTCCCAGGAATTTTAACAGTATGCTTACTTATCACTATACATATGCATTTGTGGGGTGCAAAAAATTTTATTAAATGTTGAAATCCACACCTACTTATCTCTCACCTGAAAGCCACCATTTTAACTGCCTGCCAATTGTTGTTAAACGCTCTGTCCTTTTCACCTGGCAGTTAGTAAGGAGAAAGCATTCAATAAAGAAGAAATTATACGGTGTTCTATTTTTCCTTTGTCTGTATCAGTGTTTGCTGTGGTTTTGCCATCTCTAAAATGGTTTGTGATATAATTTGCTAAATCTTTAACAAACATTTAACTAGAATGGAGCACCTCAAAACAAGGTTAACACAATTTTTCAGTGTTTTATTCAATATGAAAATTCCAGTGTAGTGAGAGATCTCTTTTAATAAATAATATCACTTACTAAATATTATTATTAAAAGAACATCCCAAACACAATAATCACTACAATGTAGTGGTTATAAAGACAGTAATGCCCTGATGTCCCCCACCGCAATGTATGCAATTAATGTATGATTTATTAACTGGGGTCTTTTGAGGTTCTGAACCAATGAGCTTGCCTTGCAAGGCCTTTTACATAATAGTGTCCTATAGGCACTATAGGACACTATTCAGCTCATTAAAGTGGTCTGGGTGCAGTGTCCCGGGTCCCTTAACCCATAACAGGTTTTAAAGAAACTGCAATAATTACTTGCTAGGGATAACACATCCTCTAGTACAGGGGCTCTCAACCCAGTCCTCAGGACCCCCTACCAGTCAAGGATTTGGGGATTACCTGGGTGTGTCTAAGGTGTTTAGAAAAAGGGGAAAAAACACCTTAGACTGTAAGGTGTTTTTGTTTTCTTTTTCTAAACACCTAAGACACACCCAGGTAATCCCTAAACCGTGGACTGGTAGGGGGTCCTTGAGGACAAGGTTGAGAACCCCTGCTCTAGTGGCTGTCTACCAGACAGTCACTAGACGGACTTCCTCACGCTATGCATGGGGACGTCAAGCTATGCCCAAAACCCAGTAGGAAAGCATTAAATAAAGCTTTCCTATTGGGAAATCCTAATGCAAGCAAGTGTCACGTCCTGCTCTGTTCTGTGGAGATGTCTGGACTTGGCTTCTGGTATCCAGTACTCTTTTTGCTATTCTTGCTTAGTTTTCTTGGTTTTTGGTTTTCTATTCTATGTCTGGTTTTCTTTATGCTGGGATTTCTGGGTTCATTCCTATAGTTTGTCCCTGGATTTCCCAGTCTCCAGGTTTCCTTTAAATGTTTGTTTTATTTGCCACACCTGTTTGTTTCCATCTTTCATTATGTTTCAGTGTTCCTGCAGGCAGCAGCTCACTGCTTCTGTCCTTTCTTGCAGGTAAGTGCTATATATGTGTTATGAATCTGTGGTTGTTTTAGCATACATTAGGCAGTGTAGGACCTGCCAGATATGGGGTACATTGGCGTTGTTGGCAGGCTTATGCAATGTATGATCATATAGTGTGACTAAATCCCCATAATTTCCATATGTAGTACTTAGTTTTTTCTCCTCTTGTTTTGCCTATCTTATCTTGTCTTGTTTTAGTTTGTATACCCAGTCCATGTACAGTCCTGTCCAGCCATGCCCATGTTATGTTCATGTTTTCCTCATGTCTTGTGTATATGTTCTGGGTTTAGCTTACTATCCTTCTCTGGTTCTGGGTTCTACTAGTTCTGTCTTGTTTTCTTGTTTGGTGCCTATCTCTAGTCTTGCTTTGTTTCTAGTACTGGATATAATCTTGCTGCAGAGCCTCCCTATTCAGCTCCTGGGAGGTCTGCTAATTTCCATGCTCCTAGTTCCTGGTATCCGCTTAAGCAGATTCAGGGTCTTGGTATGTGGCTGCACAAACGCTGGTGCTCAACACCAGGGGGCGTGCAGTTACCCTGCACCAGACCCTGCTAATCCACCTCCACACAGTGACTCCTACACTGAACATCAGGCATACTGGGTCCCGGTCCTGCACCGCCGCCTGGACACTGAGTCTGGGTCTCGGGCGTCGGACCGCCACCCTAACAGCAAGGTCATTGCCACACATGCGCATTAGGTCTCTCCCGCCAGCACAGGGGCCTCGGTGCTGGACCCAAATAAGTGACAGAAGGTTTTTTTAAACCCTTATGCCCCAGAGGAGGGGGTCCGCAGGGGAGAAAGAAGCTTTAGTGCCAGGAAAGCAAGTTTATTTTCCTGGTGCTATCGTTTCTTTTTAAGCTCTCAGGAGAAGTTTCTCGTTCTCACATTCAGCTGTTTGGAGGCAAACTGATAGCAAATGGTTTGACTGCTTACATTTAAAGGAGGCAGGGCACTACTAGCACCATAACAACTATGTAATTCCTTTGAGAGAGTGGTGCTTCATAAAAAAATCATAAACTTCCACAACCATTCAAAGATCAATGAATGGCACTCCCATGAAGCTTGGTATGTTATACAATTGTTACTGACAGTTTTTTTTAGATCTTGTGAGATATACTAGGTGCTGGTGACTTTTGCATTTTTTGTATGTTACACTTCAAACACACACACACTACAGAAAAACAAACAACTGCCTGCTTACACTAAAGAACAATGTAACACATCTCTACACTGAAAAGTAAATAAACAAACTTAATTAATTTCAATGCAGAACCGTCACTAAATGTTAGCTATTGGCTGTGATTTATTTTCATATATACATATAAATATAAGTGTGTGTGTGCAGCTTATTGCATTTTAGTATATAAAGGTACAATAGGGGGGACAGATGCGTTCAAATTAGGGTTAGGTACAAGACAATATAACAAGAACTTACTACAATGTAGCACCTATTCAAAATTTCAAAATAATACTGGAGATGTAGGTAACTTAAATGGCACCCACGAGGTTATGTTTTTTTTTGGTTTGTTTGAATTTTTTAGTTGACATTCAATGCAGAGATGTCCTGGCAGAAAGCATGCAATGAAAATTAATGTAACCACTGAAATGGAATATGCAGGAATGGATGTGCATGTATTGGACTATTGCGAACATGCTTGTGTTAGCACATGCATTAACAATCCTGAAGCATTACAGGGGATAAATACAGAATGCATTGGCTATCCCCACTTCTCACTCCCCTCTTCCCCCCCCCCCCCGACAGACAGACACACACACATGTTCTACATATATATTCACTACAGATAACACTGCATTTTGTAGGATGCATTTCAGTTTTATAAACACTGATATAATATGTAGCAGCGTTGGATTAGACTTAGTGTATACATTATGTATACATAGTGCGTACATTATGCATACATTATGCAATATTTCAGAAAACCATATTCTGAAACACAGGTTCTGAGCTATTAACAGAAGAGCAGGGCATTTGGGCATTTTAGTGAACTTGGACTGCTGCAGGTACTTTATGCTCTTAAAGCTATGTACTTTGCTATGTATTTTACTTTTGAAAACTTTTGAAAATAATTATGAGATAAGGGATGCCATATGCTCACTAATTATTCTTCTCCAATATTTATTTTACATTAATCCACTAAAAAAGCTCAAAATTGCCACCACCCCTTCCTACTAAAATATAGTTCATCAAATGGTGTTAATGGATGGTTAATGCAAATTTTGTAAATTAATGTTGTATAAGATGTTCACTAAGCACCAGAAACACTATAACTCAATTATGTGGGTTTTGGTCAAAGAAAGTGTCCCTGAAATCTCTGAAGTATAAACACTGTCACCACTAGAGGAACTTCCTGTTTGTGGTCCTGCAATCTTTGACTGAACTGATGTTCAGCGTCTCCACCCTCTGCATAGATACACTGAATGATCTCCATAGAGATGAGCTTAATCAATTATCAGTGCTGATAATCTCAGTTGGGATTAGTGGTGGCTGTGATGAGACCAGCATGCTGGTTTACTAAACATAAGTATTATTTTAATATTATTATTTGGGGGGTAGGGGGGTAAAGTCCACCTAGGAAGTCCAGCGCTATAATGTTAGTAATACATATTTGTATTCATGATGTTAGAGCTTTCCTTAAACAAGGAAACTTTGTTGTTTATATGATACACTCTAAGAACCACAGCCACTACAGCCCACGATTGTAGTTACGGAGCCATGAGTTGTCTGGCGCTGTCAGGTGCTGTTTCCAATCTCCTCAATACAGATAAAGAGGAAGTTTGGATTACACTTTAGATGTGTTCCCTATCAAGGGTTAATAAGTATATAGGGTTGTATATAAAAAATACCCATCTCTGTCTCATTAGAGATATCTTTGCCAAAAGCTCAAGGAAGCAGGCTGAAGGGTCAGTGTTAGGACCCGCTTAGGGGGGTCTGCCTTGACGTTGGCAGGCGGGCATTCCCTCCAATGACCATTGGAGCAACTAAATGACCTCCATTTGTCTAAATATACATAGGGATTAAGGAGAGAGCGCAGGTAACATTTTCTTTTCTTTGGTTTTTACTATTTATTGGGGCTGATGTGTACTGTAGTCATTGCTGCCGGCCCAGTAGTGATGGGAGTGAGCGCAGGACTTCTCTTTTTGTATTTGTATTTACACTTTAGCTATGTCAGGTTTGTGCACATTTTCAGATAATTCATTGCGAAAAAGTATCAGCTGACAGGAAAACAGTGCGTGTGTATAGGCATATTCTCAGAATTGAGCTCATGTGTACAGAGACCAATTTAGTACCTTTAGGAACCCTCAATCAGTCTATGTTTATTGTATCTCTCTGATCAGTAAACACAAATCGTTCCAAAGTAGCTACTGAAGAGATTTTCACTGTTGAAAATAATTCAAAACTGCTGCCAGTATTTCTAATTTCTTCAGTAGATGAAAATTAACAAGCTGATGTCCTAAAACTGCTGTTTGCCAAGTTATGTTAAGCTTTTGATCATGGATTGCATTTTGCTTGGCATTAGACCTGCATTTGGATCTGTTTCTAGTTTATTCTTTACCTCAAGGCACTTATTTGTTCCATTAATATAATGATATTCAAATAGAGAATTAGAAGATCTTAATAAGAGCCTAAAATACATCTGTCATACATACCCCAGCAATGAATACCTGTACCCTATTTAATGCATATCTAAAACACTTGTCAATTTAATATTGTGTTATTATGTTCATTTGTGTAAAATATATAGCTGCCTGACTACATGTATATGTTCACCAGAAAATGAAAATTTTTATTTTTGTAAGTAATATAAAAAAGTATGTGAAATAAATGAAGATAATGTCAAATCACAAACCTCTAAGGAGCTCATGGAGATTGTTGAACCTGTTTCACTTCTCGATAGTCCTGCACTGTCATCCATCTCGGAAGCTATGAAGTTCTTTACCGCTGTGCGAGGTTCAAAAGGAAGGCTCTGCATGTGTTCTTGAGACATGAGATGCTGATCTAAATTTATACCAAATTGTTCCATTACTGCTGGATTCATGCTGAAATCAGGATTGACTTTGTAGTGTAATAGTCTCTCATGAGGCAAAGTATCCATACCTAGATTCATTTTATTCTCATCTTTGATTTGCGACTGCATGTTGCCAGAACCTCTTGGCATTACAATATAGTCACTCTCCATTCTGTCTTGTGGATGGACCATATCCATATCACCAGCTCTGAGATTATCATCTGTGCAAAGGTACACAGTTCGTCGTAGCTCACTATTCTCTTTTTTTAAACATTGATCACTCATCTCACTCATACTCATAGGCATATGCATTGCAGAAGGCTGTTGAATAATTACTTTAGATATGACATTTCCTGGTAAAGTTGAGTAGCTCATTACTTCTGGGTTAAGGCCTTTTTCCTCTTCTTCATCATTAAGTGAAATCCTCGAGAGAGTTCCTGTGATTGTGGCAGCTCTGCAGGGCCCGATGTCCTTGTGTAAAACTGAAAAAAAAAAAAGATTTAGGTTCAATTTTTTTTAGTAGTATTCTTGATAAGTTGCAGAACTTAATATTTCACACTATAGGGTTCTGTATCGAGAATCATTTTTTTTCCCAATGTTTATCAACATACACTGAAATTTAGCTTGATTAAATCTGACATGTAATCTTCTGTTTATAATTGAGTTGTCTACACTGTTTATTCAAGTGAACCTGCTCACTGTTTATACTTACGTCCTTCAAGAGATCTCAAGCATCCCAAAACTTCAAAGCATGTAATATTTACAGCATTATGTAAATTGGGAATGCAGATACTAATTGTTTAATGTCATTAAACATGTATATGTATTCATTATATCAGAAGACACTGCAAAGATCCTAATATTTTATTTGAAGGCGATACCTTCATTCGATGCTCTATTTTCTTTTGACTTTGCAGTATGAAGGACATAAGCATGATGAATAATATATGCCCAACTTTGCATGCCAGGATCTCAGTTAGCAAGATTGTTGACAAGCACTATATGAGGTTCATGAGTAATAGAAATATTATTATATAACATGCCTAACGTATATTATATAAATTACACAAATTTTATGGAAATATACAACACAAAAATAGAGAAAATGACATACTGAAATGCAAAAGAACAGTAATATAGAAGAAATAAATATATAAAAACGTTTTATTCTTATCAAAGCATACTAGAGAAAGTTTATAAAACATGTCAACAGGTCAAGGTACTGTGTTTATGTTAAAACTGTCCCTTGCATTGTTATAAATGCTTCTCTAGAGATTTTACCTTTCTATGCTGTTTTAATATTTCATTAATAAAGTTATTGTATATGTATTCTAAAGTGCAAGTTTTGTTGCTTGTTTTTTCAATATTTCACTTTGCCTGATTCCATTTTAATTGCTTAGAATGGTAGATATAGCAGATAGATGTATAATCTTTATACATGTTCTTTTCTAAATATGTTTAATTATGAATTGCATTATGAATTTAGTTGAAGTACATACTGTATTTATTTATGTATATTATTTTTGTATAAGCATGTACAATAAAATGTAACTGTTGAATCTGAGCCAGGTTTAGTTTCAAAAGTTTGATCTAAGTTGGATTTTTGTGGAAAGTGACTTGCTTTAATTGAGATAACACAGAGGTTAAAGAAAGGCTGATTAAGTCTAGGGAGCAGATGGAAGAGTTGATAGAGACAAAGTTAAAAAGCACTGAAATAGACAGGGGAAAATAAACAAAATAAATATTGACAGAGGGAGAAATTGTAGATGAAAAAGAGATGGGAAATGGACACTGAAGAGATGGGGTTAAGAGAGGAGATAATTATCGCATTGTCCTTGATGAACATATGAGATAATACACATTTTAGCTAGTAAAGAAGAATAAATATTGTTTCTACTAATAACTATCAATGGAGAACATTAACAGTAGAGCCAAACACAATAATCTTATTAAAAAAATAAAAACAAAACAATAAACATGCCAGTACTATCTAAAAAAAAACCATAACAAATAACATATATGTTGTTCTTGGTCCTGCAATAAACATACAGTTTGTATTTACGTTTGCTACTAGTATTCGCTACTTTAAGTGCCTTCTTGTTCCTAATATTTTAAAAACATAGTACATAATAGCTATTATATATTTTATTTTTCTATATGCTCCATAGTCCTTCCTATGGCTTGTAGAAAAGGGTAATTCCTTGTTTTTTTATTAATGTCACCCACCCACAAGTGGACATTGCTAGGAATGCCAGTGTTAACACACAAAAAAAGCAAACAACGGCTCTAAGAAACTCATTAAAGTTCAAGGAATCCACTTTCTGCTGAATAATCATTTATTTTTTTATACTATGAAACCACAAATGCTTTTCTGGAGACCTTCTTGCAATTCGGTTTTATCATCTGTAGCATCTTTAGAAGCTTTGCAGTGATTTTATTTTTGTTTGTTTTTTATATTTTTTGTTTAAGGGACATTTGGAAGTTCTGATGCAATTCTTCAATTTACATTACCCAACTGCTTTTGTGAAAGCAATGTTCTCAGCTAACCACATGTACATGTCATATTTGTGTGTTCAGTGGAGTGAATAAATATTCTTGTTCAAGCAAAAACAATTTTACCTTGAGCTACTCATTGCTTACATTTTAAAATACCCATAGGCAGTCAGCTCAATTCCTATGTGTCTTTAAATAGCAGGTGTCCTTTCTTAAGTATATAAAAATGACTTTTCAATAAAAAAAAGAAAGTTCTTATATTCCTATTACTAGCAATTACAGTGTATCACATTTTTGTAAGCATGTTTTAGGATGATGTCTTAAACAAAGCATAATGATTTTGCTTTTTACTATATTTTCAACCCACGATGAATGTATTGTCATACCCCTTTTAAGACAGAAGAGCTTAAGGGAATTTGATTTGCAGAGGCTTCTAACTCTAATTGGTTTAATCATATATTACACATTAAAGCTTGATGGATCACAGGAGATGAAGTACAGTGATTTAACATTTTCTAGCACTAGATCAATAAGTATGGCATTGTATGACTGCTTGTCACACCACCCAGGCAACTTGTAGGTTAAATCTTCTTATTATATAACCTTGTGCACAGAATACAGTTCTAGTAATTCAAAAAAGAGTAAGTGAAGGGAGGACTGAAGGTGACATTGGAAGGTCAATCATTTTGTAGTGTCTTTTCAAGGCAAATTATCCAGTACTGTAGAAGATATTTATTAAAACATAGCATGTTCTGAAAAAAAAGATAACACTTAAAAGGGACACTTTATTGAATATGCACAAAAATAGACGTTGAACATAAACAGGTACTGATCATTTTCAAGCTTTATTATAAACTTCATTCTATTCCTGTGATTGGCTGATAGTAAGGCAATAACATGGAAATGCCCATTTTATGTGGATTAAAAGTTAGTTTATCACTGTGTTGGGAAAAGCCATTCCCAACCAGTAGCAGCATATAAATGTTTCTGAAAATGGAAAACTCATTTTTTTTACATGGATTTATGTTCCACTTGGATTGATTTTAGTTTGTTTGTCTTGTTTTTACTTTATTTTCTAAGTTGTGTCACAAATGTTAATGTTTTACTTTAGGGTATATTGCAACTGACAGAATATGAGTATTGAAGGGCTTCATGACCTAACTGTCACATGGAAAGTATAACATAGTGCATATTTTACAAGCTATTTATTTCACAAAAATGGTAAAACAAAATGTTATAAACACGTATTAGTAATAGTGGCAGGAGGAGGTAGATAAGATGCATATTTTAGAACAGTAGGGAAGATGGACTAATCCTGTTGATAGAGAGCTGGTGATTTTTGAGGTTGGAAGTCAGGGGCCTGGATAGTGATGGGGGTTGATTATGTTTTGGATCAGGATACTTCACATTACCTGGACTGCTATGAGTGTTCAGGGGACATTGTTATGAGGATCTGGTATCTTTGGACTCAGCCTATCACAGCCACCTATCTGTAGGAATTAGAATGGTTAATGTGGAATACCCTATACCTAGTGTTGTATTTAGGATTTGTGCTGCCCTAGGCAGGATGGTGCTCTGGCACCCTCCCTTCCTGTCAAGGCCACACTTTGACTGATAGACGCTCACTCACTGACAGACGCTCACTCACTGACAGACACACACTCACTGACAGACACACACACTCATTGACAGACACACAGTCTCATATTCACTGACAAACAATGACATACACACACACTCACTGATTTGACACACTGATAGACAGACACACACTATTACTCTGACACACACTGACAGACTCACACTCACTGACAGACTCCCTGACAGACGCACACTCTCACTGACAGACTCACTGACAGACGCACACTCTCACTGACAGACGCATGCACTTACTGACAGACGCATGCACTTACTGACAGACGGATACACTTACTGACAGACGGATGCACTTACTGACAGACGGATGCACTTACTGACAGAAGCACGCACTCACTGACAGACGCACGCACTCACTGACAGACGCACACACTCACTGACTGACAGACGCACACACTCACTGACAGACGCACACACTCACTGACAGATGCACGCACTCACTGACAGACGCACACACACACATTCACTGACAGACACACACATTCAGACACACACACACATTCACTTAGACACACACACACATTCACACACACTTAGACACACACACAAACGTACACACACACACATTCACTCACAGACACATACACATAATTTCCATCAACACTCACAAATTATTATTTTTACAATTTTATTTTAAATCCACCCAGCCTCCATGGGAGAGGCCAGCTCTTAAACCCCCCAGGACATGAGGCAAACACGGATATGCCTGGGCATTTGGGGGTGGCTTTTTTTGCCGCCTCCTGCAAAGTGCCACCCAAGGCAGATGCCTTGTTTGCCTCGTGTAAGACACATCTCTGCTTCTACGTTTGCTATACCTTTCACTGGTTGGGAAGGCCCCCCAGGGACATTAATTCAGTGTGATATCAATGGAAAATGGTTGAAAAGTAAAAAAGCACAAAGAAACATCAGGCACCATAATCACTGCAATGAGATCAAGTAGTTATTATGTCTAGAGTGACAAAAATAAACCTGATAGTAACCAAAATATTCTATTAGACTGTATTTAAAATTTTACCAAGTTTGGTTATTTTTACCTAAATGTTCAGTTCTTTTTTCGTAAGAAGGTCACCAAACTCCATGATCACGTATTGTAGTGGTTATGGTGAATGAATATGTCAATGTTATGGGTTCTCCTCATTTCTTTAACAATATGCAAAAAAAGTTATTCAAATATTTAAAACTAAAATGAATACATTTAAAAGTATTACATTTGCTTCAAATTCCCAGATTGGGTAGTGCCTGCAATAACTTCTCAGCATACCACATAAAGGGCACCTGTCAAGATATGTACAACATATGCTCTTTTTAAAGCTGGTTTTCTAGCAAATGAATTATTAATAATAATAATTTATGTATAAGCATTGCTATTCTTCTAATTGACAGCAAGCTTGTTTTGCTTTATTTATTTATTTATTTTTTGAGCCAGTAATTCTATAATTTTCATGAATATTTTTTCCTGTATCATATTTTGGACAACCCTTTCATATCTAATGTAAGCTCCTAAGACACTTATGTGGTATTATTTTGTGTAGCATGTTTTCACAGTGACAAGTGGCATTTTATTCCAATTTTGAAAAATGGCTACGCATGCTACCCATTTTTTCAGCAACAGGGAACCTCGTAGCCTATGTTTGTAATCATAAACTTCCAGTGCTCTTACAGCGTTCTATTGATTTTTACTTGACGTATGCTCTTACCTGACCGACAAGCAATGTCCACATCTTTTTCAAAGTCTGTCTGTTATTGAAAGAAATAAAAACAAGTATATATATCAGCAAGGATAATAGATTGCATGACAGAGAAACAATCTCTTATACTGTGGTTGGCTAATCTTGGCACTCCAGATGTTTGTAAGTTACAAACATATTTAGGTTGGCTGACTATCATTGAAAATGTAATTCACAAACATCTGGGCTTCCAAAGTAAGCCACCGGTGGCACACACTCATCACAGCCAAATTGGACAGCAAACACTTTGCCACTGAATGTGCTGTGTGCCTTACATAGAGACATTCAAAGTTACACCACAAGTTCTCCTTTACAATTTGCAGCAAAGCTCTTTCAAATCAGACCAATATTTTGCTTTTTTTTTTTAAAAATGTTTTAAAGGTTTTATAAAGTTGGTTTAATAAACTAGGAATTGTGAAGAGTTGACAAAGAAATTATTTAATTTGAAGCGAATGTAGCAGAGTTTGAAACACACTGCAATGCCCTTACCAATTCTTCATAATTCCCGGTTAAGTGAATAAACTCATAAGCGTACACTGTCTTTCAAATTTTGGTGTACTGTTCCTGTGTATGTTTGAGTGATCCGGACATGTAATAATCACTGGAATGGTTTCTAGGTCCGTGACGTCTAGCCTAAAGTCTAAACAAGTATTGTGGGAAATGCAGTTCAGAAATATACATATACCGGTACATATAATATGAAGCATAAGAAAGCTAAGCATTTCATTTTTCAGCACTATTTCCTTTGCATACTTAGATCATTGCTACAAAGTTAGATTATTAAACATTACAGACTGTTCATCATTTTTCTAATTTTCTATTAATGCACCATATGTATGGAATTGTTTGAAAACGTGTCTTGGACAATGATTTAGGCCAAAATACTGTCCTGTAAACAATGCACAACATATCCATATATACACCGGAATGTTGCATTGAATAGCAAACTGTTTGCTAAATGCACACAACAGTATCAATAAATCCTATAGAAAATGATAATACTCCCAGTATTTCAGAAAACAATCAAAACAATGTCAAGCTATGGTAATTTAGCATAGTTAGAGGAATTTGGGTTTTAAATCTGCTATGTTATTAACCATGTTATTGAGTAAAATGATACTGTCATGGCCTAGCTTAGAGATGTGTGACCTGTGTGATCTCAGAGGAGTGTCAATGAACAGGCATGCTAAATCTCTGAGAGTACAAACCCCGGACACAGGTGCCACAGTTTGACAGTCTATACATTCCTGCTTCTTTCCACAGTGAGCAGTGAGATCAACCCATTGTGTGGGTCTTGTGCGTAAAGCTGAATGATGAAGGCACAGCATAATGCCATGTATCCATTCTTACAGATACTCAATACCACATTTTGCTGCACAGTGTTGTTCTAGCACACATTAGGCTATCATGGAAGGGACAGCCAGGACCACTACCATGCAGCTTGCCCGTGTTTCAAAAGGTAGGGATACAGATAGAAGAACCAACAAAATGGTGGGGTCAGAAAGAGCAACACAAAAACTAAAAAGCTACACAAAATGGGAGCAACATAAAGAGATACAGATATGGGGGCATAGGAAGCCACACAAAAGGGGGCATAAAGAGCCACACCAAAAAGGGCATTAAGATCCAAAGGAAGAGGGAGGCAGAACATCACACTAAGGAGGAAAAGAAAAAGCCATAAAAAGGGGTCATTAAAAGCCACACCAAGAGGAGTATAACGAACCAAAGTTTGGGCGGCGTTAGAAGAGGAGGATTTGCAAAGGTTCCAGACAACAGATCTGCAGGTTTTACAAGCAGTTTTTAGATATACCAAAAATGCATTATTAAATGCATGCCTGTTTCCATGGGGTACATTTACTCAAGCCTGTTCACTATACAATAAATCCCTATTAAATCTTTGAGCAGGAGCACAATATACTGAATGTATTATAATGTAATTACACTGCCACTAAAGCCCACATTCATATTTAGTTATTGGACTCTGTTCACAGCCCAGGGTTTCAGCATAAATATTGGTAGTTTACTCCGGTTTTACTAATTTTCCAGCTGAGGATATGGATAAAACCAAGGTGAAATAAATAAATAGATAAATATAGTATATGAATGAGAGGGGATGTTGTGGATAAAACAGACAGACAGACAGAAAGACAGATATTTAGAGGGCCTGTAAAGGGCCTCATTCCATTTTTTTGTGGAGGTAGATGCAGATACGAAGTATAGATAATAATGTCTTCAGTCAATAGCACTTTAAGATCAGAACACCAGAACCCAGGTTTTATACGTGGTGCCATAGAAAGCAACGGCTACGATTTATTTTTGAATGAAGATGCATACAAAACAATCAACACTATCAATTTATTTTTCTAATTACTTTGAAACATAATAGATAAACTGTGTGCAAATACAGGAATTGTATTTACCTGTGTAAATCTGCTATAAAAACATTGCTAAATGGAAAGTATTACATATTTTGACATAATACATGTGCATGAAGTTTTATTTTATAGTAAATAATGTTTTTTTTAACTGTCGAAACATTTAGAACTGAGCACAGAAATAAGGAAAAACGGGACGCGTTTAGTAACATAATAAAAATTTAACTATATTTAAGCGTTTATTAGAGGAAAAAAAGAATTAAAAGGCCAAGAAAAACCGTCACACACGATTTGGCTAAATATAAAAATGAAACTTTTACGTTCTACCAATAGGAGAGGACCTTATATCTAATGACATATCTAAGGGTAGATGTATGCAATTAGAGTAATAGGTACGGTTAAACTTTTCTTAGTTGTTTTTTGTAGATTTAGGTTTATTTCAGCATGGTATTAGTTATATTTGGTGAAAGGGACTTCTTAGCAAGTGAATGAATGCAGGTCATAAAACATATCTAGTAATATCAGGTATTAGATAAAGAACACATAGAGTACTTTTTAGTTTGTTAGTTTTTTTTTTTTTTTTTACTAACTGCCCAAAAAAACTTGTTACATGATAATAATGCTAATGCAATTAGATCTTGTCTTCTTCATCTACCCCCATGTCTCATGTCTTTAATTTTATATCTGTCTGCTCGACATTTTCTCCATGATATACTTCTTATTACCTCTGTTCTATCCATTTTCTCCCTTCTCTATTTATGACAACAATCCTCACATTTTACTGGGGGTATTCATGAAACATGTATACTACAGGGTTGCATTACAGCAGAAATATGGTCATCTTTATTGATGGGCAAAATGTTGCATCTAAAACGGAGATACGGGAGAAAATTGAAGATTATGCTAGCGTTAGTGTACTTATAATCTTAATTTTAGTAATGACAGGAGGCGAGTATTTTGCATTAACTCTCTTTACTAACTCACATAGCAGTAAAGAAAAGGTGAAAACATTAACCAATCAAAAGAAAGTAGGAGGTATAGTATTCACAGTAATGAGGCTCCTCCCCCTCTTTCGAGAGCGACATCAGATACAATAACAAATTTTTTAAAAGAACGGATAAAGTCTTGCAACATGCACCAACGGGTGACTTTTCAAATACGAAGTCCTAGGGTGATCCAAACATGCACCAACAGATGACTTTTCCAATTGCGAAGTCCTGGTTTCTGAAGGAAGGTCCAAACCTGTC
The DNA here is from genome assembly GCF_036172605.1 of Pelobates fuscus. NCBI lineage: Eukaryota > Metazoa > Chordata > Amphibia > Anura > Pelobatidae > Pelobates > Pelobates fuscus. The sequence goes on along the minus strand of NC_086318.1, from coordinate 175,409,512 downwards.
CATCCTGAATGTAGGCTGTACTGTCTTGAAGTTATGCTGAAAGAGAGTGTGGAAAGGGTTAGGAACCGGTCTGGCAACTGTTTGCAGTAATGTAATAAACCCAGCACAAACTCTAACGAAATGTACCTAGTCTAAGTATGACAATAACAGTAACGAAGCTGTAGTTAAATAAGGTACACGTCTTATATATACCAGGTAGCACACGTCTTATATATACCAGGTAGAAAATATGAAGGAAAAGATAGAGTATAGGTATACTTACATGAGATTTCATCCCTCGAGGGTGCGGAGGGTGGGAAAATACTCGCCTCCTGTCATTACTAAAATTAAGATTATAAGTACACTAACGCTAGCATAATCTTCAATTTTACCACATGACAGGAGGCTTCATATTTTGCATTTTTAACGCTGATGAAGGAGAGACGTGGCTGCCCCCGAGTTTGGGCGGAAATAGAAGGTCCGAAAGGTCGCTTCGCGTGACCAATCCGCGGCTCGTAGGATGTCTGCCAGTGATGCTCCCGCGGAGAAAGCCGACGAGGCCGCCGCTCCGCGAACGGAGTGGGCACCGAAGGTGTCTTCCACACCTGCTAGAGACAGGATCCAGCGAACCCATCTGGCCAGGGTGGTAGTAGAGACGGGAACGTGAGGTCTAACGTAAGACACCAATAGTTGTCCCGAAGATGAAACCCGAAGGAGGGAAGTGACCTGAACATAACGACGCAGAGCAGAGACCACGCAAAGTAGCGGTTCCGTAGGAAAAAAGGGGTAGAAGACCGACGATGAGTCCGATTTAGTACGACGAGACACTTGGAAGGTAACTCCCTCTGGGGAGACCGAGAAGGCGTCGATGTCGAAAGCCCGCACGTCCGAAACTCTGCGGAACGATACCAGACAAAGTAGGAGTGTTAGTTTGGCCGACAGTTGTCGAAGTGAGAGTCTGTCGTTATCTGGCCAGTCTCGCAGAAACTGTAGGACGACTTCCACGTCCCATAGCCGAGTGTACTTGGGTCTGGGGGGCCTTTGAAGTCTGATGCCCCTGAGGAGGCGGCATACCAGAGGGTGTCTCCCGACGGGTGAACCCAGGACCGGAACGTGAGCCGCTGAGATCGCGGAGCGCACGACGTTGAGGGATCGGTAAGACCTGCCCGCGGAGTATAGGTGGGAGAGAAAATTCAAGATGGCCGTTACAGGTGCCGTAAAGGGATCAAAGTTCCGTTCACTGCACCAAGTGGACCAGGAATTCCATGCTGCAAGATAGCATCGTCTGGTTCCTGGTGCCCACGAATCCCATAAGAGGTCTCTAGCTGTCTGCGATAAGTCCTCGGTCTGCCAGGCACCCCTGAAAGAGTCCAGGCTACTAGAGTGAGGCGGTCTTCCAGAATGAGAGGATGGGGGTTCCCTCTCGGGTCTGTGAGGAGCGTCCGGTAGGACGGTATGAGGAGAGGATCCCTGTAGGATGAAGCTAGGAGGTCCGGGAACCATGGTTGGCTCGGCCATAGGGGAGTGATGAGGAGCAGAGACCCGTGTTGCGTCTTTAAGTATTGTATCGTCCTTGCCACCATGGCAAATGGGGGAAAGGCGTAAGCGCCCCTGGGTGGCCATGGTTGGAGAAAGGCGTCTACTGCTTTGCTGTCCGGATCTGGTAGCCAGCTGAAGTACTCGTCCGTCTGCCTGTTGTTCCGAGATGCGAAGAGGTCCAGGTGGAGGGGGCCTCTCCTGACCGAGAGGCGATGGAAGATTGTGGGGTCCAGCCTCTAGTCGCTGCTGTCCCGCCAATGGCGAGAGAACCAGTCCGCTGTCAGGTTCGTTTCGCCCGGGAGATATTCTGCCATGAGGGAGATTTTCCGGGGAAGGCAAAACTCGAATATTTTCTTCGTAATCTCTGAGAGGAGTCTGGATCGGGCCCCTCCCAGTCTGTTGATGTAACGGACCGCTGACACATTGTCCATCCGGAGGAGGATGCAGCAGTTGGTCCGGTTTCTCGCTAGGCTGCGAATTGCAAACGACCCCGCTAGAAGTTCTAGGCAGTTGATGTGGAGTTTGAGTTCTTGGGAAGTCCAAGCGCCTCCCGTCGAACTGCCTTCGCAGGTGGCGCCCCATCCCCAGAGGCTGGCGTCTGATTCCAGGACCATGTCGGGCGTGTTCCCGAAGATGGCTCGGCCATTCCACGCTTCCATGCTGTCCAGCCACCATCCCAGTTCTTCTTTGACTTCCTCCGTCACCGGAACCGTTTGGTCGTACGAAGGGTTCTGGCGGAGAAAGGAAGCCTTCAAGCGCTGCATCGCTCTGTAGTGGAGTGGACCCGGGAATATCGCCTGGATAGATGCGGATAGCAAGCCCACGATCCGAGCCAGGTTGCAGAGTGGAATGGAGTGGCTGCGAATGGCTCTGCGTATTTCCTTCTTGATGGCTGTGATCTTTGAGGTTGGGAGCCGAAGTGTGCTGGTCTTGGAATCTATCTCGAAGCCCAGGAATTGTATCTTCTGGGCTGGGGATATTTCCGATTTTTGAAAGTTCACCACGAAACCTAGGGACGTGAGGAGTCGGGTGGTATATTGTGTGTGTTGCGTTAGACTGTACCTGTCTGAGGAAAACAGTAGCAGGTCGTCCAGGTAAATAATGCACCGAATTCCTTGAGTGCGTAGTCGAGACACTACTGGCTTCAGGAGTTTGGTGAAGCACCACGGTGCGGAGCTGAGGCCGAAGGGGAGGCATGTAAACTGCCAGGGGCGGCCTTGCCATCGGAATCTGAGGAACTGTCGGCAGGATGTATGGACGGGTACCGATAGGTAGGCGTCCTTGAGGTCCAGTCTTGTGAACCAGTCCCCTTCTTGGAGCAGATCTCTTAGGAGATGGATGCCTTCCATCTTGAAATGTCTGTATGTTACGAAAGCATTGAGTTTCCTTAGGTTTATAACCGGCTGAAAGTCTCCAGATTTCTTTTTCACTAGGAAAATGTTGCTGAAGAAGCCGTTTTGGTCGTGAGCGGGTTCTATCGCTCCTTTGGCCCTGAGTTCCCGTAGTTCGCCATCGATTAGAAGGCGATCTTCCTTGGAGCACTGAATGGGGTACGGAGGGGCGGTCTGGGACGGGGTTTCCACAAAATCTATGATGTAGCCTTGGACCGTCTGGAGGATCCATGCGTCCGTGGAGATGGCTGTCCAGTTCTGAAAAGACAGAGCGATACGACCTGCAGTATACGGGGTTAGTGGACATTGAGGCATAATGGTGCTTACCTGTGGGGAAGCGTGCTCTGCCACGGCTACGAGGTCCTCTGCCTCTGTCTGCTCCACGGGTGTAGGAGAAGGGCTGCCTGAAACCCACTTCCGGGTAGAAGGGTTGGGGTCTGTGTGAGCGGGGGCCAGAGGGCCAAAAACGGCTGGCTGCTCGGCCCCTGTAGCGGCCAGCCCGTCCAAAAACACCCCGACTGGGGTAGCCCCTGAATACTCGCTTCATTGAAGTTTGAGCCTTATTGAGCGAGGTGAAAATATTTACGTGCTTATTAAGCTCTTTGAGGAAGGCTTCCCCAAACAATTTGCCCTGTGCAAGTGGTCCCAACTCCTTGGTGCCCAATTCCACCAGCTTTCCGTCAATACGGAGCAGCGCTGCTTTTCGCCTCTCAGAGGAGAGGGCTACGTTGGTGTTACCAACAAAACAAAAGCACCTCTGTGCCCATTCTCTTATATCGTGAGCCCACTCTTTAACCATACTGGTATCAAATTCGTCAGCCCTTGTAAAAGCATCGTCCGCCAAAAACATGATGCGGGAAAGTGGGCCAATAGAGTCTAGGAGTTTGTCTTGAACTCCGTGAAAGCCCTTCTCCACTCCTCTCCTGGGGTCGCGGCCACCCCTAGACATGAATGTGTTCATGACCTGGTCGAATTCGGGGGTTTGGGCCACGTTGTCGGGAAGGGCGAGGGCATTCCGAACGTAGTCGGTTGCGCACCGTTTTGTCCAGGGGTTTGCGGAACCAACGGTGCATAAATTTGGAGAGATGGTCGGGGGGGGTCCAGTCCCCCGAACGCGGGTGCCGTATGTTGCGGGGGTCGAATAGACGTTGCCCCGTGGGGTCCAGAATGGCTTCCCCTTCTTCTTGGACCGGTGTGGGGTCGTCCGGTAGTTGGATGTCGTCCAAGAAGGTGCCTTTTAGGAGACCCGTATGGGATCCCGTGTCCGAACCCCAGTCATTGTCTGGGTCGGAATCTGCGGCCTGCCACTCATCTAACACAGCCATAGAGCGTGTTTGTTCTTCCCCCCGTCCGAGGAGTAATGGGCGGGGGTGGGTGGTGTTGGCCTGTGGCGTTTGGCAGGAGCCTTGCCTTTGCCCATGTTGTCATTCCTTTCCTTGCCCTTCCAGTGGCGTTTGCTGGGCCGAGAGTCGGCCTGGGCATGGGATTCTGAAGCCTCAGAATCATAGTCATGGGCTTGGGCTGTTGTGGCTTTTTTAGTCTGATCGGCAGTCGCCGTCATAACCCTGGATAATGCTTTCTCCATAGAGGCGGAGATGGCTTCCGCAATCATGGTTTGGAAGTCTGCAGGGTTTTGAGGTGTATCCATGGTAATAGGAGTTGGGCCGCTGTAATAGCTGAGGCACAGAAATGTTGGGCTAGGGGTCTGTCCCAGTTAGTGATAAAAAAGGGGGGTACCTGCAGTACCCAGTTAACCCCAGCAGGGTAGGTATAGGTATATATATATAAACCGTGAAATGTAAAAAGGCAAAAACCCCAGCAGGGTGAATATGACAATTCTGGCAGTAAAAAGCACCAGTTTCCCCAGCAGGGAATATTGGGATTTTCTTCTGGGCCACACCCAGGTATAAATGCTCAAATATGTATAGGTGGCACGAAATCCACCTGATAGCAGCGGTATTAAATATAGGGCTTCACCCTGTAAGTGTGCAAAAGCACCAGTAGGCAGTAAATATTTTTCGATTATGGGGCCACACCCCAAGCACAGGTAAATAATTTGACTGACCTGGGGACCCCTGCCTGGTTGTGTCCGGTTACTGTGTGTACGGGCGCCGGAATGAGGAGACCGCAATGCTCCCAAGATGGCGGCCGTGGATCTCGCGAGACGCGAGATCCAAGATGGCCGCCGGAGGAGCGGGAAAAAACGGTTTCCCGCCGTGCGGCTACAGTGAAAGCGGCTGTGAAGCCGTGTGGAGGAAAAAGGGGGGGTGGAGGGTGAGCGTTACCCTCAGGGAAGTGAGAGACAGTCGGTCCGACGGCGGAGAAGCCGGCGGACCGAGAGGTGAAGAAAAGGAGAGAGACCCTGTGAGGAAAACAGGGAGGGGGAAAAGACTCCCCCAAGAGCGAAACCCCAAGAGGGCAGAAGAAATAAAGGTAGAAAACAACAATAGTAGCAAAAATAAAACTACCTATATAAGATAAATACAGTATATATAAAGAATTACATAAAAAATTACATATACAATAGTGAAAAAGGGAAGAGCCAAAAACTCTGACCTGTCTGCTGATGGAGCAGTAAAGAAAGAGGGGGAGGAGCCTCATTACTGTGAATACTATACCTCCTACTTTCTTTTGATTGGTTAATGTTTTCACCTTTTCTTTACTGCTATGTGAGTTAGTAAAGAGAGTTAATGCAAAATATGAAGCCTCCTGTCATGTGGTAAAATTGTCACTTTTCAACTTTTGTGCAGACGAAAAACAACAATTCCCACCAATCTCACTTATCTCTAGTGCCTATTTCTACTCATTCACTGCACGCTCTGTTCATTCTGATCTTTTCACATTGCTGATATTTCCCAGTCGGTCTGATGTCTGCAAAATCTTTACAGTTTGTATTGTTATATCTGTGTTTCTAGATTTCTATGTGTCTCCTTTTACTCTTCATTTCTTTGTCCTTTCATACAAGCCCTTACATTTCTTCTAGCCTCCCCTGTTCATTTCTCTCTTAGCTTATCATTTCAGTCCCAACTGCCCATCATTCTCTTTCTCACACCTTTGTCATCTCCATTCTTTTACACAGGCAGCTGGGTAAACAAGAATTTGAAGAACTACTTTAATTTTATTGCTTTCAAAAAAGTTGCTCATATATTATTTTTAGCTTTATGACTGAGCTGGTGAGTGCCATCGTTTATATATTATAAAATTCACTTTTAAGTTAGTACATTATTATATAAATATATATGTAGGGCAGTCATGTCCATTCTATGCAGGTCAGTTATGTCCTCCCTCACCAGGTTTGACAAACCATTTCCATGTATACCACAACACAAAGCATTACATTGTCAATATTGTCATTGTATACTGTTACATTACAATGTCCCTTTACTGAAACCAAAAAGCTCAGTCTAAACCAGGGGTGCCCAAAAGGTAGATGCCCACATATGGTAGAACTATAACTCCTAGGATGCTTTGCATGCCTTTAGAATGTCTTAAGAATGACAAAGCATCATGGAAGCTGTAGTTTTAAGAAATCTGGGGATCTGCCTTTTGGGCACCGCTGGTCTAAACCATGGCAACGAGACCTAGGCCAATATCACTAAACTTTACTTTGTTATACAGTCAGTCAAATTGTATTCTATTGGTATTAACAAAGCCAAGTGAATCATCATGATTCATCATCCAGTAGATAGTTCTTATGACATTAATAACAAAAAAATGTTATTTCTTATATGATTATATGTAAAAGTATAGCTCGAACGGCTAAATCTATATAATTGCTTGTTTTTACTTAATTATTGTATTATTCTAATCTATTATAATGTTAAATAGATTTATTATACATTATTTGTATTTCAAAAAAATATTGTAGCATGTTAAGTTGGTTCAGTATAGTTTGTTTCTAAAACATAATCTCTTAATTTTATTTTCTAGGTTTTTTTTTGGTCTAAAAATATTTTTACTGAATGTACTGTAGATCGCTTCTTCTCTTTATTATGTGTATTGTTTAAGCATTGTTGTTTTGTTCCAATTTTTAAACAATAGGATTTTGTCTTATAATGAACTGTTGGATACTTATCCCTATACCGGTATTGGGTTTAAGTGACATTCAGGCTTTATTGTGACATTTTGTAATTAGTCATATACAGCTCTTGAGTCCTTGAGAAGTGAATCATTTTTGCAGCAGTAAATTATAATTTGTCTGGAACTATTGTTTAAAGCACTGTAGTCATTCAGAATATATAGTTAATGCAAAGCTGTTGTGAGGGACTGTACAGAACAGGCATATCTTACAATTTTTTAAATACTATTTATTTAGTAGTTTTTAATATAAGTAAAGTACAATGAAAATGAACAAATTAAATAACTACATAAATAAGAAAAGTGGACTAAAACAGTGCCCACACATAAACCATGGAACAAATAAACTAACAAAAGCAATATCAAGGGTGGCGGAGCTTGCCAGCGACCGCGTAAGACGCACATGCACCGAGCTCCTGCAATTACACTGATCTATACCTGACATATAACGGGTTAAACTGCCAGATAAGCACCCAAAAGACATCCAGACACTATAGGGAAGAAGACTAAACTAAGGAGAATAGATATGGCCTCCTCCTCCCAAGACATCGGCACACTGTTCAGAGTGACTCCACAACCGCCGCCTACCAAGATGGCGCCTGCAAGGGAGGACTCCGACAGTGCTTCGGAAGAAAGTGTAACAGATGACGTCTCACACCTCAACATGCAGGGTACACCAAGGGCTAACCTTGACCTTCAGCAGCCACCTCAGGGGCGACGAGCAAGAACAACCCCGAGCCTGGATCAAACGCCAGCGAGCAAAGCTGACATTCAAAACCTACTAAGGGAAATGAAAACCCTATTTGCTGCGGACATAGCATTGGTTCGGAAGGACCTGGAGGTAATCACAGCTAGACTGTAATCGCTGGAAGACTCTGGCGACAATGTGCAAGGCCGGCAGGATGCTCAGCAGTCCGAGCTGGATGCGCTCAAACTAACCAATCTTCTCATGGAGCTCAGAATAGCAGCACTTGAAGACTCCAAACGACAACACAATCTCAAGATTCGGAGTATCCCTGAGGAGGTCACAGAATCTGAAACCCCCCACTACCTCCGCCACCTGCTAAGCAGCATACTAACACCAGCCAAAGCTAAAGCAATCTCGCTGGAAACTTACTTCAGGATCCCAAAACCAGCTAAGGCCCCGGACGGGGTTCCCAGGGACCTGCTAATAAGCTTCCAATCACTGCGCAGTAAGCAGCTGGTACAAGCGTCTGTCTGCAACACACCTTCATACCACTTTGAAGGAGCCAACCTCACCTTCTTTAACGACCTGACTAGGTCCACCATGGTCTGGCAGCAATCATTCTGTCCAGTCACCCAGCACTTAAGGAATCACGAGGTGGCATACCACTGGGGTCCGGGCCGCAAACTCACAGTGCTTCACGATAGGAAGAGAATCCAGCTACAGCAGCAGTCTGATGCAGGAAAATTCTTCAAGGCACTGGGGCTGCCTACAACATAGACCCTGCAAACATATGCCCCAGGTGCAAACTGCCAACCAACGACCCAGATGTGGGACGTGAGTAACGTTCAACCCTTCTACCTGAAAGCTACATCCACAGTAGTGGAGCCGAACCTGGTCGGCACTTGAGATCTGTCTTGGCACAGAGACATTCCATCCACTCAACCCTTGGATGCTCAGTTTACTATTGGACTGTGTCTCTAGTTCACCACAACCCACTTAAATATTATGTGTTCTTACCATCTAATGGTTTCCATGCTTGCTCTCACTCACCTACTTAAACTTAACCTTAACCTTCTCCTTCCACCCCCCCACCGAAAGCTGACTGCTTTAGAGTATAGCTACTTGTCTTAAAAAGTGCATTGTTGATCTGAAAGTACTTAGGCACATAACAGCCTCAATTCGTTGTATAAGGTATCTCACATGTCAAAAGTCACTGTTCAAAATGTTTTCCTTGCATACACACAAAATGTAGCATGATATGCCTTTTATAGTTTGTATGGCTGACTATGTGATACCATATAATACAAATAAAAAAATGAAAAAAAAAGCAATATCAAAATTACAGACTGGTAAATATCACAGTAATAAACTGTGTAAAAGCACCATGATTCTTGATATACCAAAATGAATTAAAGTTATTGAGAATATAAAGAAGATGGTCAGTGGTGCGTGCCGAGATGAACATTTTTTGTTGTAAGAGGTTAGAGAGCGTCATGACCCATTTCTACAGAAGCACAGAAGGTGAGGTGAACTGAATTTGCCAAGGCAATTTTGTCAAGAGAAAGTTCAAAGAGTAACAAGAGAAACAAAAAAATTAAAAATATATAAGAATGAGGTCACACCGAGACGGTAGATCAAAGTGTCAATAGTGAACGATGAGGATAAGAAAGAAGAAACAAGCAAGAAAAAAGGCAATGTCCCTATACAAAATTGACATAAAAAAGGTAAAATTGATGAGAGAAAAAAGAAAAGAAGAGAATAGAGACAGGTAAATGGGTAAAAGAAAATCAGTCAATGAAAGAGGTAAAAAAGGAGGAAAGGGGATGCAAAAGAATACAGAAATTAGAGGCGGAGTCTGTTAGTGAGATATAAGATATCATGTAGTTTTGCTAAAAATTATGTAAATTATATAATACTTCATATTGTTTCTAACAGGCATGTAAATCAATACGGCCAAATTAAAAAGCCAAATCTGGGTAAATTATGGTTAACACAAATTAATAGAAGAGATGGCCCCCCATATCATGGACTAAACTGTAGGGTCTGAAGGAGAGCCCAAATCCCTCTCCTAAGCCAACAAAAATGAGAGCATTACAGGGTTTGAAACCAGGAATGTATACATTAAGGATATTTGGCTTTGAGGGATTGGAGAAAATAACCATGCTTTTTGAAAATTAGACCTCAATTTAACACATTTGGATAAGCTTTTTCAAATTATTTAATATTTTTGGATAAACTTTTAAAATTATTTAATATTTTGACAAATATTTTTATATTGTAATATGTTGATATTATTTGATATATTGATTTTTTTTTATATATGATATATTTTTGATATTTGAATGAAAAAAAAAATGTAAAAAGTTTATCCAACAAGTTTAAATCATTTGAAAAGCTTATGCTTTTCAAGCCTTAGTTAGGGCATTGGAGACCTTTTGCGAACCAAAGGAGTATAAAAAGCGACAGAGTATATATATAAAATTGTCAAAAGTAGTGAAAGGGATTTGTTGTTAAGGAAGTAATTAAATAGGATAAAAGTACTATTCTAAGGAAGCTAAAAATATCTACAGTGAGGGAAAAAGTATTTGATCCTCTGCTGATTTTCAATGTTTGTCCACTGACAAACAAATGATCAGTCTATAATTTTAATGGTAGGTGTATTTTAACAGTGAGAGACAGAATAACAAAAAGAAAATCCAGAAAAACGCATGTCAAAAAAGTTATACATTGATTTGCATGTCAATGAGTGAAATAAGTATTCAATCCCCTACCAATCAGCAAGATTTCTGGCTCCCAGGTGTCTTGTATACAGGTAACAAGCTGAGATTAGGAGCACTCTCATAAAGGGAGTGCTCCTAATCTCAGCTCGTTACCTGTATAAAAGACACCTGTCCACAGAAGCAATTAATCAATCAGATTCCAAACTCTCCACCATGGCCAAGACCAAAGAGCTGCCCAAGAATGTCAGGGACAAGATTGTAGAGCTACACAAGGTTGGAATGGACTACAAGACCATCGCCAAGCAGCTTGGTGAGAAGGTGACAACAGTTGGTGCAATTATTTTCAAATGGAGGAAACACAAAATAACTGTCAGTCTCCCTCGGTTTGGTTCTCCATGAAGATCTCACCCTGTGGAGTTTCAATGATCATGAGAACAGTGAGGAAACAGCCAATTCTACATGGGAGGATCTTGTTAATGATCTCAAGGCAGCTGGGACCATAGTCACCAAGAAAACAATTGGTAACACACTACTCCGTGAAGGACTGAAATCCTGCAGAGCCCGCAAGGTCCCCCTGTTCAATAAAGCACATGTACAGGCCCATCTAAAGTTTGCCAATGAACACCTGGATGATTCAGAGGAGAACTGGGTAAAAGTGCTGTGGTCAGATGAGACCAAAATCGAGCTCTTTGGCATCAACTCAACTCGCCGTGTTTGGAGGAGGAGGAATGCTGCCTATGACCCAAAGAACACCGACCCCACCGTAAAACATGGAGGTGGAAACATTATGCTTTGGGTGGGGGGGGGGGGGTTCTGCTAAGGGGACAGGACAACTGCACCGCATAAAAGGGACGATGAACGGGGCCATGTACCGTGAACTCTTGGGTGAGATCCTACTTCTCTCAGCCATGGCATTGAAAATGGGTCGTGGATGGGTATTCCAGCATGACAATGACTCAAAACACACAGCCAAGGAAACAAAGGAGTGGCTCAAGAAGAAGCAGATTAAGGTCGTAGAGTGGCCTAGCTAGCCTCCAAACCTTAATCCGATAGAAAATCTGTGGCGAGAGCTGAAGGTTTGAGTTGTTAAACATCAGCCTCAAAACCTTAATGACTTAGAGATGATCTGCAAAGAGGAGTGGGACAAACTCCCTATTGAGATGTGTGCAAACCTGGTGGCCAACTACAAGAAACGTCTGACCTCTGTGATTGCCAACAAGGGTTTTGCCACCAAGTACTAAGGGGTCAAATACTTATTTCACTCATTAACATGCAAATCAATTTATACCTTTTTAACGTGTTTTTCTGGATTTTTTCTTTTTTTTTTGCTATTCTGTCTCTCTGTCACGTATTCATCCACTTATAAAAATGTGGTTAATGGCATTTACTGTCCACACAGGAAAAGTTGTGCTGAGCAGCAACCAAATCCACAGAAGGGTTAATGCTGAGCAGCAATTATGCAAATGGGAACCTGGTAACTGCCTTTGGGGTCAAAGGCCGGTTACAGCCTATCAGATCTAGAGGAGGGGTATTTAGGCCCAGTTCTCATCCTGCTCAGTGCCCTGTCGTGGTTTCCCTTGTGGTTGTCCGAGAGCGTGTTATTGATTCTGGTTATTTGACATTGGCATTGTTTTTTGACTTCCCTGTTTTCAGGCATCCCTGACTCCTGGCTTTTCCTTATCGTTGTGTCTTTTTCTGTTTTTCTTGACCTCAGATATTCCTGACTATTCTTTAGTACGTTAGTCCGGCCATTCTAAGGTCCGGTATACATTACCTATCAGTCCTCTGTGTTACTTGATCATTCTGTAATCCTGAAACTCTCACTGTTAAAATACACCTACCATTAAAACTATAGTCTGATTATTTATTTGGCAGTTGGAAAACGTTCAAAATCAGCAGGGGTCAAATACTTTTTTCCCTCACTGTAATAAGGTCATGATCCTGAACATACAAAATGATGAGGAGTCCTATCTAGGGAAAATAATATTTGGCAGAATATAGGTAAGAAAAATGTAATGTTGCTAGTAACTTCAAATTTAAATTTAGGCTTTTATTCTAACAATTTGTCACTGCCTAACATCAAATCTATTCTCGTTTTTTTCAAAATTTATGTAGTGGTTTAATTCGCACAAAATTATGAAAGCATATATATTTACACCTAAATGCAAAATAAAATCTAGCCCATAAAGTCATACTTATTCTACCCTTCCATACTTGCATGAATTGTAGCAGTCAAAAGTAAGAAAATGATAGTGAGTGCATTATAGCAATTCTTTGCAGGGTGCAACTATAGGCTGCATGCCATAAATATTGCAGAAACCTGGTATAATTGTACTTACTTTATGTGGTATTATGCCCATATCCAGATACTATCTTTTAAATTTTGGTGACAATTATAGGAAATTTCATTATCAGTAATCTCTCTTTTGTAATATATGACTTGTATATGACAAACAAAAACAAAAAAACAGATATATTTATCTTATTCTAATATCGAGAAATATTGCATGGCAAGAGACACTATATAAGCTCTGAAATATTTTGTCCCCTAAGATATTGGTCATGGATGACTGAATAAATTAAACATTGAATATGTATGAACAGCACATAGGAACACCTCTAGTGGCAGTCCCTACAGATGGCCACCACATGTGCTACCTAGTCCAGTGCTGCACACTGCTCTGCATGGAGATGCTGAAAGTCCCCAATAGATATGTATTGATTTAATGCATCTCTATGAGGAAATACTGATTGGCTCAGAGTAGCATTTTGCTGTGCATGCATGATAGCCTCCCAATACTTTCCTATGGGAAACCATTGGTTTGGCAGAAATCATCAAGGTTGATCATCCCATGGTGAAACTGTCATGGCATGTGAGAAAAGGTGAGTTTTAACATTTTCATCCTCATGGAGAGGGGGCTGGAAACCTAAACATCAATTCCTGCACTTCATTGTTTCTTTCAGTTATGGACTATATAAGGTGAACAGAGATAAAAAAAGAAAAAAAGGAACATTAGGGAAGAGGAGAGCTAAAAGACGACAGGGGAAGGGCCCACCATTGCCAACTCCCCAAGGCTGAAGAGTTCCTATAAATTACCCTAAGAATCAAAGGAGCCCACTAAGTCCCCTTAACTGCAGAGTTTGTAAATATGAAAAGGGTACCTCGGAGTCCAGGTTAAAGTGTACTTCTGGTAGATGTTGAAAGAAGCAGGGATAAGCTGTTCTATGGATTTAATGTCTTTCACTCGAGCAATCCAATGTTATACTGTGGGCACTGTTCTCTGCATATAAATCCTATGCTATTGTCTTCATCGAAAAGAACATGGAACAGGTTTTAAAAGTATTTTTTTCTTCATAACTAGGAATTAATATTCATTTGAATGTCACATTTGAATCCATTTGAGCATTATATAAAAAAAATTTCTACAGCATTAAAAGGTTTTGAAATGATGACCTTTAGTTTTGTTTATAATTTGCTATTTAAATTTGAAATAAAATATGAAAATAACATAAATCAGGGTTTGATGAGGCACATGTCATATTTATTGTTATGAAAGTCACAGAGAGAGAACAACTCATAATATAGGTCAAATTCTAGACCGATCTTATAGCTGGTCATTTGTGCATTATATATCATGGCAGTGAGACAGTTGATAACTATAACACATTTAAGCTTTTCTTAACATATACACTGGATCTTTGGCCTGCCAAAGCTACACGCGTGACAATTTTATTCTGACCTTTTCCACAGAGTAGAGTAAAGTGTACATGCACCAAGGTATACTAATTTGAGGAAATAAGTATTTTCTGAAGAGGTGGATAGCAGTACTACTCACTTTGATTGGTGAAATAAAAAAAATTCAATTCCTCAAAATTACCAAGAATAATCCCATGCCAAGATTAATTTATTTGATGTAAGCAAATTTAAAAGAAGTTTTACTCTATAAACAGATGGAGTATGGTTTAACCAGACATAAAATACAAAAATGTCATATCTAAATTCTTTAAAGTTACTAACTGCTTAAAATCTACGTCAGCAACTTTAATGCCCCCCATGGACCCTCAGTCCGTCTCCTCAACGGGACACAGCAGTATCCTCCACTTCGCAATAAGGACGATACAGAAGACCCTGAGAGACCTGAGACTGGTGGATACCTGGCGGACCTTGCACCCCTCCGATAAGGACGACACGCACTATTCGGTCATACACATGAGATACTCGCGCATAGACTACCTCCAGATCCAACAAGAGGGCCTACAACGACTGCTGAAGGCGGAGATTCTCCCGACACCATGGTCGGATCACAGCGCAGTACACATGCTCTTAGACTCTCCCCTCTACAGGCCCACACGAACGGCATGGAGGCTGAACGAATCGCTACTAACGGACCCAGACGTGAGAACGGAACTAACAGAACATCTGCAAAATTACTTCGCCGAAAACAATACAGAAGATACAGCGAATATGACACTTTGGGAGGCCCATAAAAGTGTACTCCGGGGACATTTCATAAGAATAGCATCACGCAAAAAAAAGGAAGCGCAACGAAACATAAAGGATCTCACTGACAAAATAGCGACACTGGAAACACTTCATAAGCGAAGACAATTAGAGACACAATACCGCACTCTATTGGATGCTAGACGACAACTCATGGAACTGGTAGCCAGAAAACACCACAGAGATACCCAGAGATCCAAAGCCTTCTTCTACATACACGCCAACAAAGGAGGGAGACTGTTGGCACGCATGATCAGAAGCTAGAGCTCAGGTACTTGAACTGAGGAAGACCAAGGGCACCCTCACACAACACCCAGAGGCAATTGCTGACGAATTTCGAGCGTACTATCAAAAATTGTACAACATCGCCCCAGCAAACCCCAACATACATCGGGATGAACTCGCAGAGGCCACAACTCAATACCTACAAGGCTCCTATCCAGACGCCCTATCGCCAGAGGAGGCAGACATGTTGGAGACCTCAATAACTGTGGACGAAATCCAAGCGGCGATTAAATCAGCAAAACGGGGGAAAGCACCAGGACCAGATGGCCTATCCACAGGGTACTATAAAGAATTCAAGGAGATCCTAACCCCACATCTATTGACGGCCTTAAACCAACTCCAGGAGGGAGACAAATTTCACCAGGAAACTATAGCGGCCACTATCACGGTGATAGCCAAACCAGGGAAAAACACTAAAAGCTGTGGTAACTATAGGCCCATATCCCTCCTCAACACCGACGTGAAGCTCTTCTCTAAAATCGAGAATACAACGAGAATACAACGATATATCCCACGGCTGGTCCATCCAGACCAAACAGGCTTCATCCCAGGTCGGGAGGCCAGAGACAGTACCCTGAGAGCATTCACCATACAGGGACTGGCTCTCAAGGAGAAAGCGGATCTACTCATGCTCTCCACGGACGCCGAAAAGGCGTTCGATAGGGTGACATGGAGCTTCATGATGGCAACTCTGACAAGGGTCGGCTTGGGGAGAGGCATGCTCTCGTGGATCAAGGCATTATACACTAACCCAAGTGCATGAGTGAGGGTAAATGGTGCACTAACGGACAGCTTCCCCATACACAACGGCACCAGGCAAGGTTGCCCGCTATCACCACTCCTATTCGCCCTGACACTAGAACCATTCCTGGACAAGATACGAAGAACACCAGAAATCAGGGGGTTTATACACCGGGACCAGGAACACAAGGTGGCTGCATATGCAGACGACATGCTCTTCTTTGTAGATAACCCTCTACGCTCCCTACCAGCTCTACTAGAGGAATTTGCAACATATGGACGAATCTCAGGGCTTAAGCTGAATCTCACGAAATGTGAAATCCTGAATGTGTACTTGGGAATATGGATCCCATCTAAACCGGCAGAGCTATACACCAGAAACTACAACCCCCTCCTACGAGCAATTCTGACGGACCTGAAGGCATGGAACTACGACTATATCTCGTGGCAAGGACGCATTGCAGTGGTCAAGATGAACATCCTACCGCGACTACTGTACTGCTTCAGCGCCATACCGTGGCATATACCCTCAGAATTTTTCACTACGCTCAAATCAGCAATAACCCGATATGTCTGGAGAGGGGAGAGGGCGCGACTCAGCTATGAAAAGATATGCCTCCCAAAAGCGTGGGAGGACTGGCCCTGCCGGACATACGCAAGTACTACCAAGCGACGGTGCTCCAACGGATTAGGGACTGGCAGATGGCCCCAGCAAACAAACTATGGGCAAACATGGACAGAGCGTGCACGAGCCAGGCCCTCCGCGCATATATTTGGCAAGATGCAAAAGACGCCACGCAAACTCTGGGCAGCGATTCACCCATCACACAGACTCTGAAAACATGGACAAGCTTGAGAAGGAACCAACTTATATCGCCTTCGCCTAGCCCTCTGATCCCACTAACGTTCAACAAAGCAATTGGAGGGGGATTACCGCCATCCGCATGGCCAATAGATGGGGACGCAGACTACATCCCCCTGAGTACGGTTCTGAACAACACAGGGCTGCAGAGGCTACAGGAATGGTCAAATGTAGAAAGGCAGACACTTATGCACAGATTCTACTTTGCACAACTGCGGCACTTTTACCACAACATGCCGAACAGAGAAGGAGTACACAGGGAGATGACATGGTTCGAGCAACTTTGCCAGACGGAGTCCAATGCAGTAGGCAGAGTATCAGACATCTACCAGAAATTGATCACGGGAAATCTCACTAGGAAAGATGCATTCAAAAGGCAATGGGAGGAACTGACTGACAGAACATACACAGAGGACCAATGGGAACAGATACTCATCCTTCAACACAAAAGATCCATAAGCACCAGATACCAGGAAGTCAATTTCAAGCTACTATCTCATTGGTACAGGACCCCTGCCTTACTACATAGAATATTCCGGGGGACACCGGATACCTGCTGGAGATGCGAAGTACAGGCAGGTATGCTGCGTCACATTTGGTGGGACTGCACACCGATCCAGGCATACTGGTCAGAAGTAAAACAGGTAATAGCGACAATCCTGGGGGACATTCTCGAACTCACAATAGAAGTGGCGCTCCTACACTTCACCGAAAGCACAATATCCCAATATAAGAGATCGATATTACGACACCTGATCAACGCGGCTAAGGCACTAATCCCGACCAGATGGAAGCAGACGCAACCACCCACTAAAGCATAATGGCTACAAAGAATCGAGGAGATCCACTCAGCGGAGGCAAGATACGCAGAACTGATAGGAAAAAGCGAGAAACACACGGAACTATGGAAACCATGGTACACTTATATTTCACAAAACAGAACATAGGAAGACACAGCGCGATCCCTCGAGACCCAAGGGGACCCAAGGGTGCTGCAACGTATCTCGCCCTCCCACTTCCTCCTCCCTCCCCCCCTTAACTTTTTTTTTTTCTTCTTCTTTCTCACCACATACATTCACAACCTCGCGAGCCAATGCCGAAGTCAGTCTAATAAGTGTCCGGGGCGGCCGTGGCCGGGAGGTACCGAGATCTGTGAAACGTGTCATATATCCAGGACACGTAAACAAACACCTACACACAAATTCAAATTGAGCAATTAAATACACACTGATGAAGCAACAATAGACAAGGGAGGACTACACAACAGCGGTCTACACACCGTCCATTTGGAGAAGGGGAGAGGACGGAGACACAGACAGACTATCACAGGCAAATTATAAATAAATAGACTTATGTAACATAAGCTAGGAAATTTAATAACACACTCTCACACAGACGAGCGAACCTAAAACAATATAGCCTGAGTGAATCTGATTCAACCCCAGAAGGGAGCTTCCGACAGCGATAAACACCCAACCGTAAACAGTAAAAACCCGAGACGATACGTACGCTTAGACGCAACAACTGGAAACACACCAGACATAGGGCAAGGGAACGGAGACAAGCTCGACACGAGACATATCCCAGAGACCCAAACGCAACAGACCCCAAACGACCAAGGAGGCTATCCGGCTCCACATAACACAAACCCACTCACGACTTCATAGATATTTGGCAAGTTACTCCCATGGGCGGGGACAAAGGATAGACTGTAGGGCAAAGTACGAACACTGAGGGACCTACCTCAAGCAGATACACGCATGACGCAAAGTACTAACGCATTCCACACTCACAAGCTCCAAAAACACTAGAACACACAACTCTAGCAAAACGAGGAGCAGTCAGTTACGTAAATATTTGGCTAAACTCATCTTCCAGGAGAAATGTCTTTACAAAAGTTAAATTAACTCACGATACTTAGGACCTGAGTGCCCGTCAACATTGTGGGCCTGTGAGCCCGTATAACCATTTGCATTAACATAGGGAAGGGAGAAAGGAGGGAGGGGAAAAGGAGAGAAGGGAAGAAAGAGAGAAGAGGGAAAGAAGAGAGAGAGGGGATAGAAAAAGAGAGAAAGGGGGAAAAACTACTCCTGCACAGGTGAATTGGGTGGTATTGGAGAAATTAAGCTTTGATAGAAATGAGAGTCTTTAAGCTGCCCCTCCCTGACAAAGGGTGCACTCACTAAATGCACATATGACAATTACAAATGTTACAAGACCTTCATGAATCAGACTAAGCAAAGGTCATGCAAGCTCGGACAAACACTCAATATTGCATAACTTTGTTTCCGCACAGGTTGTACATGTTATATGATATGTATTACACTGATGGGGACCTGCGAGTCCCATGGTTATTGCTCAACCTTGTTATCACGAATAAAAATCGTATTTACAAAAAAAAATCTACGTCAACATTCCAGAGTTAAATTTGAGAACCTAAAATGTTCTAAAGCCCCAAATTACTCATCTGTACTTATACCCACATATACATTTAGCAGTATCACATATTATGTGATGTTTGATTCTACAGTTTTGTTAATTTTACCTTGGAGAGTTTTAAAACGTATTGCAATTGATAGTGCTTGAAATTAAAGAAATTTTCAATTTGAACCAGCCCTCTCTATCTATAAAATGCCACACTAAAACATTCCTTTTCAGAATTCAGTCCGTGGTACCCTCAAAAAAAGATAATTGATTGGCAAAAAGCTGTTTGCTGGTTAGGGAACAGCTGGGGTTGTAAACAGATGAACAAAGGGAAGGAGTTGGGGTGGGAGGGATGTATTTACCACAAGGCAAACAAGGCATTTGCCTAGGGCAGCACTTTCGAGGGGGGCACAAAAAAATGCCACCCCAAGCTCCCAGACAAATGCCTTGTTTGCCTCGTGTTCTGGGGCTGTCCACCTTACTGTGAGTGAATGAGTGTAGCTGTCAGTGTGTGTCTATGAGTGAGTGTCAGTGTGTATATGTCATTTTATGTGTATCTGAGAGTGTGTGCCTGTCAGTGAGTGGGTGTGTCAGTGTGTGTCTGTCAGTGAAAGTGTGTGTTTATTAAACAGTGAGTGCCAATGACTGTATGTGTGTGGCAATGACTGTGTATCTGTCAGTGAGAGTAAATCAGTGCATGTATCAATGAGGGCATGTGTCTGTCAGTCACAAAAATGGCCTTGACACAAATTTGGGGGGCAAATTTAGATTTTGGGGGTGCCCGAATTTAGTCGTGCCTAGGACAGCACAAATCCATAGGGTGGGGTCTATTCATGAATGTGGTGAGCTTCATGAATATTTTTGTCTTCCCTGCCTGGTCTTCTTGAGCCAGCAGGAGAGAAAACAAGAGCAGTGATAGAGAGACAGGAAATATGACACTATCATATTCCCTATGTATCTATCACTTTTTTGTTTCCTCTCTTGGGACACACTGTGATGAGCAAACAATAAGAACACAGAGTAGCCTTGCAGACAGAGATGGCTTACTGAAGATCTGGAGTACTGAGTGGCCTGGTTGCAGCATTGCATTCATGGCCTGGTCAGGGAAGTTTCCTGTTTCTGTGCGCTGTTTTATTCAGGCAGAGGGTTAGGTATAGTAAGGGACATGTTTGTAAACAGAGATAGGTGGATGGGGAGATACAAGTGGTGGGTATTGGGAGAGATGAAGTTGTATAAAATGCTCAGTGACATTCACACATACAATGTCACAGCTACAACGACAAATCTGCATTCACACACTCTGGCATGCATCTCAAAGACAATGCATTTATACACATTGGAATAAATGTCAAATCAGGGCCAACCCAAGACATGGTGTTGCCTGGGTCCACGGATGAAGTGGAGCTCTGGGAGCTCCAATGAACTCTAAATGTTAAATTCTAAAAATAGAAAATTATATAATATTACAACTATTCAAGGATATGAATGTAGCTCTGTTGAATCTGATGGTTTGCTTAAAACTAAAACACTGAACCTTTATAATAATTATTGCAGCAGGCTCCAACACAAAAAGGAATCAAAGTTTTACAAGAAAATATAAAAATAACATGGGTGGTGATAAATGCATACATATCATACAAAAATATTAAGTTTGGATAAATTATATTGAAACGTTACTAAATTAGGGAGTGACTATGTAGCATGGAATGCATTTAAGAGCCATTTGGTGCAAAAATGTCCAACAGAGAAAGTATATTTTTGGAGCATTAATTGGATCACCATGTTGATAACCTGCATTTTGTTGCAGTTTACTGTTTAAACAATGCCAATCCATTTTATTCGTTTGGGTTAACATTTCAATTTATACATAAAAATAAACAAAACTGGTCATTACGCTCTAAATAGAAAATATACAACTGAGATACATACATCGCACATATGTCAAATACCACATTCATAAATAGAATCCTAATTTCAAAGCTAGTATAAGCATGTCACCTAAGTTCTGTCAATTGTGTTTGTAAGGGTTTAAATGCTGTCTTGTAGATATAAAATGAGCACATGATAACAAGCACGCATGAAGGATTAACCAGTAGACATTGTTTTGATAGTTTTGATCTATTCGTATCTGTATGCACCATTAACTTGGTGCAGCAAATGTTTAACTTTATTTGCTATTATGCTTTGCAATCCTTAACACTATGTTTCATATGAAATGTAGTTTACAAGCATCTAACGATACCTGGATTAGTCAATGCTGAGTGATCTCGTAAGATACCATATAAATTGCACAATTCATGCACACAATTTAATACTAAATTATTACAGTAATGAAAAATAATACTGTACAGAAACATGTACTCTGAATAGAAAGAAAAAGCTAACCATGATTTGAGCGTGTCCATTGGGAAAAGAGCTTGACGAATCTGCATTTATTGGGTCCTGGCAGTTTCTCAATCGACATCTGAAAGCGTCTTGGACCTGTGAAAACAATATTAATATTATGAGTTCATGATTTAGTTTTCTTTACAAATATAACAAGCTAACCCAAACTCATGACCCAAAAAGCATCCATAGAGACTTAAACAAGAAGAACAATGTGGATTTATTTATACACCTGGCACACTCCTTGCATGCTGCAGACACTCCTAAATAATAGACAAATAATAGCAAGGCCTAAAAAGTGTTTAAAGTTGCAAAAAAAAAAAAATAACACAAAAAATATGCCCATAAAACAACACTAAATCTTCATTGTACACAAATACTACAGGATATAAAGGAAGACTGTAATCACCAACGTTACTGAGTTTTATAGGTTCTGACCTCATTAGTATGCTGTATTTTTTGCATGTTCAAATCTTTATAGTTTGTTGCACACAAAAAAAATATGTTTTGCAAAATACAGCACTAGAAACAAATCTTCTTACCAATGCCACCTCATGGAATAATAATCTCCTTATTAGTGTGTGTACACAGCTCATACACTAAGAACCTAGTGTAAGAGCTAATTTTAATTCACAACCTGACTGCAGACAATCAGAGAAACTTCAAACAGGTAGTGACATCCTTATTATATGTCTCACTGGGTGTCTTCGCCTTCTAATACAGGTTGCTTAGTTATTAACTGAGTGCTATCAATGGGTGAACTGTGTACATATATTTGATAAGGAAGTTTTTTCTGGTTTGAGGGTGTTCGGCTAAGGAGGAAGGCTAACGGTGAAGCAATCTGCAAAATATTTATCTTTCAGAACTTTGTCTTTAGTCTAATTAAGCATGTAAATGTTTAGAACCAACTAGTCGTAGAAACATAGATGTATATTTTAAATAATCATACATGACAGATTTTTGGCTAAAGATTGGCAAACCAGAATATCCGAGAAGTAAATGAACTATCCTTCCGAGAAGTAAATGAACTAGCAGAAGAAAATATATAGTAATTCAGTGAGATCTATGTGACAAGGAAGGCTGGCTTTCGCTGCGACTATTGTTTTACTGTTCATTTATATTCATTATGGATTAAATTTCTGGCTGCAGGAAATTAAACATAAATAAATAGAAACCCAAACTTTCACAGAAAAATGGAAATTAGAAAAGCATTATACAACATTCACTATCAAAATGAGTAATGATCACTGTGTGAAGTGGTGCATTACATGGTCCCTTTTGGCTGCTTGTGTTAAAGGGACTCTCTAAATATCAAAAACAGCTCATCATTTTGTCTGGCAATGAAAACACATTGCTGCTTCTGAAAAACAACAATGTTAACATTTATCCAATAGTATATTTAGAGTGGCTATTAGACCTACAACCATTAAAGGCACTTCTCCCCCCCCCCCCCCCCCAACACTTTTAATACCCAAATTTAGTATAAACATTTTTATTGTTATGTATTTTGAAGAAACATATGTAGTCCATAAAGCTTCACTCACACTTATTTATACAAAGCTACAATAACGCTACTGTAGAGGAGCACATTTTTCTTCCAGAAGCCACTAGTCACCAATATAATACTTGTAAATTTGCTGAAAATGTAAACCCCAACCCCTTCTATGATTTCAAACAGTACTGGAAGATTCATGAGTCAGATCATTCCTATGGTAAGGGAGTGAGGAGGAGTGAATGGACTGTATCATTTTACTACCAGCATTACATAAGCTGTCCCGAAATTGATAAAGATTGCTATAACAGTTTAAAATACATTTATACCAGAAATACATGATTTAACTGAATTTACTCTTTGCAGGCATAATGCTAAAATGCAAAATTATTTTTTCATTCTATTGTCATATTTAGTATGTTGTTGTGACGAAAGTAACCTTGTCATTGGCTTTTGGAGGGGCCTGTTTGCCAGCCTCTTGCCCAATGCACTTTAAAAGGCTCTGTTCATGTGAAGTATGTACTTTTGTACTCCAGACAGAGAGACCGACCGTTAGCCCTAATGCTCTGGAACTGTTTTGGGCATGGGACCATGTGCACGGTGGGTCAAAAAGAAGACTTCCAGGAAATTCCTGAACCTCTGAACTGATCTGATTTTTAGATATGTTGGTCACCCAGATCAGGGCTATTAGGGGATGTAACATTTGTGGGGTTTTATGTGCTTGGAGATAATTGAATTAGATTAGTACAGTTCCTGATTCAATTATCTCCAAGGCAGAGGGGAGGGATTGTGTGTTTGTATATGGGAGTGCCATGATTTAACCATTGTTGTTATAGGTCTTTGACTTGGTGCTGCAGTTCCCCACAAGGTCCAGGTGGGTGCCCCTTGCATGGGGACTAGCATATAAGGCCAGTGGTGACTGCCATTAAACAGAATGCTTTACCCCTTCATGAAGTCTTGGCTCATGTTTGGGGGTTTGGAGAACTACATACACTCTGGGGATTGCAATATCACAATACTCCCCTGAGAATATTCCCTAGCTCTTATAAGAGCTGATCCTGCTACGATCTCTGGACTAGGAGAGGCATACCCATTGGAAGCTGGATCCAGGTCTTGGGTCCAGGGTGGGTGGAGGACGTCGAGACTGTAACCAAGCTGCAGCAGTTTGTGGGGTTTACGGTGATTATGGTGTTCCAGTACAGTGCTTATGGTGCTTGGAAGCAGTGATTGACAGAGGTACCCGGTCGGGGTGCCAGGTGGTCCGTCACAGTTGTATTGCTAGCAATACCTTCCAAGCCCTGGCAAATACCTATAACCAATGTATTTGACCATTGTTATGTATTATTTTGTCACATCTACTGTATGCATTTTTGCGTTTATCAAAACATTTCAGACCCTGTGTAAAATATTCCAAGATAAATTACATTGTATACTGTCTAAAGCTTTTCAATGCCAAATATTTTTTATAAAAGATGATCCAATAACTGAAAAATTATAATGTAAATTTACATATCGTTAATTGTTAAAGGAGAATCCAAGCACCAAAAAAAACAACTTAATCTAAATTAAGTTGTTTTGGTGCCAGGAGCCACTGTTACCTCAAGGGGTCAAACCGTTCGCGAACAGTTTAACCCAAAAGTTACCTCCCCCAATGGTCTTCACTCCCTCCTGGCGGCATTTGGCTTTAGAATTTTCACTTATAGGAAGCGTTGAGTGCTGCCGGGCAAGGGCGCCGCTTTTTGGCTGAGAGCAGTCAACTGATGTTCTCAACCAATCACCGACTCTCCATTCACAAAACTTGCTTGCAAAGAAACTTACCTTTTGTTTATATACTAGCTATGCATCAAACAAAAATTATGCTAATATGTTTCAGTCACAAATTGTGCGGTAGTAAATGAGTTAGGACATGTAGTTTTTGAAGACCTTCATATTTGGCATCATTACGCACAGCATGATAATGCTGAACACGACTAATGCTTTTCATGGAGAAAGAATGAATTCAATGTTTCTCTATGAAAACTGAAAAGCATAAGTTGCAATCCACCCTATTTCTCATTCCTTCTCTTTGAGAACCATTGGACTGGAGACAGATTGTGAATCTCAAAGTGGCTGAGACTGTGCCAGCAGTGAAATGAAGAAAGTTTTACTTTTTTTATATTTAACCTAAATATAGTAAAGAACATCTCAATATTAAATATATATATATAATATAACTGTATTATGTGAGCTTATTTGAGTTGGTATTTACGTGACTACATTCATTACTTCTGCTATCCACTGAATATTCCTCATTTATACTAAATCACATACTATACAAGATAGTATGTCACAATGGGGTTTATTCACTAAATAGGGAAAAATTTTGTATTGGAAATATAAATGGAAATAAATTAGTTCCAGACTCACATTGGAGAGATAGCGAAATGTTTTCATCACAGTTTTGACCTCATTTGTAATTCATTTTTTGATTAACCACAATTCACTGTTTGGTCAATAAATCCCCCTGTTAAATGTCAAACTGTATTTATAAAAATATTTCTACTTAAAGATAAAAGATATATACAACCTCATAAGCGCAGGTACAGTTAAATAACTGAAGATTAAGAAGATCACATAGATGAAGTAAAATATAGATGGACAAATTACTGAATAGAAACCACAGAAAGCTAGTTTCCTTGGTAACATTAACCAAGAAAAAAATGTATTCCTACTTGTTCAGATTTGCTGGGCTTTTGTTATATCACAGATACAGATACAGAAGAAGATAGTGCTGGAGTACATGGTTAAATTAAATGTATGATTGCTGAAATGTGTGGAACGTAAAGAAAAATTGAATGTAAAGAAAAATTGCATTATATTCTCAGCACAATATGGCTGAGAATAACCATAGGTTTTGTTAAACAAAAACAATATCAAGATGATTAGCATGGACGTAATCAGCCTACAGTCCTTTCTGATTTATTACAGATATTGTTTGCCCTTCCTCTCAGCCAATGAGCTCATCAATCCCAATAATACAGCCACCGGTGAAAATATTCCTAAGACCCACTTCTGTGTGCCCAGCAGCCATCATTAACCTCTCCCCTTGCAAAATGCTTTACTCTTCAATTATCTTACCCCGCTTGATATATTATATTATGCAGGTGATAGTGAAGGTGACCTTTGCTTGCCAACTCAGTGGCTTATTTACTAAGCAGTGGATTTTGTGAGCTAACGTGCTAATTTAAAAATGGAATCCAATTAAATGAGTCTGAAAATACTGTAGCATCTGTTGAAGTTAGAAAATGTGACTATCTTTGCAGAGTGCATTAGGAAATTGTTTTGCAATACATGAAAAGCAAACAAGTCTTTAGTAATGAAACCCTGTATAGTTATGTATAAAGTGAAAATCAAAACAAATAAATGGGACCAGGTATACGGGTAGCTTGGACTGTCTTTAGAAATGAGAACATAAGCTGAATAAACCTAAAAGGCAAGGGGAGACAAAACTGCGCTCACACGTGGTTCGATGAGACACCAGGCAAGGAGACTCCAATCCCTGGATTTACAAAGCAAAAGGTACTAAGGCCTGCGTTTAAAACCTCCTGGTTCTTAAACATAGGAAACATATTTAAGGACCCAGAGATCCAAAATGCATAAGGTTTTTGTTTGCTAATTTTCCCCCTGTATAATTTATTTTGGTGCCAAATAAATCTTTTGAAATGCTCGCGTGAGTGCTTGTCTTGGTATTTATTTATATTTGTGCCTTCTGCTTTAATGTTATGCATAATTAATTATTTGGAGAAAAAAACAAGTCTACAAAGCAGAGCAATCACCATGGAAACCAACAGAAGGTTCCTGCTGATAGTACCCCTTTCAGAATTTTGCCCTATAAATGCCCCTTATACTTGGCCAGCAATATTCCTAATGTTTGATATATATATAAATTAATAATAATTATAATAATTATTATAATAATAATAATAAACAAACTTTCTCATGAAAAATCTGCTCATAAAAATGTGATTACATTTAGTGTAAATTTAATCTTTAGATTAAGATGTTATGCCAGCCAAATTAGCACAAATAAATAAATAAATAACCCCCAAATTATATCAGATTTGTAATAAAATAAAACATGATCCATTAACTGGCAACCAGGAGATGAATGAGGAGTGTAAACATTTCAATTTAGAGTTGAACATTTCAGGAATTGTTCAGGAATGTTTTCAAAGAAATTCATAAACTATGTAAACAAACTTCAAGTGGCATACAATGTTGAAAACAGAAATGCATAAAAAAGATCCTCAATTCTTTCATAATCTAATGTGTTGGGTTGAAGAGCAAGAGAGTTACATTGCAACATATGTAACCAAAATCCTATAAGATTCATCACAAGACATTGCCCTTAAAGCATATTTAAAGATAACTGCTTAATTAAGCTAAAGTTTGTTTGGTGACTGTCCCTTTAATGCAGGAAGGGGATTTATCACTCACCTGGTAATCACACACTTCTCAATAAAATATAAAGCTTTTCAATAAACATTATTTGAAAAGACTTACATGAGAAAAAATGTCTTCTATTCTTCTAATGAAATATTTAAGTAAAATATAAGAATAATACAGATGGCAGTAGAATACCCAATTATTTCTCTTCAGTATAAACATTTGAGAGAGACTTCTCATATTTGTTCCATGTTTACAAGCATTACATTTTATTTCTCAAAATGTGGGCACATATTCGAGAATCCTGAAAATGTACTATTTTGTTTTCATTAGATACCTCCAGATTATTATAAACATTATAATGTTTTGACTTCTTCAAGTTCTGAGAGCTCTTCTAATATCTAATATACACAGAACGATCTTTACCCCTTAGGGATACAGCTTCAGATTGTTTGTGTTGTACATAAGGATCCAAGCAATTTGGGCATTTTTGCTATTTGCGTTAGACGTGTGCAAAAATTCTGCTTGCCCGATAATTTTTTTCTGAAAATATAAAATCTTTTGGGAAAAAAATTCAGCTCTAAATGTAGAGTCTTCCAAATCAAAAGAAATTATGTTTTGTTTTTTTGGGTAGCTAAAATTCACAAAATACAACTGTATAATACAATTTCGATGTCCAATTATTCTTGAATTTGGTATATTTGTTTTCTGAGTTTAATAGCAATCACAGAAAACAACATTTCCATAAAAACAGTATACATTTATATAAAGTAGACATCTAGTTATCTGTTTTTTTTTTTTCATTATTATTATTACGTGGCAATTTAACAGTCAATCACTGCTAAAAAAAAAGTAGTAACATTGTTTTTATTTTTATTTTTCATTGCACACACATTTAACATTTTTTTTCAATGTTTATTACATAACCTGATATGTTCTACTTATGTAGAAAACCCCTAATTATGTTCAGCCATATCTTCTAAATATAACAATACCCCCAGTGCATGCCTATGCCACCATACTGTTAGGCTAGAGTGCCATATAAGAGGCCTGGCCATTTGGATAGATAGATTTGATAGGCCTATCATTTTGGAGCATTATAGCAGTTTGACAGTACAGATTACCCCTCAAAGGTCTAACATTTGTAAAAGTAGAGACTCCAGGTTATTTCAGTGTGTTTATTGTGCCTTAATGTGCTACCATTTTGTCACCAGTTTTAAGTTAAGTTTATGTCAAATTATGTGCACCTATAATTAAAAAAAAAAAAAAAAATCAAAGACAATTATGCTTGGAAAACTCTTATGTGAACAACTAGGCCCTATTTTAGGCATGTGATAGTTACAGTGTCATGTAAGAGACCTGACTATGTTCGTTTTAACAGTTTGAATATTGATAGATGGATTTGATGGGCCTGTGTCTCATTTCGAGACATTGTAACACTTTGAAAGTTCAAATTATCCTATAAATACATACCATTTGCAAATGTAGATATTTTTAAAGTGTTGTACAGCCATTTTTGTACCAGTTTTAAATCAGAACTGTAAGTTTGTCCATTAGTTGATTATCTTTGAGCAGCTTCCATGGAGGCACCTGTGTTCCATAGCTGCGACTGGGCTATTGCCCACCTGGTAGCCAACATGAATTTATTAACTAGTTACTTTTCCCTGGAGATCAGGCCATTAATCGGTCTAAAGCAAAAGGGTAAATGCTAAAGTGATTTTTCTATAAAATATATTGGATAATTGGGGTTCGAAACAGTTAACTGTTTTGGGGCATGACCTCCACATGTGTATTTAGGTGACCTTACATATGCACATTCTCCAAAACACATCTCAGGTGTATTTTCCCATATGATATAATTTCACTAGGGTGGTGTACCATCTAGATAGGATCTTGTTTGCTTGTACCTGAAGTGTTACATATATGGAAGTATTCCAGTTGAGTAATATATCTAAGTCTATCCCATTCATTGGAAATTGAATACGTGTATGTAAAATTTTCATGCACATTTATATACAAAGCCCATGCTGAAAAACATTATTTAAAAAAAAAAAAATATGTATACAAATATAAAACAAAAAGCAAGGTATTATGTATATGAAACATTGTGTATTGAACAAAATAGCAATTTATACAATCCCAAAGCTATTAGTGAAGATGTATTGCATGTCAATATATTTGCTCCATGCAACTCATTATGCTTTATGAAGCATAACTCCTGTACAACTCGTACATCTTAGAGAGCCTTAAATACAGTTGTTCTGTAATGCATAGCTTAGCTAAATCATGATACTTCAGGTGAAACATCCTGCAGAGCTGAGATCTCCAGAACTAGGGTATTTCTGCCAAGTAAAAGCTTATTTATAATGCTATTTATAATTCAGAAAGAACAACTCAGGAAAAAAAAAAAGAAATGGGCCATGGGCTGTTTAATTCTGATTACATTGCAACATATGTAACCAAAATCCTATAAGATTCATCACAAGACACTGCCCTTAAAGCATATTTAAAGTCAGGTCTGGTTCTGCATAGAAATATCTATCAAATGAACACAATCAATTTAATCAGTCCAGTAATGCTTTTGACCCCTTCAATTTGAATGTAACTTTCATAGTCAGACTGTGTTTTCATACTCTTTAATTCACAGATTTACAGGAAACATGTGATCCCCATGAATTCATTGTACTAAATTCTGTCACAAAAATAAGGAAGGGACTATACTCAACTTAAAGCCGAACTTTCACTGTAAGATGGTGCTCCAGGTTACTGGAGTGACAAGGTCCATAGTCACACAGGTAAACTTAGTAGTATATACAAACACTCAGCATTCTTTTTAGATGCAGTCTTTAATAGAAACATCAAAGAAAGCCATGACAAAGTTTTGGTCATGCAATGGCTTGACAGAGGTCCAACTGCATGGTTGAAACGTTGTCACTATTTACTAGGATGTTCCTAGTAAATCTTAAAGAATACTCAGTTCCTGGACATACTACCGGTTTTACCAGTGCTAAATGCCTAGGCCATAATCTTGGAATTCATATTATTAAAATATATTGAATGGCTCTTGGTTTATATATACATGTATGTATGTATACACATATTTCACTGCTCTCAGTAGGTATTGTTTTTACTCAGTGAAATAATGCATGTAATATTTGTTGACCATAATGCTTACCATTTAACGTTATTAAGAATGATTTGTAGAGACTATTAATGGCAATTAGACACTTAGGTTGACGTATTTTAATGGTGAACAATGTATATCTGTTTATAACAACATTTTCCATTATAGTTTCTAACTAAATTTAAAGGCAAATCAGGTTATATGTTGAACTCTTGTTTTCTAGCATTTATAGACCTTTAATAGACAGACAGACAAATTGAGATTCATATATCAAAAATCAGTATCTTGTCTATGCTTTTTAATTCATTATATGTATCCATAATGAGCCACAGTCCTTTCTCATTCCAACTCAGTATGAAGAAAGAGATGCACTATTATCCATCAACTGTTTTCATCCCGACAACAATTAAAATTATTCCAGACAGCTCAACAATGAACAAACAAAATATTGCACTTCATTCAGAGATGGTACATTCTGCACAATGCTCTATTGGACCTGAAATCAGGCAGTGAATAGATTTCAAGTATTGGGCTTGGATTTACTAAGTACAGCAGGGTTTTAGCACAGCTGATTTCCTCTGCAAATTAATGGTTATCAAATGGGATATCAGAGCTTAACAGACTTTCGTAAATTAGCATTCCTGCAAAGCATCTGTATGATTCATGCTACTGAAATGTGTCACTCCCCAGAAAAAAATATAAATATATATTGAATTAGGTTTCCATTTGAGTGTTTGCATAGCCAGGCATGCTAACAATGTCTGGCCAAATCCATAGATAGTTTAACCCCTTAAGGACCAAACTTCTGAAAAAAAAAAGGGAATCATGACATGTCACACATGTCATGTGTCCTTAAGGGGTTAATGCCGTACTTTTCAAGTAAATATATTTTTGTTAATCTGCAGTACAAGACTGTATAATGCAGAGCTCGAGATAAGATTGACTGAAACACCAACAATGCGACTGTCAATGAACTCTGTAGCTCTTTAAAAAGGATTATGGCCTCTCTGTGACTTCTCTCATAAATGTCCTTCTGATCTGAACAAGTCTTGAGGGGCAATCGCTTGTTGGCAACAGATGGACAATGTGATACGGAAGCCATTGCCTAATAAATAATCCACTTGACTACATATTTGGACCATTTTCCTAAAATGTGGCTTCTCTTATTTTATGTCTAATCTAAGCTCTGTACAATTTGTTTAATGTTTGTTTTCCTTCAGATCCATAGGTGGCGAATGTTACTTCCTAGGATGTTTTTCATGTACAAAATGTGCGAGAAACACTATAAGTTTACTGACAGTTAATGGTAAACCAATGGTGTACTCATTATACCAATTATTTTCTATGTGTGCAAATTCACCATTTATGCAGCTCCATTTTTCAATACGTATCTGCCAAGTTTCCACTTGCATTGCATAGCAATAAATATCTCTGCTTCTTGCCTCACTGAACAGAAGCTTCTATGATTCAAAGTACAATAGCTTTATTTTAGCAACTTTGCAATGGGGAAGGTTACTGGCACAATACAAGGCTTCTTTGTAGCCCCTGAATAGTAAATTATGACACACTGCCTCCTCTAAACAGGAAAATACCTGAGTAAAATTGTCAGCCTTCCAGATGGGAAACTAATTACTGACTAGAGGTTATCTGGACATTCATATGCACCACCTCCTACTTCCTGTTTAGTGTACTAATTACAAATATTTAATATGACGAAAAATGAACAGCCAAACCAGAAGCAAGTTACATGGCTGGCAATGTTATGCTTTCAGCAAGAGAAACAGGAAATGGAAATTGATTAGTAAAATATTAAAAAAAAACTGTACTTATTTTAGTTTTAAGCAATACAGAGTTATACAATACACTATAACCTCTCTAGTACATAAGAACATATAAATAGAAAACCTTCATCCCACATTAAATATCATCCTACAAATATTTCCAAAATTATATCTAGCATTAAAAGACACATAGAAACTTTTACTGTATTAGGTAATACTGCACTCTTAAAATGTTTTACTGCAATCAAAATTCAGAACATCTCATAAGCATTACATATTTTACGCACATCCTAATTACCAACTGGTTCACAACCGTATCATTATTTTTTACTGGCTTACCACCAATAACATCTGCTTGCAAAGATACCAACCACTGATACCAACCACTAACAGATTAGCCACATGTCTAAGTAGCTTTTGAGGTTAATTTCTTCTATGGAATTGTTCATTTAAATGACACATGCACTATGCTTATAGAAATAATAATTTAATTTTTTCATATGATGTGTCTGGACGTTTCTTTAATTTATTTGCAGTTTGATATGATGGAACATGCGACATGCTTTACAGTTTTGATGAAATGCCATTAAGCTAACGTGCATTTTTTCCTATCTGAGTTAACAGAGGAGGGCTGGCTTCATCTAACTTGGGGGTAACTTCTAACAAACAGCACAATTTGAGACCAAATTAGTAAACTCTACTCCATTTAATTTTTTCTTGCAAACGGATGCTACTCGCTAACAGCAACGATAGGTGGTTTAGAGAGGGTCGTTGCTGGCTAAGGAAGACTTTGAATGAACTCTAAATTGGTTGAGTGAAAACTCAATAGGATCAAATTCGTCCAAAGGAAGTAAAGACATGTTAAATGTTTATCCTACTCCACTACTAAATTTTGTAAGGTTATTAGACAATACATCTAAACTGGCAGTATTTGAAATACATACATTGTCTTTTAAACACACTAATTAAAGAAAGTAAAGCCCACCCTTCTTATCCTTCTGGTGGTCAAAGGCAAACATATTGTATAAGAGAATGCCCCCACGCCACCACAAAGAAAAATCTTTCTACTAATGCAATTAAAAAAACAATTCCATAGCATATCCAGCTATTTCCATATCTTCCGGTTCAAAGTTCATACATACCATTCTCCTCACTTCACATGTACAGACTAGCAAAATTTAGTAGAACATTGTACAACCTTAACTACTAGCATTCATCACTCAAAGAGTATAATTTACACCAGCATCAGGCACCAAACTAACTACTTCGCCCAACAATCAGATCCTGAAAAATATCTCATACATTTCCCACAAATTGACACTGAAAGCATTACCTCTTCCACAAGCCATGCCAATTACCCTTTGACTAACAAGAAATGCAATTTAAAGGGACACTATAGTCACCAGAACAACTACAGCTTAATATAGCTGTCCTGGTGAGTATAATCAGTCCCTACAGCCTTTGTGCTGTAAACACTTTACATTGCTCCCTATTGACACCTCCAGTGGCCTCTGGAAGTGCTTCCTGGGGCAGTGCTGCACATGCATCTGAATGAGTAGATGCTGATTGGCCAAGTCTGCATTTTTCTATGGGAAAGTATTGGATTGGCTGAAATCATCAATTCTGATGAAGTCGGAAAATGGATAAAACCAGAAATTTCCAATATGCCGTGCTTTACAGCTAAATTCTATCATGATTTTCACATGGATGAATTGGAGATATGTGATAATAAATAAACCCACAAAAGTGCATTTTGCAGCGAGAGGAAGAGGAAGGAGATCATAACTACGCTAACCAACATATTTGTTGAAGAAATTAGACACTTTGTTTTGATTCAGTTATTTTTAGAGTTATACATCACAGGCCTACATTATCTAATACTTAAATATTGAAAAATATTTAGATATTGAGAATGCCCAGACAGACAAACATCTTGGTGTCTTCTAGTTGTTTTAAGTTAATTTTGCAGGGAAATTCCAGATAACTATATCCAACCGCAGAAATTAAGCACATGTATGTGTTCTATGTGAAAAATCTCAATAAAAATATATCAAACAAACAAAAAAATAACTAATTTATTGTGAACTAATACAATTTTTAGGATTTGTAATAGTGATATCACATTACAATCAGGGACACACATACACTCCACATTAAACGTAACACCATGTATCAGAGAATCAGGTACTCTTCCCTCAGTTGCTTTATAACAGAGATTTTATTCTCTGGCCCCATTCAATTGGCTTATGACTACCAGAATACTTTGAATACAATTTAGAAAATCATGGAGTTGTAGTTCAGCAACATATGAGGGAGCATAGTTTGAGATGCTTGTATTAAAAGAATGGTCCCTCTCACATTAAGATTCCATGGGTATGATGGCCATGATACCTGGATTTGCTTTAACAGCCCAAATTAACATCCTGTATTCTCTCACATATGGGTTTTTAAAATCACTCACAAACCTTGCTCAGAATAATGGACTCCATTTACATTATGACACTACAGCATGTAGCCTATGCAATTCTTTATGCTGAACGTGAAATGTGAATGATATGCAAATTTATCTATGTGACTGTGCTACCCGATTATATGATGAATGGACACAGATGGTTTCAGTGTATCGTATAGGTTTGGGAATACAAGTGGTACGTAGGCTATTCAGAAGTTCAACAATAGCATTTATTGAAACTTACACAATTATGTGTGGCTTTTATATTCTGGTTTTCAAATCATGAATATAATGCAGTAATACAGTCCACGGTATTTCATCTTCCCACATACTTGTCTGACTCCTTAATGCCCGTAAAATTTGCTTCATCACAAAAATTGTAAAAATCTTGACAGGTTTGTTTTAATTTTACTACTTAAAGGTACACTATAGTCACCAAAACAACTTTAGCATAATGAACCAGATTTGGAGTATAGATTATGACTCTAGAGTCTCACTGCTCAATTCTCCATTTAGGAGTTAAATCGCTTTGTTATACAGCCCTAGTCACACCTACCTGAATGTTACTTGCACAGCCTTCCTAGACACTTCCTGTAATGAGTCATCTAATGTTTATACTACCTTTCTGTTTAATTTGGAATTTCTTATCCCCTGCTCTGTTAATAGCTTGCTAGACCCTATATGTAAGTAAAGTTCAATTTACAGAGCAGGAGATAAAAATATTTAAAGTAAGTGACATCTGATTGAAAGTGAAACCATTTTTTTTTTCATGCAAAGCTTCTTCTTTCACTACCAGGGGAGGTGTGGCTAGGGCTGCATAAACAGAAACAAAGTGATTTAACTGCTAAATGGAAGAGCCTTGAGCAATGAAACTTCAGAGGCATGATCTATACACAAAAACAACTTCATTAACCCCTTAAGGACACATGACGTGTGACATATCATGATTCCCTTTTATTCCAGAAGTGTGGTCCTTAAGGGGTTAAGCTAGAAGCATAGAAACATAGAATCACAGAATGTGACGGCAGATAAGAACTATTCGGCCCATCTAGTCTGCCCAATGTTTTTAAAATACTTTCATTAGTCCCTGGCCTTACCTTATAGCTAGGATAGCCTTTTGCATATCCCATGCATGCTTAAACTCCTTTACTGTGTTAACCTCTACCAGTTCAGCTAAAGTTATTTTGGTGACAATAGTGTCCCTTTAAAATACTTCATTTTATACTTGTAAATATAAATGCAAGATCAGCCTCTAATAGCAATAAAATCTTGAATACATAATATGGAGAATCAAAATATTATTGTCCTAACTATACAATGTTTTGATTGATGCATCTCATGTACTATCTGCACCCTTGCGCTTGTACACACGAACATACATGCATGTACACATTATCACTTGGATTTTTACACAGTATTATTGGTTTTTTTTTTGCATTCTATATTTTTTACAATGTCAGAACCTCTGTTGGCCAGAATATGGTGCTTTGGAAGTACTCCTTTGGAAGATTTCAGGCTCAAAACAAACATTCCCATGCAAAATGAACAGTTATTTGTAGTTGTCTCAGTGAAGCATCTCTTTTACTTTGCTAACATGGTATACCATATATTTTGAAGCTAGTGTAAGCAAATTGTATGTAATTGTTTTGATGCTATATTGTTGCATTTCCTTTCATTCAATGGTCCAAAAAAATAACAATTGTAATACATCTAATATAACAGACATACTGTAAATCCTCTAAAATGTGCCATAGCATCTCAAATCAGTGATAGTTCTATGTGAAATCTATAGATAAGAAGTTATATAGCATAAGGATTGACGTTTTAGAAAAAAAAAAATTTCAAAGCTTTACAATAGAATACAATTATTGTTTGCCTTTCAAAATTACATTATTCATTCAGCATAAATTGGGTATTTACAGGTATAACAAATGCATTAAGTAGAGCTGATATATAATTTATGTAAATATTTAATTTGTTTATAGGATAACTGTTAATAAACTGAACTACTTATTACACAAATAAAGTTTTACATATATCAAATGTGTTAAATTAAGTGAATGGTTTATTATAAATCTTATTATGTACATCAATAGCCTAATAATTTATATTCATGACAGCAATAGGAAGTGTACAGATGCATATATTTATATATAGACATCGATACTCTTGTTGTTTTTTTCCGTGTAAAGATATGCAAAACAACATGTAGTCCATTGAGTCCATCTAACTTATCCCTTTCTCCAATCCTGTTTTTTTATCCTGCAGAGAAACAAACCTATCTGCTAGGACTTAATTCTTCTCCTCTGCATATCTGCAGAGAGACTGTTAATGAGAGCCACTTTCCTTCAACAAGCCTCTCCAGCAACTTTTGTATGTCATATTTCATGATAGCATTATAAAATATATAGATGGTGAGAAAGAAATGGTCTGGGGCTCTATGTACAATGAACATCATACAAATTGTTATTTTCATGTCACAGTACCAACTTTAAAATAGCAGCTTTCTATTGTAATATGTGAGTTATCAGCATTTGTCTCTCTGTCATAAGTGGTTTCCCTTTCCCCATAGATTTAATAAATTCATATTATGGGGACATGTACCAAGACATATTCAGGAAACAATCTTTTTGTCTAACAAGAAAATAGCCTGTTGGTACAGTTCATCGGCATATCTAAAACATTCAAAGCAGCCATCTTAATGTTTTAAAAACATTAAATGAAACAATAAACAGCAACTAAACTAGTATTTTCTTTAGTGCAATATTATAGAAACATTTTAATGCGACTGACACACATAGCACTTCGATTGTGTGTGTTCGTAGCACTTTGTTTTCTGTCTAAAACCATTTATAGAACATTCAATAACGTGTAAGCAAGGCAGCAAAAAAAAAAAAAAGAAAAGAAAAATTATATTTTTCTTACCTCTTTCCGTAGAATGCAGTGTACCATAACAATGACGAATCCTTGCAATGAATCAAATACTGCAAACAGTATCTGAAACAATATCGATCTTTTATCGGTCATTGCCAGAACAGCAGACATCCACGTCAGAGCAAGTAGTGGTAAGACAACACAAGAACTCCAAAGGGATGCCCTATTTAGAGAAAAAAAACATTTGATTGCTGAACCAGATTGTACATTGCAGGCAAATATTTAAGGATCTTAAAATAAAAATGGCTAACATCTTCAGCAATGAAGTACCCAGCAAGACTTTTTTTTTTTTTTTCTGTTTGGCTAGGTTACTGCAGATCTGAAGTAGAAAGGCTGTTGCAAATTTTATATGAAGCAAATATTTATTTTAACACAACATCCCTTTCTGTAATCCAAATAAATAAATAAAACTGTTGCTAATGCTTAAACAGAAAATACATTAACGTTTCGATATAAGGTCTAAAACACAAATTCTGCCAGACTATTTTCAGACATGCACAGTAAAAGATTTGTAACAAGAAGATGTAAATGATTTAGACTAACATGGCATTACTGGCGGTGGTGGCTGACAAAGCTGTTGTTGAAACTACTCCACACTTGGCACATTTGAGCGTCAAACCGCTATGAGGCTCACTCATCTGACTGCAAACAAACAGAACACCCACAAAAAAGAACAAAATATTCAATTTTAACCAAATAATTGCTGCTGTATTTTTTTTCTTTTAAAAAATAAGATCTCATGCATACTAAAAAAAAAAATGATGGATGCATTGATTTGTTTAATAATGGATACAATTTACATTAAATTATTGTTTAAGAAATTCGCTAGTAAAAGAAGGATAATTTCGTTCATGCGGGACTTGTGTCTTCTCTTTACAAAGTGAGAATTTCTCATTTTGCAAAAGTAAAAGCAGTTGGAAATACATTGAGCTAAACATAAGCAAAGAATAAAGAAGACATAAAGAAAATCCTCTATTCAGGTCAATAGATATTTATTCGTCATATTGAGTTTTTTTTTTTAGTTATATGTTAAGTCCATTTCGTGTATTTTGAAAGGAGAAGCAACAGGTGACCAATATATTGTTTGTAAATGCAATTAGTTTTACAAGACAATTCATTACTCTATTAGTTTGTATCTTGAGTTTGAAATACATCTGAACGTTAATATGAAATGAATAATGTCTCAAAAACAAGGTATCATATGTGGCCTGAATACAGAATTTAAATGAATGGTATTTGATGAAATATTTTCATTTGCAAAAGAGTGAATTTCAATTACATTTTTCAAATAACAGTGCAGAACCATCAATCGTCTTTAAATATAAAACATTGGTTTGGAACAAGATTGCAATGGATATCTATGGTATTCATAACTGGAAAATAAGAGTGGGGACTTTATTCACTAAACAGTCAATTGTGAGAAAATTAAAACAGAATTACAAAACTGAGGCCAAAAGT
Organism: Pelobates fuscus; assembly: GCF_036172605.1. NCBI lineage: Eukaryota > Metazoa > Chordata > Amphibia > Anura > Pelobatidae > Pelobates > Pelobates fuscus. Next base: position 175,370,254 of record NC_086318.1, on the reverse strand, counting down.
CAAAAGGTGACATATGGAATGTTTTTCATGTGACTATGTTTTCTAATTTTTAGCATTTCTAATACATAACATTCGAAGGTGGTTCTAAGAGAGTCCCGTGGACACAGTGGAACCAGGAACACCAGTCAACAAATTGCCATATCCTGGTTTTATTTTCCTACTAGAGCTGCCTTTCCTGATGGATGGCCCCTTCTCCATGCAACTGCACTCCCTTCTACTAATACTTCTCTTTCCCTTTTGTGAGATCAGCTGGTCTGATAAGCTGTTCTGGCTTTTCAAACAGACTCCTTAGCACTCAAAGGCGGGAGAATGCAAGGTTATGATGTGATAACCCTACTCTCTCCCTTTCACACCAGGTATCTGTAGGTAGTATAGTACTGTGGTATGCAGCTGTGCAGAGATGTTCTGAAAAAGAATGTACTGGGGAATGATGTGGATGTGATGAGGAGCCTCTTTGTTGGACTTTGGCATAGGGAGATGATGTTGAAACAATCTGGTTGGCAGGTATGAACTATGGCAATGTGGCTGGGGCTACATATGAAATGAGGAATCAAGGCAGATGGATTAGAAATTAAATGGAGTGCAGTAGAAATGGCCTATGAACAAACAGGGATAGAAGCAAATGAAAATGTGGATTGTGCAGCGCAGTGTGTGAGACTGGCTCCAGGAGATGATGTTTTGGCAGGTGGACACAAGTAGCATGATGTATTTTGCTGTTTTAACCACGTTTCACTGTTTAGTTAATAATCCCTTTATAATGTCATGATTACATTAGATTTTAGGCCATACAACAATATAGTTCTGATCTTTAAAAACTGTCATTCTCTGCAACATTAACATGGTTTGCATTTAAATAAGTGTGCTACCCTACCAATATTAACTATAACAGTTTATTTCATTTTTTTGTTTCTGAAATAATAGTTTTGCTCCTTAGTAATAGCACCTTCTATTAAGAATCTCGCTGTGTCTTACATCTAACAGTACAGAAAGAAGAAGCGCCACAGGGGATGTAACCTTTGCCTTTTCACGCTGATACAAACACATTCCTTAACCATGTAATACAAAAAACTGTTTGACTTAATTGGTACTTCCAACATCTATTCTTATTGTGCATCTCTCATTATAATTCACAGACCAAAAAGAGAAAGAATAAAAATCATTATACTTACTGTTGTAACTAATTAGCCCAATATTTACTGTACACAAAACAATTTTAAAATATGCATCACTGTTTTTCAAACTACAAGGCACTGTACCCCAGGAGGTTTTTTTTTCTTTTTTTTTCCCTTCAAATTCTAAGGTTGCAAATGACAAATAATTCCCTTATGAACATTGCTCTACTTTGTTCTCTTCATAGTAATCTGACTGCTTTATACCTAAATAAATATTCTTATTAAAATCATCATCTACTGCTAAACTATGCATAGTATAATGACCCAACTATTATAATATACATGCTATTAACAAAAAAACAAAGAGCAACTACACTGTCACTTTGGTTAAGATGTTATACATATTTATTTAATATAAACATGCAACAAACAAACATATTTTATTGCAGTATTTAACTTAAAACATAAATGTTATATCAGTAACAAGTTTAGACCCAAAAATATATAATTGTGGAAAAAAAGCAACTATTTTTTGCACAAAAAGTTTTTTTTTACAGTTAGAAAATGAAGTTTTAACATTGATAAAGATATAATATGTGAAAATAAATATAATTCCAAATAATATAGGTTGCTATTCTAAAATTGATTATATCTGAGGTAAACACAAAGTTGTTTGTGCTAGTATAAGAACCACATAACATAGACTCCTGAGTAATGGCAAACAGTAATATGAGCTGATGAGCCATGTTCCATGATATTTTCTACATCTGGACAGGTTTATATTTAGAAAAAGGTAAAAGATGAGTACAAGCTATAAAGCCTGCTGTCAGCTGAAGACATGGCAGGGATCTGCAATAAGGAACAGCCATTTTGTGTGAGTTATTAAGCCAATAATAACTCTGTATGGTCGTATAACAGTCAAAGATTGAAAAGTAATTTTACAGGATCAAGGGCAACCTATGGTGCAAACACTTATCCCTCCTAATTTTCTCATTTTTCAAGATAATAATGTTGTAATAAAGTCTGCTAAACAAATTCAGAATTCACTTTGTTAGCACTGTAGTAAATTACTTTGCATTCCTTGGCCAATATATAATCATAATTTATCCTTTTTGGGAAAGGTGGAGAGTGAAAAGTACATTTTTAACATCTTGATGTGTTTTCAAATTGCTCCCTAATTATGTTTTCCCATGTGTTATCACTTGGTCCCCATTTTATTGCCTCCAAATTTGTCAAAAGCCGGCATAGCTTGTGAAATCAGCCAGAAATAAGACAATTATCTCCCCTTTTACCTAACACACACACCAAAAGTGCTGCTATAGAATTTCTAGAAGTGCACTAAACACAGAGATTCTCTCAGTATCCAGACTTCAAGCAGTTGCTGGAAATTCCATAACACAAACCACTCTGAGGTAACAACTCAAGCCCTGCAGATAGATGCCTCTCTGTCTAACAGTCAAGAAGGAGATCGTGAGCTTATGTTCATAGTATAGTGGCTGGGCTGCAAGCTGCTGAGGTATAATCAGCCAATTTTGCAAACAAAATTAGTTTATAATAAACAAACTTAATTTGCAAATCTATCAGTCTTGTAAACTTGATGTTGGTGTGTCTGGAAAATCTTTAAAAAAAAAAATCAAGCTTTTAACCTCGTGTCCACCGGATAAATTTTGCCTACAACTCTTCCACTGAATGTTCAACCTTCTGTGTCAATCTGATGTTTGATAGCTGCCCATCATTTTTCTGAAATTCTGAAATTTTTTATGCAAATATTTTAGCACATAACAAACTACTTGAAATTACATTGCAGGGACACCCCAAGCACCATAACAACTACAGCACGCTATGATGCCAGGAGTGCGGTGGCTCATCCTCAATGTAAGGAGTCAAACTGTAATGGTTTGACTTCTTATTTGAGATCTGCTGGGCATTATTTCATACATTCTCTGTGGCAAAAAGAGAGCTGGAAGTTCCTAAGCAGAAACTAGCTCAATGGCTGAGAGTGTCAACTAAATACTTTCAGCCAATGAGCTAATCCATACACCGCAGGGCTGAGCTCAATGAGGAGAACCCAACTCATTAATAAGTTGTTTGACTCTTTACATCTGGGGTGCAGTGTGTTGCAGTGGTTATGGTGCCTAGTGTGTTCTTTTATTATATTGTGAACGTTATTCAATCAACCATGAATTGTCAACAATTAGCCAAAATCTAGGGCAAAATAATCTGCAAACATTCTCTACATTCCATATTTCCAACTAAATTGTCTAACAGCACTTTTTTACAGTTTGGTAAATATCTATGACAGCGTGCATTTAAATTACCTTTATTAAATACCTGAAAGGCAAACTGAAATAAAATTCAGGACTTTTCACTACATTTTGTCATTACAATATATATCTTTCAATATATTCTGAGCTTTATGAAAAACCACAATTGCAAATCAGGGGGATTGCATTGAGCACTGCTCTACAAGGTATTGCTAATAACTCGCATGCTCACTGGGTTAAACATCATTTTCACCCACGCATTTATCCTGTCACTACAGTGTACTTAGTTATACTTTTTTCTCAATAACATGTACTGCTATCGCAGTACGTTTTCTAAAAATATATTTAACTGGTAAAAAGCCCCTTTGGACATAAGATGATATTTGCATCAGAATAAATTTATAAATGATTCGTGTGCATCTGATGCTTTTTGAGTTAGGGAAATCAGGCATAGTTAGAATATCTCATAATATATGTTATAAGGAATAAAAAAAACTTATCTTAAACTGATCTAAATTTGTCCTATTACGAATAAAACAACCATAAAATATAAACAATTTAAAAATTAATATAGTTTAATATAACTATGCAATAGGAATACACAATTGATTAAACAGCGCTCTAAAAAGGCATAAGGTTTACATATATTGTAATGCATTTGGAGTACTCATAAAATAGAATTGGTATCTACAATGCCATTGGGAATAGCAAAAAATAAAATATACACATAAAAAACACATATATCATTAAAAAGCTGAAATGTTGGCATTTTACTGAGAAATTTATAACTTTGCAAGCTGTTTCTGTGTATTCCAAATTTGCTGGAAATACAAAAAAAAATGGCATCAATATCTCTCTGGGGTGAAGAGGGCAGATAATGAAAGGATATGGTATCCATAGCAACAGACTTAAAATTCAGCAAGCAAAATATAAATATAATTACAGTGCAGACATTGCATCTAACCAGGAAACACAAGCAATAGTTTCTCATGACGGTGAACACAAAAGCAGAAATGCAACATACACTCGGTTGCTTTCCATCATGTAACACATCTGATATATCTTTGTATAACATACATGATAGACTACATACTATATATACCTGATATGCATAATAGACATGATCACATATTTTTCTTTTTTTATCAAACATGAATTGCATTAAGCTATATTAAAAACATCAACATTTATATATTTCAATTAAAACTGCTTTGAGTAAAGACTTTGATTTACAACCTTCTCTCCTCACTTCCAGTTGTGCCACAACTGGTTTTCACCCAGAATGAAAAACAATTTTAATTACCGGGGCACAAAAATGTTCAGAAAATATGCAAAAGGACAATAACTTAGAGCAGGGGTGCCTAAAATAAAGATCCATAGATGTTGCAGAAGTACAACTCCCATGATGCTTTGCATGCCACTGCAGGTCTTAAGAATGACAAAGCATCATGGAAGTTGTAGTTTTAAAACATCCGAGGATCTACCTTTGGGCACTCCTACCTTGGAACCTTTATGATATTATTATTATTATTATGTTATTTATATAGCGCCATCAAATTCTGCAGCGCTTTACAATGGGTGGATGAACAGACATGTAGTTGTAACCAGACAAGTTGGACACACAGGAACAGAGGGGTTGAGGGCCCTGCTCAATGAGCTTACATGCTAGAGGGAGTGGGGTAAAGTGACACAAAAAGGTAAGGGTAATATTAAACTAGTGACAGTTGCAAAAGAGGAATCAGTCAGGAGCTATTAACAGTTTAATTGATACGCTTTTATGAAGAAGTGGGTTTTTTAACGATTTTTTGAAGGAGTGGAGACTGGGTGAGCATCTAACGGAGGAGGGAAGCGAGTTCCACAGGAATGGTGCAGCCCTCGAGAAATCTTGAAGAAGAGCATCAGAGGTGGGATTATGGACAGAAGATAGACGTAAGTCTTCAGCAGATCGTAAGGGCCTATACGGGACATACTTGTGTATAAGGGAGGATAGATAGGTGGGAGCAGCATTATGTAGCGATTTGAAAGCAAGAACCAGAATTTTAAATTGAGCTCTGTATTTTATAGGAAGCCAATGTAGGGACTGACAGAAGGGTGAGGCATGGGAGGTGCGGGTGGACAGGAAGATGAGCCTCGCTGCCGCATTCATGATATAATGTGGGGTTCAAGAGAGAGAGAGCTCTCTGCCCATTACAAGGCACACACATGTAGAACACAACAGTGATTTTAGTCAGGAAATTGTACTAATTGTGTGTGGGTATTAAGCCCACTAACATTATGTTTACATTCAAGTGGCTATTGGAGGAACCTGCATTTCTAAAATACCCAGATCTATTTTATAAATATCAACAAGCAGGTCTTCGGACCATTTTTGCTTTATCTATGTCACACTTATCGTCAGTGCTACAAATTGTATTTCTGATTAAACAGAAATTTTTTTAGTGCCTGGCTAGATTATATAAGATATACAGTTGTTAGAATTAAAAAGTCATATGTCACTAGCCAGGATTTAAAAGTCATTCTCCACTACAAACACAGAGATTATATGTTACACTCACCATGGGTGAATTTTTACTCACGAGGGCTAAATTTTCACTTTGAGTGCCTTCAATCATTTTTTTCCAATTATACACGAATAAATAAAAAAAATTGCAATGTGTACATTTAGATAATGTAATGATATTGTTATGACTGAACACCAATCCGTACATTTCACACTTGCCAGAACAATCTTAGATTTTCCTTTGCCCAATGTAAACGAACTGTAAGTTAGGATTAAAGAAGACTGTAATAATATTAAGCATGTTATTGTAGATAAGGCAAAAAAAACCAAAAAACTTTACTATTCATTGTATTATTAACTGGAATAAATACATGTTTTAAAAATATCAAATAAAAGAAATTGAAACCAAATTCAACGAAAAATAAAACAAGTTGAGTATTATGAGCTATGTCCCTCTATTCCTGCCTTCCACATATTGGTATGCTTAAACTTATCCATTCAAGGTAATTAGCAGGTAATTAGTGCTAACCATAACATTACAAAAAAAGAAAAAAAAGGAAATAAAATAAAATAAAATAAAATTAAAAAAAAAAAAAAAAAAATGCAAAACAGAAGGATGCTTTGATAATGGTTTTCTAATGCTGCAATTATATTGTGACCCCTTAAAAGAACACCTGACATCAATCCGCAAATTCATTGAATTTGCCAAACAATTAAGATTAATAGCTTCTCAACCACTGCAGAGCCTAATTAAAAAAGAAAGGGAGCTTAACAATTTGTTTTACAGACAGCTATGGAGCAAAAAGGTATTAGAATTCTTTCATGCAGATATGAACTCTGAACTGCATATTGCATCCTAGCAGAACTGAAATGAAAGAAAAATCACTTCCACCAATATTTTTCGACTCGTTTCTAAATAACGTGATACTGCAGAGTATATCTGTTTACATTACTTGCCTACATCATAGGGGTCTGGTAAGCTTTGTTCCATACTCTATTAGTAGTTTAGACTCTGACCTTTTTGCACACATTATTTAATTAGGAACCATGTTTTACACAAAGATGACAATAAAGTAGGCTTTTTTAACACATTATTGTGATGATTCTGCACTCTTTTAACACGTTTATTTCAGCAATACTTTTCTTAACAAAAAACATTATAACATTAATGAAATATCAGTTTATCAATGAAGCATGCAACTATTGCAGAGTAATATATATATTTTAATGCATGTATGCTGAATGAGTAACTGTATTAAAAAATGTATATGTGTATATATATATATATATATAGATGTTTTTCTTTAGTACATTTTGAAACCGCTTACCCTCCTCTGTGTTTGAGCTTTTTATCTAGGATACCATCTCTGGAAACAAGTTTATTAAAGACTAAAATTCCAATTACCATGTTGACCTGCATAATGAAAAAAACAACAATTAAGTGTTCGATAACATCATTGCTATGCATTGTAATTAATAATTGTAGTAAGGAAGTGTGGCTTTTCCTCCGCTAGTTATTTTAAACAATATCTGACATGTCACTACTGTGTGATAAATATGAATGTGACATAGATTTGGATTTTGATTGGCATTGTTTGTCTTGCGATATAGAGCACATGAGTAATATTGACTGAGATTGATGCTACTGAAAGTGTTTGACTGAAATCCCATTTGAAGACATATGGTAACAGCTATGTCTACAAAGAGAGATCTGAGTCTCTTTTTAATTTTAGTTTGACTGATAAAAGCTTTTAAAAATCTTTTTCCTGACATAAGATTTTTCAACCAAACTTACTGTCACTTAAAACAGAATCCTTTCAGAGTTCCGATAACTACTCTTCTTTAAACAATAGTTTTACATTGATGCCCCAGTGATATAATACTTACCTTCACATGCTGCATGTTTAAAATAATTACCTTTCCCCTCACTTCTAGGGAGACCTATGGATAAGATTTTTTAATGATAAGATGAAAACCCAAGAATTGTGTTGACACCCATAGACAAAATGGTGTGGATTTTTAAATTTAATTCCATTTTTCATAAATACATATTTAGTAAATACACATTATAAATACATATTTATTAAATATAAGGAAAAAGTAAACACATGTGGAAAGTGATAGATCCCATTTAAAAATGTACATTATAAAAAACGTACCGACAAATAAAAAGGCCAGTAATTAAAGGACAATATTTTGTTAGCAATACAAACCTGTATTCCTAAGGTTATAGTGCCCTATTCCCTATTTAGATGGAGGGTCTACCGAATTGCGATATAAATAATAAAAAAAATAAAGGTGTTATTTACCATTTTCTCCAATGCTAAGACTCCCTCAGGGCTGCTGCCCACTCCACCTTCGGCAACGTCATCCTGGAGGCTCTCCTGGAGGCCTATGGTCCAATTCAATGCTCCTCACAAAGGAGCATTGGATATGTGATGTGCATGCATGGTGACTACTAAGCATGCATCCAATTAAATGCTTCTCATAAGGAAGCACTGAATTCAATGCATTTATATGACCTGCATTTGATCACATGACCAAGTTTCACTTGGTTGTTGCATAGGAAGCGTTTCTAGTTGCAGCAGTGTAACAGCCATTAAAATTGTGTTTAACCCTTCAACTAACCTTGCCATAGCTACAAAAAAGTAATGTTTTACATTGAACAATTAAAACTACAGGGACACTGTAACCTAGACCACTTCACTGGGAGGTCTGGGTGCATTTAGTGTTTGTTTAAGCTTGCCATTGCCCTACTTTACCTATACATGTATAAAGTTGTTAACATATGTGTGATCCCCTAGAACTCTGTTAACAATGTATGCAAAATTTCTATATTTCTTCACTGATCCGCAGTTATGCCCCTTCTCTGTCTCTCCGATCTCCCCGTGACCTTCTCCTGTCTGCTGCTCGCACCCGTACAGACAACTCACACTTGCAGGACTTCTTGCAGGTGTCTCCTTTCCTTTGGAATAGCCTGCCTACGACTATTGAGCTCTCCCGAAGTCTTAAATCATTTAAAAAGTGCCTCAAAACCCATCTCTTTAGGAAAGCCTCCCAGAGTAACCTCTACCTCACATACCTGTCCCTTGCTCTCTCCTAAAGGGCAGCACTCTATTCTCTCCTCCATCTCTGCTTCACTCCGCCTTATTTGATTGCTACCTCCTGTCCTGTTGGGTTTTACACCCTACCTCCTATAGACTGTAAGCTCGTTTGAGCATGGCCCTCTTTTACCCATTGTTCCTGTAAGTTTTTGTAATTGTCTCATTTATTGTTAAATTTCCCCCTTTGATAATACTGTAAAGCGCTAGGGAATTTGCTGGCCCTATATAAATGCCAGTAATTATAATAATAATAATAATAATAATAATAATAATACAATTTCAAATGGTTCTCTACATCATAGCTGCAAACCCACAAAAAGTACATAATAATCGTGAACTATTTTTCATACATTACAAAGTTAGCTTTTTTAATTCCTCATCAAAATTTTAACAGGCTTGCCAGCTGTCACTATCCCCAAAAATGCAAGATCTATAAAAATGAACTAATACAAAATAAACTTTGGTTTATATTGCTAGTTCACCTCTTGAAATGTCTGTTTTATATCTTGAAGGCTCCGATGTTGATTAAATTATGCCAAAATTATTAAAATACTTGTGATTTCTTGACCTCATTCAATAATTATAATTTGTTGCTATGAAAAAAATTAAGAAGTAATGCAGCATAAGTGTTATGATTTCTCTTCGACAGCAAAGACTCATGATGATGGAAAATCAAAATGATACAGTTTTAAAGTGAACCTTTTTGTGGATAACATGTTCGCCTTCAGATTTGGCATACATTTTGTCCATACAAATCAACAGCAAATGGATAATTACATGAATATCCCTTCCTGCACATACAGTATGGCAGCTTAGAGTGGAAAGAGTTGCTTCCTGTCCAAGCAGATGCAATCAGCATGCCACAATTGCTAGCATATGACTGCATACAAGGATTTGTGTGATGCGTCATGTTGCACATGCAACTGCTCTTGGCCGCTTAAAGAGACACTCTGAACCCCCAAAGCACTTTAGCTTGCCGAAAAGCTTTTTGTGTAAAGAGTGTGTCCTATATTTTTCATTTTGCAAAAATTGCATATTTCAATAGAAATGTACACTTTTATAAATGAGCCTTGTTACACCCCTCTGTCTGTCAAGCAGACAACAGGTCCCATTACTTCCTGGTTTAGCTCAATGGAGTTAAAATCAAAAGATAACAATTGCTCAGAGCACCTGCTTTGCAAAGACTTCTCATTGCGCTGCATTGGAAAGTCTGTGATTGGACAGTCACAGATAGTCTGGGTGGGGTTAGAAGGGGACAGCTTGCAAAAGCAGCAGACCAGAGAACTACAGGTTTCACAAGCTGTTTTTAGATATGAATAAAACATGCATAAGTAAATCCATGCATGTTTTCACTTAGAGATCATCTATTTAACAGTGATTTTTATTTAGTTCGTATTTGGGAAGTGGAGTGTCTCTTTAAATGTAGTTTATAGATACTATATCAATGACATAGTGGTAAAACCCAAGTAGACAAAAAAGAAAATCGTAGGATACAATATACATTTTTTGTCCTTTAAATTTCCAGTATAGGACAGTTTTTCAATTTAATACAGAAATCTTTAATGTTTGATTTGATTTACTTGTAAAACACAATTGAAATATGGGATATAGGTACAAAAAAGCAATATTTCTAAGTGCGGCAACTTAGATTTACCATTTAACATTCCACAATGCGACTGCTTAGAATACAGTCCCGGAGATTTTATCTCCAGCCAAAAGCTTACTAGCTCCTGAGCCGAAAATATAAATAATCTATACTACATTGCATAGATATATCATGAGAATTTACTAAATATCTGCTTGAAGCAGGTATATGTGGGAATGCATATACATATATACATATATACATATATACATAAACACATAAACACATAAACACACACACACACACACTTCTTTTACAAATGATACATTATTCACATTCTGAGAACCGTTAAAGCATCATTTGTAGCAAGTGCAATTGATTCTTTCTTTTCTATTCATCTAAACACACACACACATGCACACACACACACACACACACACATATGTGCTGTAAAACATATATACAGTATATAATATTTCTATTGTGTATACATTTTGCAGTACACAGATTGGCTCCATTTTATCTGATTTGTTTTCTTGAATCTTTTGCCGTTAACAAAACTTGGCCGAGCTGAGCCACCATACTGCTGGAATTCAGCCATCCTAAAAAATGTTTTATATTCACCAGGGGTGATTTGGGATACAGAAATCCACTGTTCACAAGTCTACTTGTTTTTCACACCAAGATAGAAGGATGCTACTCTATTGTCAAGGTACTTAAAATGCTAAAATCATCCAAGTGTAAAAAATAGCATTGCATGTGGCTTTGTATATATTTTAAATTGCAAACTATAGCATTACCTAGACAAACCTGCATTCCTAATACTACAGTGCCCCCCACTAGCCAATCCATTTGCCAAAAAAATAGTAAAAAAATGGTTTTATCATAGCTTTTTTCCAGCGCAGTGATTTCCTCAAGCCTCTAGACCAGGCTTTCCCAAAATCCGGCCCTCCAGATGTTGCTGAACTAAACTCCCATCATTCTCAGCCTATCTATTTCATTCATAGAATCATGGGAGTTGTAGTTCAGCAACATCTGGAGGGCTGGAGTTTGGGGAAGCCTGCTCTACTCTCAACCTCCCATGACATCCATCGCTGGTCTAATTCAAAGATCCTCATAGCAGAGCACCGGGGACCTTATGAACAAGCACCTTGTTTGCATCCCAATGGTTTCCTATGATCTACAATGTCATGTGACGAGTTCAACTTCTATGACAGCCACTAGAGGCTTGTTTAATCCTTCAAGGTAAATATTACCCTTTCTGCAAAATTGCAATGTTTTACCTTAATAAATTAAACATACAGGTCCACTTAAACCACACCAAATCACTGAGATGAAGTGGTTTGGGTGACTATTGTGGTCCTTTTAAATACTATTTTGAGAATGTTTCTTAAGTTCATATGCATGATGTTTTGCATAGAATTTTAATTTGAACCGACTTGTATCAGCAAACTACCATAAAGACAACACGAGAGAGAGATCAGTAACATAATGGTGCAGTTTACCAAAACAACAGCAGCCGCAGGTCCAACAAAAGCATAGAGTAGCCCTCCTTCAAGTGATAGCCAGCAACTAGAATGCAAATGAAAAAGATGGCAAAAGAAACAAAATGCAGTCAGAAAATAAGATAAATGATCAATCAAAACAACAACAAACTAGATTTTATTTCCGGTGCTCACAAATGCATAATTTAACTACGTAACCATCTAAAACATCACTTGCATTTTTGCAAAGTCCCCAAAGTGACATGTCAGCTAGGTTGAGGTGCAGGTGGAGGAACGGTAAGGAAGATACCCACCTGCAGTTATGCATCAGTGCTGCCATCAAGTACCTCAAGTCAACTATTATCTTTGTTTGTGTTGTACTATAATAGGAAAGGTTATGGCCATTGACAGTCTAGGCTGTGATCATTTTTTTAGTTTTCTTGCTGCACATTGCCTTCTGACAAAATGGCAACATACAGTGTTTAGTATGTTTTAATAGGCAGCCTGGTTTTGTTACTATGGTATATTGCTAAATATTATATAGTATTATAGTAAATAGTATATTGGCATTATGTGTAAACTATGCTATTAAACTGGTGTTTAGTGAGATCACAATGATCAACTGCTCGCTCTTTAAGAAATGAGAGTTTACTGCACCAACATAACTAAAATCACTTGTGCTATTAGACATATCTGCATAGATGGACCAGTTGTGATGGGGCATTTGAAGTCATGTGTGCATCTGATTGTGGCATATAGATACTTAAAGATTTCCCCAAAACATGTTACAAGTTATCAGCTAATATCACATTCCTTTACTCTATGATTCATAGAATATTTTGCTGCTTAGTTCCCTTTACTGCATGCATATTGTTACAAATTTAACAGGTGCTTACTGTTTGGAGAAAGAAAAAAATGGAAGGGAATCAAAGAAAGGTAAGAAAGAAAGAAAGGAAGGAAGGAAGGAAGGAAGGAAGGAAGGAAGGAAGGAAGGTGAGGGAAGGGAAGGTAGGAGGGAGGGAGGAAAGAAGGAAGTAAGGAAGGAGAAGGATGGAGGGTGGGAGGGCAGGAGGGAGGAAGGAAGGAAGGGTAGGAGGGAGGAAGGAAGAAAGGAAGAAATGGAGGAAATAAGAAAGGGAGGAAGGAAGGAAATGTTAGAGGCATAGAAACTTTAGAGCAATGTAATTATGCTATGATTTGGTAGTCTGAAACCTTGTTTTTATAAAGAATTTCCTGTAAAATGAATGAATTCATTAATTCCATTGATTGTATCATTATACATCAAATGCTTCCAACTGTTGATGATGTTTTTTTTTTCTTTATGTATGCTGTCTTTCTCACTGACCCACCAATACTAATGAAAGCAAACATTCTTTTATGTGTATACAACAGAGTATACCTACAGACAGCTGTGGATGCTTATGTATATACATCAGTAGATTCGATTAAATTGCATTAAATTGAGTAAATGTGGCAAATTCAGAGCTTTCTGAAACACTTGGTAAATGTTCTCTATAGAACAGTATAGGAACTGGATCATTTATTTCCTATCTCGTATCTATGTTAATCAATGAAGGATTAAATGAGCAAACATCTTCAAAACATTAGAAGCCAAATAAGAGAGTTTGGCCACTTGACTTACTAGTGTGAGGTTCCATAGCCTTTTGCTTTGGTGAAGCCCATTGATATAGCGACTACTAACGCTGGTAAACCTGGAGGAAACATTAATAAAGGTTAGAAGATTCCAAAATATGCATACAATATAATTCTCACATACAATGTACTAAAGAGTGATCTCTATTCAGTTTGGATACAAAAAATATTAGTGACTTGTTAAACAGGGATGGGTATATTTTATTACAAATCTGCACTGTCAGCAAAAATGGATAGGTGCATTGCAAAATTGCCTTAAGCTGTCTGGAGAACAGAGCTTTAACACAGTGACCCAGCAACTAGTTGCCAAGCTCCTCAGCCTCTGGGCAAAACCTAGGAATTTCATCTGTTGTACATAAAAAAAAAAGATGATCCATGATCTGTGCATACGAATAAGTTTAATTAGAAAACATTTGGCATGGATAATTATTTGATGCTCTAATTGTTGTGTGTGTGTGTGTGTGTGTGTGTGTGTGTGTGTTTAAATGGTGTAACCATTTTGCAGTGAAGTCCTTAATAGTGATATATTGCAATATTATAAAACAAATTCTGCAGACACTGCAGGAATTCAGATTAATAAAATGTAGCAGTCATTGTTTGCCTGCTATGCAATGCTTTACTTTAGATAATTCATTAACCCTCTCAGTGAAGTAAAGGTGTATGTTACTAACCCGCATGACTATCAAGAAGCAGATCATCTATATGCCAGAAAAGAATCATTTATGGTGCAGTACATTTTTCAAATGCTGTACAACTTCAGCTGTGGATAAATTACTTAAAGGGTTGCTAGGTTACCACAGCTTTTTTCCATGTGTCTGTTTTTCTCTCTGTTCTAAAAACATAAACTAATCATGCAGCTATTTTAGCCCGTCCTTCTATTCCAACAGGAAAGATTTTAATGTAACTATTTTACATAACAAATAGTCAGTGTATTTATGCTGTGCATATAGCAAACAATATATCATGTAAAAATGAATTTCCTATTCCAAGGACTTATATTTTTTTGTTTTTTCGTTCTTTGAAATAATTATGAAAGGTCAGCATGCTATATCTCCTTGATATATTTTGTATTTCTGCTCGCAAATGTGTATTTTTATTTTCCTTTTAACATAAAAGGGTCGTTTCAAAAATGTCAAATTGGCAATTTACATCGAAATAACACATCGTGATAGGATCAACATCAGTAAAAATTAGAGAACACTAGAAAGCACCTTAAAATATTTTTGCTTATAGAAGCTCAGATTATTCTTTCCAGACCTTTAAGATCCTTCTATTTAAATGTATGCATGTCCCTCATTAATTAAAACAAACATGGCTATTGCTATTTCTGTAGTTCAATGTGCTAATGCAACTTTATTTTACTAGAAGATATACTTGCAAGCCAGGTTTCAGCCATCTGAAAAAGAATATTTAACCTACAATGTCCTTGTTCTTAATCTTTTTAGAATAATATGTACATGCCGCTGAGTTATTGAATTTAGCGACCATTTAATCTCAAATTATATGGATTAAAAACTCACTTTACATAAATATACATTGTTTTAGTAAGATAGCAAGTGGATGTTTAGATTAAAGGATAAACTTAAAGGGACACTAAAATTTCCAAAACAACTTTAGCTTAATAAAGCAATTTATGTGTGTAGATCATGCCCCTGAAGTTTCACTGATCAATTCTTTGCCATTTAGGAGTTAAATCACTTTTGTTTTTGTTTATGCAGCCCTAGCCACACCCCCACTGACTGTGATTGACAGAGCCTGCATGAAAGCAAAATGGTTTTATTTTCAATCAGATGTAACTAACTTTAAACGTTTTTATCTCCTGCTCTGTAAATTGAACTTTAATTACATACAGGAGGATACTGCGGGGTCTAGCGAGCTATTAACAGAGCAGGAGATAAGACATTTTAAATTAAATAGAATTTGCAATAAAGGAAGTGCAAACATTGGATGACTCTTTACAGGAAGTGTTTAGGAAGGTTGCGTAAGTCACATGCAGGGGAGGATTTAATGGCAGAGAATTTAAAAGTTAAATCATTTTAACATGCAGGGGCATGATCTATACACCAAAACTGCTTCAATAAGCTAAAGTTATTTGGGTGACTATAGTGTCCCTGTAAACACTATAACTGAAGATTGCTTTCTTCTCCTGTAACACAACCATCAGAAATAGACCGGTTGTGTTGTAGCCACAAAACATAAGGATAAACATGCAATCCCGAAATACCTAGTGTATGGATACACATCAGGAGCTATGAGAAGACTCCACACAGGAAAGATTCTGCACAGATGAATGGTCTGGATCCCTTCCAATGTTCCAATACTTTTATATGTAGATTTGATGTTATCTCAGAAAAAGATTTCCTATACCCCCTTTTATATAATAACATAAATGATTCGGAGGATTCTGCTCTGCTTTTATCCTTGTTGGTTATCTACTTCAAAGACTTCAAATTAATCAAGTAACCTTCTAATTTTACATGCATCATTCACTTAAGAATAAAACCCATTGCGCCATATTTAAGTCTCGGTTAATGCACTCTGCCCATTGTGCATCCAATTTCTATCTAATTTCTTTTAGCTTCATTACTCTTTTTCTCAAACTGGGTATATATTAACTGGTCTGCTGCAAATGAAATATTGTAGCAAAAGGATGTGTTTTTTTAATCATGCGAATGGGATGCCATTCGTTTCTTTTTATCTGTACCATTTCTTTTAGTTGTGACCATAATTTAAATATAGTTATCTTTTCATTGACGGAAAACCCAAATAACATATGTGGTCAATGGGGTTCTTGGTAAATTTACACAAGACAGAACAAAAGGGATAAATTGAGTGGTGAGTATGGGGAACATGTACATCTGGTAGTGGGTTGTAAAAGAATTAAAATGAAGGAAGAAAATGGAGAAATGCTCAGTCTGCAGAGAGGAAGGTGGCAGGAATAGAAATATGCTCCAACTTCTCTAAAAAATACAGTCTATTAAGTAGATAGATAGATAGATAGATAGATAGGTAGATAGATAAATAGATAACTGTTATGCATCACCTGCATATCTGAAGTTGGACTTTAAGAAGTCCCTCTTGGGCATAGGACATCGAGAAATTATGTTTCCACAACTATCCCAGAGTTCCCAGTTTGACATACAAATATGCACAGACAGGCATTGTGTTTCAAGGTCCAACCTGAGATATGCAGCTGATGCACAACAGTAATTTCAAAATTTGCATGCTAGAGTGGGAGTTTTCTCTTATCCACCACAAACCTAGAAATATACATATACGTTACACAAAAAAAAGTTGTGTTTAAAAGAGTGCCCATTACTATAGGTATCTGCAAAAATGCAGTATGAAGACTGAAACACAAAAACTATCTGTGCTTGTTGGGGAACTCTGAGGTAATTGTAAAAATACAATTTCTCAAAATTTCTAAGCACAAGAAGAACTTCTCAGGCCAACTTTACACATGCAGGTAATGCATAACTTTGCATTTGCAGTGGAGATGTATGGCCTCACTACAATCTTTTTGGTATCTAGTTGTATGCGTTTAGACTTCAACTTCCAAACCAGATCTGGAGCTATGCTGATGAGACCCACAAGTGCAAAACTAAAGTCTACGGCTGGTTTCTGGTCACTGATACTTTTGAATCATAGCCCATGAATTATTATTTTTTTTTTTTTTTTTTAAAAGCTGTATCTAAAACAGTGTCCACAGCTAGGGGTATCTGCAGTATGAAATCTGAACATCATAACATTATTTCGACATCTGCAAGATGACATTTTGCTTTTAAAAGAGACTTTATAAAATACCATGAGTTTCCATTACTGGGAAGTTGTTGAGAATGATCTGATAAAGATGCACTTTTGACAGGAATGGAATCTTTGCTTTGCTTTTCACTATATCTCTGGTATATATTTGTAGTACAATGTTTTCAAATGAAGGATTGAAAGGGCACATATGGGATTGATGCATTACATTGCTAAGGATCCTCCATGATATAGAATGCATTCGCTTAGCTCCGAATGCTGAAAGGTCAGTGATAATAAAATCATATGTAATAGAATGAACTTCAGAACGAAATGTAGCATTCGGCTTTTGAAACCATCAACAGACAAATAGGAAAATATAGAAGACCATGTAAGACAAAAATATCATAGCACATTATTATACAAAGAAAATGCTTTCAACTAAATTACACACAAAGAAATGTGTAGTAATCTAGTCTTTAAATGAAAGATTTACAGCTTGAATTGTTTCTTTTCCATTACAGTGTTGCTTTGGGGCTTTGGGCTGCTATGTACAGTTTACAACTAAATAGCGTGAGAGTTTAAAATGGCATATATTATTAATAGGATAAATGCAATGACTGAAATGGAAATATAATGATATATATTCTTAGACATACCCCAACCAAGACAAAGAAAACGTTTTCTTATGACCCGTGTTCTAATTTTCCCTGTTACCGCCATATAGGACTGCCAAGCTTCCGTCAAAACCCAGCAGAACGAAGCCAGGAAAAAAAAGTGTAGGAAGGCTGTAGTCATGGTGCAAATATTCTAAGGAAACACAAAAAAAATGTACATTATTAGAAATAGTATTTAATCATTTATTTATACAGTAACATAATTATCTGGAGGCCATGTGACTGAGTAGACAAATTCAAACAAATGATCGTAGCCTCCTTTTAGCCTCCAGGCTTGCACGGGTGAGTAACATTTAGGCCTGTCTAGTAGCGTAGTACTTGAGACTTAGAGTCCGGCTTGTATACTATGTATTATATAAAAGATAGTATACACACTGTACAAAATGAAAAATCATTCAGGCCCTTGTAGCTATATTTGGGAGAGATTTATAAAAGTAAAATAGGTGCTATTATAGGTGCAAATTACTACAACTTAAATTCGTTTCCACTAGTTGCTTGTTATATAGTTGTTTGCCCAGAATAACCATTTTTTTTTGCCGTGATAAAACTTCCCCATAAAGCGTATGGCTCTGAGCTGTTAGAGCTAAACAAAAGCATTTGATGACATTGTATAAAGTTACATTAATATACATTAATATAAACATAATCTATGAAAACTAAATCAGTTCCGAAAATTCTAAATCAGTTGGCTTTTCTATATTTTGCAGTAAACGTTTCTACTACTTAAGACAAAAGACATTAACGAATATTGTTTACCAATATTATAGTTATTTAAATGACTTATATATGTTATATTCTTTGCTTCATAAAAGTGTTTCTTTACACAGCTGCAAATAAGCACCTTCCACATCATTTAATTCAAGTGTAGATTTTTGTAAGCAGCATTAATGGAAAACTCCAATGGGTTTTATTTATTTAAATTTTTTTAAACAATTTAATATATACCTCCAAAGAAAACATGCATGCATTTATTCCTGCATTTTTTTTCATTGGAATATATCTAAAGCAGCCTGCAAAATCTGCAGCCTTTGCCTGCCCTTCCATTCTTCCTCAACCCAAACTTTCTGCAGTTGTCCAATCGCTGGCTTCCCAACACAGTGCAATGATAAGCCTTTAATTGCCTCCCTCTTGAGGTTAGTTCCCATGAACTATACAACCCGGAAGTAATAGGATCTTTTGTCTGCCTGAATACCATGATGTAACAAGAATAATTTACAAATGTGCTAATTTCTTTTGAAATATACACTTGTATGAAAAAGAGGACACTCTCTTCACACATAAAGCATTTCTGCAAGCCAAACGTGCATTAGGTGGTTGTAGTGTTCCTTTAATAGTTTCCTAGTATGCACACATATCACAGCTTATTTTGTATAACACACTGATCAGCCACATAACACTTTAAGAGGTCTTGTGGAGTCCATGCCTCTATGCATCAGAGCTGTTTTGGCAGCACAATGCAGATCTACACGATATTAAGCAGGTGGTTTTAATGTTGTGGCTGATCGATGTATTAAACACTCATCTATTATAAAAAAAAAGACTTTCAAACATAATAGCAATCATTTTCTTTCAGCGTAGGGAGAATATATAACTTTAAAAATGGAAGCAATTGTGCAGAACTGTTTCTTTACAAGACACCTGTAGAGTCAAGCCAGTCATTTATTTCTGTTATAAACTGATATTTTGGATGACTTGAGAACACATGAGAACCTACAGCAACTCAATCAGCCAAATTTAGAGTTTATAACAAAACGTATGGATCACGCATGGGGTGCGCAAATTTTGAGAGCGTTTAGAGCCAGTCAGTTTTTCTATGTCATACAATATTCTGTTAACGTTAAACTACTATTCTTTCAGCGCTTTCCACATATATCTCAAACAAACATATATCTCCTCACAAAACCCGAAAACGACCTCTACATCTACTCCTGTATGTCATACATATTTTGTTACAATTAAATGTTTATCTTATTTCCTATTGTAGAGCACTATGGCATATGTTGGCACTATATAAGTAGTTGTAATTGTATCTCTACAGAACACTCTAGTTCCCTGGGCACTGATAGGCATGCAATACCACCTCCCCTGCTGATGGGAACTCCTACAAGAAAGCTCTGGTTAGTGCCACGGACCTACGCACATCAGCTTGCTCACCCTGCTCATTGTCTAACATCGCTCAGCTGAAGCTCTTAACCAATGAGCGAGGTCATACATGGCTGGGCTTGGCTCAATGGCAGATGTTTCTGGTGACAGCCTCGTGAAAATTAACCCCCTCCCTATGCAATATACAATGCCTCAGGGAGGTCCTGCAGCCTCCAGGCATCCATAGTGTGCCTCTGTAGTAACTCTGCTGTTCAAAACACCGTCAGTATGTGAGTTGTGAGGGGCGGCTGTTGTGGGCTTAGAGAAGCTCCTAATTGTATCCTTCACTAAAGTTGTGCCATCGGTGCCCAAAGGACTCCAATAACGGTGTACTGCCAAAAAAAAAAAAAAAAATTCCAAGTCTCTGGCCAGGTGCCAGAGATTTGGATTTTTGCACCCCCATGCTGTGCTCTCTAAGGACGCTGCCTGTGCCGCCTTATGGATGCACCGGCCCTGACTCTTGGTTGCTCATTGTGGACTCTACAAAATACCAATGTAAAACAAACAAAATGACTTTGTGATCCATTGCCCAGCTAGCATGGTATAGTGGCCTTAATTTAAAAATCTCTCCATACAATCCAATACTTAGCAAATAATTTATCTACAAAAGTCATGGTTAGAATCTATTGGAATTTTTGTAAACAAATTATTTGGAAAGTTTTCCAAACAGTAATGAATCATTTGAAAAGCTTATTAAATCAAAGTCAATGTAATATAAATCTCCACAGTACACCACTGTAACACAGGAGATATGAAAATGACTAAACACCATTTTTTTTTCCCAAGTAAACTTAGACATAGTGGATTTATGATTTCAAATCTAAGATGACATCTGCTAAAAGTTAAATTACATTTTAAAACTAATCACTTACACAATGATATAGTCTAAGCATTTTGGCAAAAAAAAGAAACAAGTGGATTTCATGATATGTTTTGATTGGTTAAATGCAAGAATTTGAAGGTAACAAATACAAAACAAATAATGGATGGTATAAGGAGTGAGGGTGGGTTTAACCCCTTAAGGACCGGCCTGTTTTTGCGATGTTTGTACGTTAAGGACCAGAGCAGTTTTAACACTTTTGTGGTGTTTGTGTTTAGCTGTAATTTTCCGCTCTCTCATTTACGGTTCCCATACAAGTTATATATTGTTTTTTTCACGACAAGAAGGGCTTTCTTTACATACCAGTATTTATATTATGTCATATATTGTATTTAAAAAAAATAATAAAATATGGTTAAAAATAAAAAAAAACCCATGTTTTTGGACTTTTACTTGAAAAATCTTTTACTTATCTACAAAAGCTAATGAAAAAAAACTGCTAAATAGATTCAAAATGTTGTCCCGAGTTTAAAAACACCCAGTGTTTACATGCTTCATTGCTTTTTTTGCAAGTTATAGGCCTATAAATACAAGTAGGAAATTGCTGTTTCAATATATATATATTTTAAATGTATCAATAGTGACATTGTTACACCGTTATCTGTCATAAATCCCCGAAACACACCTAACATGTACATATTTTTTAAAGTAGACAACCCAGGGTATTCAAAATGGGGTATGTCCAGTCTTTTTTAGTAGCCACCTAGTCACAAACACTGGCCAAAGTTAGCATTTATATTTGTTTGTGTGTTAAAAATGCAAAAAACGCTAACTTTGGCCGGTGTTTGTGACTAAGTGGCTACTAAAAATGGCTGAACATACCCCATTTGCAATACCTTGGGTTGTCTTCTTTTGCAAATGGTATGCCATCATGGGGCTAATTCTCATTCCTTGGCTACCATACGCTCTCAAAGGCAAACTAACCAATCTGACAAATTTCAATAAAAAAAAAAAGTAAAATCAAGCCTTATATTTGACCCTGTAACTTTCACAAACACTATAAAACCTCTACATGTGGGGTACTGTTATACTCAGGAGACTTCGCTGAACACAAATATTAGTGTATCAGAACAGTAAAATATATCACAGCAATAATATCCTCAGTGAAAGAGCTGTTTGTGTGTGAAAAATGCAAAAAACTTCACTTTCACTGACAATATCATCGCTGTGATATGTTTTACTGTTTTGAAACACTAATATTTGTGTTCAGCGAAGTCTCCCGAGTAAAACAGTACTCCCATGTACAGGATTTAGGGTGTCATAGAAAGTTACAGGGTTAAACACAGTGCTAGCAAATTAAATTTTCTGGACTTTTGGCCTGGGTTGGCAGGCAGGTCCCTCAAATTGCAATCATTAAAATTACTTAATTAGGTAAAAATATTACATAAATATGCAAGTAGAATTTTAATATATATACATATTTATATATTTGACGTCTACGTGTATATTTATGAAATTATTTATGTAATTATGTATGTGGACATATGTATATTTCGTATTATTTTTATTTATTTATTTATACATAGATATATATATCATTACATTCTAAGTGTATTTTGATATAAATATATATACATCAATATCAAAATACTGTTAGAATAAAATTGAATATATATATATATATTTATTTTTTAATTATTAAAAATTATTTTTATTTTTTGTTATTTATTTTTATTAACATATTATTTGTATTTTATAATAATATATATATACACCATATATATAGTTATTATATATATTGTATATATTCGTGTGTAATTTAAATATAAGTGTATTTTTATATTAATATACGTATATATATAAATATAAAAATACACTTAGTGTGACATTATATATATGATATATATACATATATTATATATAGGTATATATAGATATAATACATGTATATATAGCATATATATATACACATATTATTTATTTTTTTTACATTGATTTTTTTTTTTTTACACTTTATTTTATGATTTTACAGATGCAGGGAGACTGCCTGTCAGCACAGACAGTCCCCCTGCAGGCAGATACACAGACCCCTATTGCGGTCATGTGATCGAGTGATCACATGGCCGTGGGGTCCTGATCTGCCGAGGGGGGACTGCCCGGGCAGACAGGCAGTCCCCCTGGACCGGGAGGAGAGCTGATCGCCGCCGTGGGCGTTCAGGACCGTCAGCGGTCCAAACGCACGTTTTACCGCTGACGGTCCTGAACCGTCAGCGGTCCTTAAGGGGTTAAATGTGGAAGGTGGGAGGGGACACAAACGCTTCCTTCTGCAGGATATGTCTGCAAGGAAGAAGCTAAATTACGTCCATTGTCAGTGAGCACTGCGTGTTGACGATAGACACATTTTTGCACAGAATTGACATTTGTCAGTCAGGAACAGAGTTCTGGGCTACCAAAGTCACTTTTGCCGCTGTTGCAACCAGTGTAAATATCTCTGGATGTACAGTAATTCAAGCAAAATCGCTGCACATACAGACTCCTACCAATAATTACATTTGCAGGGTTAAGGGACTAGGGACACTGCACCCAGACCACTTCAATGAGCTGAAATGTTCTGGGTGCCCATAGTGTCCCTTTAATGATAATCGTAAATAATCAAAATAAATAAAAATAATAATTTCATTATTATTAGAACATTTAACAAAAAAAAATGAATCTGTTTCACTTTTCACAAAATACTATGAAGCATAAAGCTGTTTGTATTATTAATTACGGTATGTGATTAATATAACATTTTCAGTATATAAACTTAAAATTAGAATTGATGACTAGACGTCCTCCACCCAATAAAGTTTAGAAGTGATTTCAATGTTGACAATTAATGATGGGTTTTCTACAGCTATCACCTTTGAAAGAGCACACATAGCCACTAAACAAAAGGTATATATTTCCTTCTGTGGAGACCATCTGTGAATTTAATGGGAACAAAATTTAGATGCTATGCCATATCTAACAGCATTTCGTGCATAGCTGATTGATTCCATTCCTGAAGATCAAATTAGAGACAGTGAATTTCAAGTGGATTAAAATGGTATTGTAGTAAATCTGTATCCATTTCAATTCAAATGCTGATTTTTTAGTGTTGTCCTTGAAATGTCCCATCTAATCGATTTGGTATTGATTTGCACATGTTTACTATGTTTCTGATACTATTGAAGGTGATCCATCATTCCACTCTATTGACCTTAAGCACAGCTGTATTGGTCTTCTTTTTCATTTGTTGTGAATACACGTAGAATAATGTTTCTATACACACATAATGTGATTCTATCTCCCTCCCTGCTTGAACACTACTCCTTCCGTCTTTACCACTACCTATTATACTAGTCATGATGCAAATTGCCTGTGTGCATAATAACAAACATTTGATTTGCCGTCTAAACAAACTACGACGTTATTTTCCCTTTTACTGATTTCTTATTGCATTATCCCTCATCACAGGGAATGCAAAGACATTCAATTTACTAGACACATATTTTTTTTATTTTTTTTTCAGATTAAATTTTAATTGTGTTCCTATTCCAGGCATAGTTGCTAATAAAAATACAATTTCATGCATTGTTTTGGAATATACATGTTCTTAATGGAGCACTTCCAGAATGCTGTAGTGGTTATGGTGCCAGTAGACCCCGGCACTCTCCCCCGCCCCCTCCCATTGTAAGTAGTAAGATCATTCTCATCACATAATGTAAATAATCACTGCCAATGAGATAGCCCTACACTGAGGTGTTAACTTTTGGCCCCCCAGATGTTGCTGAACTACAACTCCCATGATTCCCTGGCTATCTGTTTCATTGAAAGAATCATGGGAGTTGTAGTTCAGCAACATCTGGGGGGCCGCAGGTTGGACAGGCCTGGTTTAGTGCCAAAAGTAGCTGTAACAAGGAGCAGTGCCCAAACATAAGAAATCAAACCATTGCACAATATAAATGAAAATGCCAAATATCCATGAATGGTATGAAGGTAAATCATTCTTCATCCTTCAAATTTGAGGTTTATTTATTTATTTTTTTTATTTATAAAATATTTTACCAGGAAAGATAAATTGAGATTGCTCTTGTTTTCAAGTGTGTCCTGGGTCCACAAAACATTGCATTGATACAATAGGGTACAATAAAATACAAAAACAATATTAATGCACAATATATACAAAATTTAACATAGAACAGGTAGGAAACATATAATCAACCATAACACGTGCATTCTGTTTTGAGATACGTAGAGAGGGATCTCTTAAAGGACTTTAGGCTTGGGGGAGATTTTAAAGTGTGCGGGAGGTTGTTCCATAATTGAGGTGCTCTGTAGGAAAAGGAGGATCGGGGGGTGCTTTCTTTTTGTATTGAGGTAGCCTAAATAAAGTGCTAGTACTGGATCAGAGGTTATATGAGGTGGGAACAGCTGGGGAGAGCATTCTGATCAGGTAGGGTGGGAGCTTCCCAGAAAAGCTCTTAAACATAAGACTGGAAAGATGAAGGGTGCGTCTGGATTCCAGCGACAGTCAGTTTAGTTCTTTAAGCATGTCACAATAGTGGGTCATGTAATTACATTGTAGCACAAAGCTGCAGAAGGAGTTATACAATGTATTGAGTTTATTAAGGTGGGTTTGCGGAAAACAATTAGACTATATTTACAAGATTAGGCTGGAAGAAAAAGAATGCCCACCATGGAAATATATACTGGCGATATATAAAGAAAGAGAAGATAAGTAGAATATAAAGTTGCAGCAATTTCTGAATGATCGCCTTTCTATAGTGTCTTTTCTCATGTCATGAAACTTTTTTTTAACATTTTCAATGGGAATTTTGGGCTTCACTTACACCTAATTTAGCAAGGGAAGGATTCAAATAATTGTTGGCTGTTTGATCAAGTGACCTTTCTTTACTTACTCCATAAAAAGCCATAATTTAACTACATAAACATGTTTATTGTATAGTTATATCATCATTCATGCATGTGATATCTGTTAATAAGATAAAAAGCAATAAATTAAAGGAAAGATTGCTCAAGGCATGAGAGAAAAGGTGCCCCTGAAAACAAATTATCTAAAAAATAATTGCTACATATCTGGTTCACTGCACACAGATGCATCATATCGTACAATAATTATATATATATGCAAGTACTACAACCAAGTGATACTGGTAAATAATGACTGAGTCCCACTGATAACTGAGTAACAATATCACCATAATCAGCATGTTAAATCTGTTAAAAGTATGATAATCACAAAAATATTAACAAAATACTAACTTAAAGAATACAAAGTAAATGTAATACCTAAAACTGAATTGTTTAAAGATAAATCAAGTCCATTTGTACTTTATTGTATAGGGAGTATAAACCATTAAAAAGGTATACACTCTCAAAGACAGAACAGTGGTCTACTTATGGCCTGTTTAACACTTTAGCTTAGAGCTTGTAGATGAAACATACCAATAAGCACTCCTTGTACATATATATTGACTAGACACAGGGGTAGGCAACCTTTGGCACACCAGATGTTTGCCAGCACTTTAGCTGTTAGAGCATTATGGGAGATGTCGTCCACAACATCTTAAGTACTGAAGGTTAACCACCCCTGGACTAGAGGGTGCATCATGTTAGAAAAAAATAAATAAATTAATTAATTAAGCCAATATAAACAAAATGGTTATTGCAATTCTCCTCTACTTGATTGGAATTTCTCCTAGCTGTACCATCTCCTGTGCTTAACCTAGAGATATATCAGTAATGCTTCTCTCTCTTTACAGGTTTGTACTTGTCTCCGAATATAGCTGCACTCATTATAACATTAGAAGAAAAATAATGTCATTAGTGAAAAGAATAATGTTCACTTGTGGCAGAGCACTATTTTTAGTCTGAAAAAACATCAACTATATTTATTCAAGGAATAGTATAATGCTATAATTGATGCTATATTGTATTAGCAAATACACATGGGTACCAAACCATGGTAAATTTGTAGCATGGCCAAACGTAGGCCATGTTTCAACGTAATGTACTTAACTAAAATGAAATATGGTGCAGGAAAACATAGGCCAATTGGACTGGACCCTAGTGAATATGTAGCATAGCTGAACGTAAGCCTAGTGTACTAAACCACTTTGACTATGTAGCATGGCCGAACATAAGCTGAATGTCCAAAACTAAAGCAAAAATGTGGCATGACTGAAGCGTGGCTTATTTTATTCATGCTAGTTAACATACAAGCTGTCTTATGTTGTATTTATAAACTTGAAATATGAACAGATTAGGATTGCCCCTTCACTAGATGCATTTATCTGTACATAAACTGTTAACAGTAATAAAACCAAAACCTCTTTCTCTACATATACTTATAGGCAAATTAGTTACTAAACAAAATGTCTGTAATCAAGTATAACAATGCATTTTGTAGAATTATATATAGTCCATAAAGCCTCACTCACTCTCATTTATATTCTAGTTATGATTACAAGTCTGTAGAGGAACACATCTCTCTGCCAGAAGCCACTAGTCACTGATATAATACCTGTAAATCTACTAAAAATGTCTGCTCATCCCTGGCTTCCAAACAGTAAATGAAGTTTCAATGGGCCATATTCAATCCTACAGTCAAGGAGGGAGAGAGACTCTACAGTTCTCAGATTCAAATATTTTTAGTTTAAAAATGCATGATTTTAACTGTATTTACTGTATGTGGACATAATGCTCCAAAGCATCAGTTCACAATTTCAACCCTATTTTATCAGCTGTATTCTGTCTTTCCTTCCTATCTCTACAATCACATATAAAGAACTTTGTCATTTAGCCATTCTAATTTTACACAGCACTATATCTATGATTATGTGACAATCCTAACATTGTCTGTGTTACACACTTCGTATAACTCAGGCTGGTTAAATTGTCACCATACTACATCTATATATAGATCTTGACAGCGTAAATCGTAATGATGGCACAAAACATATGTTATCTCCAAGTACGATTCTCAAGTGCTCACTGGCTGCTTGTAAATCACGATGCAGTAAATCCTTTCTCTTATGAACGTGTATAACTAAATGGATGTATAGACAGACAGCTCAGTGGTTAGTACCCTAGCTGCACTCTTTCCACTAGTAATTTCAAATTATAGATGTGATCTTTGAAGAAGGGTTCTAAGCAGGGTTAACCCAGTGTTCCAGATTTATATATAGAGACAGCAATAGGTGAAAAATAAAAGACCAGTTTCTACTGGCATTTTAATTATTACATTGTTCTTTTTACATCAATTCCTGTTTACATCTCTCTTGATTACAGTAGACAAATAATAATACCTTACACAAAAATAATTATAAGGAAAATAAAATACACTTGTGATTCATGGCACAGTACACATCCCTCCATAACCATTCATATTTCTCAAGCATCTTTGACGTCATTGCAATTAAACATACATTAAAAAAAATATGCAAAATGGACAGGTAAAATAATTGAGCAAATATTTGATTCTATTTCAAAATATGTTTTTTTTTTCCAGTTTTGTTCTTTGTAGGACGTACAATGCATATTGAACACACCATTCAAATTTCTGCATTGCAATGTGTTAGCATTGATATGCGTATGGTAAGTACTTGCTAATCATTATTTTAAAACTATGACTCAGCTTTTGCTTGACAACATTGACACTGTTCCATTTTCCGTTCTCACGTTTATAATGATCTCTTCTATTCTTAGCTCATCATCGCAAATCTTGAATCACAGATTTCACATTGAGTTCATCATATACGTAGGCTTGGTTTCTTAACAGCTTTTAAAGTATATAAGAACTTGAATCACAAATAGCCTAGATTCATGCAGCAAAACAAGATTTTAATTTAATTTTAATTTAGGATGTCCGATATGGAAACGATCTGATTCTCTCATATTATCCATATTATTTTCTTGTGATAATGAGATAAGTGCAAATGCTGACTAAAATAAGTGCTTATAAAACAATTTATGTTCAACTAAATCCGATCTGCAATATATTATTCTTTCACATATAGAGCAAGTGTATTTTTTTGTTGTTAAAGGGGATCTGTCACTTTCCAGAATAATTTAATATTTTATTTACTTGTCTCCTATATTTAACAAATATGTATTTGTGAGTAGTGAAAACGCCTTTTTATCCTGCAACTCGGTGCCTCCATTCCAGCTCCCTGTCAAACATTGTTATAAGCTCTGTCTTTCAGTCCTGCCATTCAGCATTGACAAAGCATAAAGACAAGTGGAGAAATAAGATGTTTCTTTTTCTCCTGCTCGTTTGCAAAGTGTGTCCTTGACGTTCCTAGTCTGAACTGGAATGTGCGGTTATTTGCTAAATCTCTAAAATAAACTGAAAAGAAAAATAAGTTTCACACAAAAAGTGAAACTCTCGGCCAATAAATAATGTGGTCAATGTAGATGGTATGCCGATGTGCAAATATGAACTTTTGCTTTAGAGTAGGAGTAGTGTGGACAAAAAGGACTGCGAGCATCTCGCAACAGGTCAGTAACAGTTGATCATGGGATAGTACCAAGGGATCTAGTGCCACCATACAACTAGATCAGGATGTAGTGGTTATAATATTTTGTGTATCCCTTTACTGGAAGTTTTTGGATAACATGAAGAATTAAAGGGGAACTGTCACTCCCCATAAATTTTAATAGCATGTATTTTTCCCCCTATGTTTGCCAAATACAGTAGAAATCCTTACAGCTGTATTTACATGTATATTTGATTTGGGCACCTCCATCAGGGCTCCCTGTCAATCCTCATTATGGATGTTGTCCTTTTCTGCCACCGAACATTATTAGTAAAAAAAAAGAGAAACGGGAAAAAAAAAAATTCCACTCTCCTCGTCGTATGCATGATGTGACTTGGTTGGGCCTGGGTTAAACTGAACTGGATCTGTGTTACTTTTTAAATCTTTAATCTATCATTTAAAGAATAGAGTAATAAAGTTTCAATTTTTTATTTACTGGTGTTAATTCCAGAGAATGCGCAGTTCCCCTTTAATGCTTGTTTATTTGCCCTGTGTTTGGTTTGAATGCATTAACTCAGCAATCTAAAACATAAGCTCACTTTTATGTTCATTATTGTTAAGTTCAAAAAGAAAACCATAAGATCTCCTAGTTCAATGTACCTGCGAATATTTCAAGTTACTAAACAGATTTCAATGAATTGTTGAGGATAGCTGAATAACTAGATGAAATGCAGCTAATTATATAAATAAATAAATATAAATATTGATAATTAGCATTAAGAAGAAGAATTGTGTGTGATTATATGTTAACTTACAATAATATCAATGTATTCATATAGAAGTAACTCAACTCCTGACCTTTAGAAATGACTATGCATATCTGTAAACACTTGCTATCTGATCTGTCTTCAGCCAAAATAAAACAATAACTCCTATTTTTCTAGTATTGAGGGAATATACAATCTTGTTTAGGTAGTGAGCAATTAATAATATACAAAAATAAATATACATTCCCAAATATACTGATTCTATTATTCTACTCTGAGGAATAGTATAAATTTATTGTAGTAGAAATGTACGATAGGATATGTTAAAAAACAAGTAGAAAGACTTAGTGCACGTGTGGGGGTTCTGAGAGTATGTGGGTTCCCCAATGTTGTCATACATCTCGGGGACCTCCGATTTCTTCTGCCTCTACCTAGGTTGCTCGGTGGTTGTCCACTAATTTCTTCATTACAGGGTCTTTCGCCCACACCATTGGGAAGGGATCTGGTAGACAGAGGTCCAGATCCTCGTATAGAGATAGAGTCCCTAACTGGTGAATGAGGGACAAAGCTGGGACTTTAAAGATTCAATCCAGATGAGGGGGAAGAAGGAGAAGGAGCAGAGGTAGAAGGGACCAACTGTGTTTCTGGCGCTGTCCGCCAGTCTCTGTCAGGGCTGGAACCTGTAGCTTCTTCTTTATCATTAATTGGTGAAGTCCCGCTGGGACCTTCTCCAGGGTTGTCTTCTGATAAGGGACATAACAGGGATTAAACTGATAGGAATAGTACTACTTAACACACCTTATAATAACGCAGAGAGAGGCAACGCAAAGAGAGAAGAGTCTGAAGAAGAGGAGTCAGAGGAGGAAGGTGGCTTTGAGGAGGTGGAAGACCAAACACAGCAGGCGTCCCAGGGGGCTTGTTGTCACCTTTCGGGGACCCTTGGTGTTGTACGTGGAGGAAGAGACCTTCAATGACATCAGTGAGGACAAGGAACTGGACATGGCTAGCTTGGTATCCTTCAATGACATCAGTGAGGACAAGGAACGGGACACGGCTAGCTTGGTATCCAACCTTGTGCAAATGGAGAGTTTGCGTTTGTGCAAATGGACTGTTTGCGGTTGTTTGCGGTGCGTTAAACGGGGAGTTTGGTCTGTCACTGTGAAGCGGGCGTAACCCTTACACTACCTGATGTTTTAAAGCAGGTTATTCCAAAAAATTTAGGAATGTTAGGTGATGTATGCACTTTATGGATCAAAACCAGACTCTGCATCAACTATGTAATTTTCCATGGGAGTTTTGCCATGGATCCCCCTCCGGCATGCCACAGTCCAGGTGTTTATCCCCTTGAAACAACTTTTCCATCACTATTGTGGCCAGAAAGAGTCCCTGTAGGTTTTAAAATTCGCCTGCCTATTGAAGTCTATGGCGGTTCGCGACATCACTATTGGTCAGTGTCCCTACACCATACGTCCCTTTTTGATTTGTCAAATAAGAAACTTGCCATGATACAACAGAAGCGGTACAGTGGTATTGAAACCAAATAGAAAGAAACAAAGAGCAATACAAGATAGTGATAAGAAGATCAAAGCACTAAGTCCAAAAAAGGAAAAGTGCTGGTCTGCACTCACAATCCTGTGTACCGCACGGGGACTCCAGGGGTAATTATGGATATATAGTCGTACTAGTTATTTGTATATACTTTATTTCTTCTTTTTTTCTTTCAATTATATGATCTCACTGGTCCTTAGGGCTTATTTAGTGTACATCCACATACTTGCTTTACTCCTACATGGCTATATATATATCCAGGTGATGCAAAAGGTCTCAATTTTTGTCCTTTATTGAGACCTTATAGCATCTTTTTTTTCTTTAAAGATTGTGGTTAAGCCCCTGGAGACCCCTGGAGTCCCCGTGCGGATTGTGAGTGCAGACCAGCACTTTCCTTTTTTGGACTTAGTGCTTTGATCTTCTTATCACTATCTTGCTCTATGTTAAAAACAAATACATACCTATATATATATATATTTGTATATAAAATATAAGATCCATTGTTCCTTATCTTGCACATAGGCAATAATAATTAATGTCACATTCTGAGATTTTTAAATGTGATTCATTACTTACATGTGCGCATACAGATAGCTATAAACTGTGTGTGTGCTTGTATGTGTGTGAGAGCACACTTGTATAAAATTAGGAAAAGCCTAACCTTAAAGGAACACTCCTTTAAACGTTTTCATTTAATAATAACAGTAATAATAATAATTTACTAGCTATTAGACTTGACAATGGCGAGATAAATTTGACTCGACTGAGCCATTTTTATAAAAAAAAAATTCTAAAAATGCTGATAGGAGAATTTTCACAACATTTGGTTCACAGATCAAGTGAGAAAAAGTAGTCAATAAATGGAAATATAGGCGGAGCAGTACTGCCCCCTTCTCCCCTAGTTGCTCATCTCATAATGGATCTGTGAATAAAATCAACAGGGGACAGGGACTGTCCCCTACCCATTAATCTTTTTTCCCACATCAACCATCTCTTTTTTTGCCGCCACAGGCAGAATGCAGAATAATGCATCGAGCTGACCACGCTCGGCATTGTGCGGCTTGATTGGTCCATTATTTGGCTGCATTTCGACTCACCTGATCGGCCACAAATTCAGCCAATTTGCAGTTTGGCCACAAACTAATCTTCAAGTCTAGTTGATGTACCCCAAAAGAAAGCAAGCATGTATTTATTTTTGGAGGTGAGGGGGTATTTAAAAAATAAATAAAAAGCAGCTAGTGAAAGCTGAAGACGTCATGTCTGCAGCCTTTGCAAGCCCTCCCCTCATTCCCATGTTGAGACTTTCAGTCTGTGCTGGGGAATACTCCAATTAGAGGCTCATTGAGAAGAATCTACGCTTGCCTCTGCTTATCAATAAACTCTAATACATCTCATCGAGAAGGGGAGGAGATAGGAGCTAAGTACCTGACGCGTCTATTAACTCTGCGGAGCAATCGAAAGCAGAAGAAAAACTCTATCGCTGTCTAAGTGACAGACAAAGAGGTGTTTCTGCTCCCAATTACAAAAGTGCTGATTTCTATTACTTCTATAAATTGCAACAATATGACAGACCTCGGACACGTTAAACACTTCAGCAAGCTGCAATGCTTTATGTGCGTGGAGTGTATCTTTTACAAACAATAAGAACACAATCAGGTTCACTGCCTGTATTAATATAACTACTTCCTATTTTCTCTTTATTTTAGTTTTACCTCTGGATTCAAGAAAAGGCGAGAAGAAAAACCAGTGGAAAAAACAGACCAATTCCTACTTTTAACATCCTTTTACAGATGTTTTGCTTCGAGGCATCTTGGTTAATGGTTCATACTGTACGCCAATGGGCGGACAATTGTGGAATGTTAAGCAGTATAATGTTGATGTTTAAGCATATTACCACAATGTGTAAATTTGTCAGCTTCTTTGTGAAATTATTTAATCACTTCAATTATAAGCGTAGGTGAGTGGAAATATTTTTCAAGGATGAGAGGTTTGTTTTTTTTAGCGCAATATATCTGTTATGTAATATATGATAGGGATATAAAGGGTCATTGTTAGAAGAGCACTAGGTTTACCTCTATAAATCATCTTGTTTGGTCAGAATCCATTAACAGAGTCTCAATGCCATTATATTTTACATCAACATAAACAAAATGTGGGTGTATTCATTTCAGAACATAGCTTTCATCCAATACTTTATCATGTGAAAAACCCTGTCTCCATTATCATAAATAGAGGCATGCAGGTCTTAAGTGATTTTCTGAGTACATTCCAATTTAGGTTACAATGCTTATTGAAAATTAATGGACCATGGTTAAGTGGACTAAACAAATTAATCTCAACAATAGAAAACCTGTTTATCTGATATCTTAATGTGTAAAAAAAAACAACAAATAAATAAGATTTCTATATTTATATACACATGCAAATTAATACTGCTGCAGCTCTTTTTTGTGTATAGTTTTGTCTTGCAGTTAATGTTTGCGAATGTGTGCAATGTATATAGAACATGCGGCATTGGCTTATACTCAAGATTCAGTTTTAACAAATGATCGGCGTAAGCTTCTACTCAAAATAAATTTTTCACAAATAATCAGCATGAAATAAAAGTGGTATGCTATTAAGTATTATACTTAAAGTTAAAGAATTTAACAAAACAAATGTTGTTCCAAATTGAAATAACCAGGACAGGAGAGCGATGAATCTCTAACTAGAATTACTAGTTAAATGCTAATACTTCATTCTCCATTCAATAGGGTTTGGATGGAGAATAATAAGAGAATAATCCCCAAGCTCGCTATCCAAAACATATGATAGGAATACAGTCATTAAGACACCCTACCTTTTTCAATGGTGCCATGACATTGCTTTATTAAGCTAAAGTTGTTTTGGTGCTTACAATATCCCTTTAAGACAGCAGAAGAATAGGTGAATTGTAGAAAAGGAACCTTCTTTGTCTGACACATTTAAATGTTTTCAAGTCTTTAATTGCAGACTTTACAGTTGCAAAATACAATGGCATATGAACTGCTATTTTCTGTTCTAAAAAAATTGTTGATTTTAAAATAAACTTTAATGCAATTACATATTGTACAGGGTTGCTTTTAAGGTTGATGTAAAAACGGCTAATAAGGACAGCAAATATGTGTTTAGACATCTGTTAAGAGTGACTAACATCCACTGCTTCCACAGCTGTTAACAAATTCTGATTACTAGCAATGGTTATAAAGACAAATGACATAGATGAGTAAAAAACAAAACAAAAAAACAACAGAACACAATATATAAAATGTATCTAATCATTGAAAGTAAATAAAAAATAGCTTAATAAAAAGAAATTAGATTGCAAAATGTGTTTATCTGTCTGTCTGTCTATCTATCTATCTAACTGTCTTTCTGTCCGTCTTTGTATGTATGTCTGTTTGACTGCCTGTCTGCCTGTCTATCTATTTTTCCTTCCAACGTCCATGTAAACAAGTGATTCATCTGATGGTTGATAAGAAGAAAGAAAAATGATACAAGGTATTTTGTATATCATGATACCAGATGGACACTGGGCACACATTCACACAGAAAAAGCAGCTGTGTTGTGATGCTATTATTAATTTTGTTTATTTGCAGCATGCCAACATATTCCAGAGAGCTGTATATAGAGGCAGCATTGCAATGCATCACTTGTGCTATATTACATATTGCAAGTCCTTTGAGATCTTTTTCATGATAGATCTGCACTGAAATCACTGAATTAACTAAATAATGTGTCTATAAAAAAGATTATTGGCACAAACAAATGACCAAAAATACTTTAATATATTTAAAACACAATAATATTAGATAAATCTTTTTTATAGACACATATTTCATTTTACCCTGGCTTTTTAATTTAATTTTTATTGGTTTTATTAATACCTTGAAAACCCCTGGAAGTTTCCTGCACTAAAAGAAATCCTAGGTGGGGATCAATCCACCAAAGCTGTCAACTTAGAGCAGTCGGTCTGCTCTTGGTTTGTAAGTACATTCTTTTATTATTTTATCCACATTGCTATACAGTGAGCACTATCGGATATTTCTTTTATTTTTGAGAATTGGACACCCAGAACAGAGAGGAACCCATCAAAATCCTATAAGCGGGGATCAAACCGCTGTATGCGCCTTATTCCAGAGCTAGGACATTAGCTCTGGGAAATGTGAGTTCTATATTATTATTATTTCTATTTATAATAGTATGTTACATACTACACTATTGGTTGTCCGTCTCTCCCTTTCTGTCTTTCATATGAGAGGAACCACTGCATTGGTAGAGGACATCACCAGTTAAGACCATTTGTAAGGACACAACAGTTGGACTTCTTTTTCCTCTGGACTTTACTCTGAATTTGTTTTTATTGTATGCACAGCCTTTTTATTGTTTTTTATTTATCTAGTTTTAAAGGGTCTGAGGTATCCCCTTTTAATAGGTTGCTGCTTTTAAGTTACCTAGCGCTGTCTCATCTTTATCTTTATTCCAACTGAGGTAACCTCAAAAAAACAAAAAGCACCTCACATGTGACGCAAGCAGTTCTAGGGTGAATATAGTGTTCTTTCACAGATCACAGTTTGGTACTCTTGCAAATGCAAGAAGGTTTAAAAGTGACAGAGCTGTTGGTTGATGAAGTGTCAGGAGTTAAAGATCAGCAACATGAGGAAGATGCTGACACCCCCGAGAGAGGTATATCACCTGACCTTTTTCCTGCAGCCTTCACTAATCGAGTCAGCAGGTCACCTTTGGGGGTCTTTTCAAAATATCCAAAAAACGCAAAAGGGGCATATCTGTTTTAAAGCAGCAGCTAATGTAATGAAGAATAGGAAATGACCATGCACGGACTGCAAGAGAACACAGGGAATAAAGTCTGGACATGAGGATACATGAAATGTAAAAAAAAAAAATGATCTTCAATACATAAATGTGGAGACCAGCCATGACTCTCTAAAAGCTGTGTCTCTGCTGTCCATTTTATGAATGCATTCAATAGAATTCCTGTACATAATATGACTTCAGTACTAAGTTGCAAATATTTGGGCTCGCTGGCAATAATTGTCATCTGAAATTGGACAGATGTCCAGAGATAATCAGAAAGCAAAACTTTATCATGGCATCAGATAGGCTAGAGACAATGGATGCCACGAAAGCAACAGGTTAGAAACAGTTTTAGAAAGACATGTGGAGACTGCAGCCAAAAAACACCTTGCACTAACTATACAATTAGATGTAGTGGTTGTGGTGATTAGGGTGACCTTTTAATTACTGGCTTGGTATAATGGAGGTGATGTTCAGAACTATAAATTAACAATACTGTCAAACATTTCCAAAAGTTACTATCCACAATAACATTATTGGAAACATTCAAAGCAGGATTTAATTAAACAACTCAGAGCAATATTAAAGGATATAAATTATTTTATAACATGCAAGATCATTTATCGTGTGTAAGGGGAATATGTAAACTGCTCTTTGCAGGTTTGGTTGCCATGACGATATCAATTGTGCATGCATCAAAACAACATTTATTCTACACTTAGTATTTAAGCTGCCTTCATTTCTAGTCTTTAAACATTTGTTAAAAATAAATGTAGGTAATATTTAATTGCCTAAATAACTCTTCAAATGACTTCTTATTATTTACAACAAAATTACTTATAACAGCACAGCAAGAGTATTTCACTAAACAGCGAGTTGAGGTGAATTATAATTTATGGACATGATAGCGGACACCATCAGAGTCATTACAAAGATTTACAGGGTTATTTACTAATGTGAGAATTCAAAAAGAGTTTCAAATTTAAGGCCAGAGTACTGAATGGAAAGCTTAGCTGATTTACAGATTTTTCCAGTCCAGTTATTTTGGCATTAAATTTGAAATTCTATTTGAATTCACCTTGAATATTGAATAACCTTGTTTGTTTTTTAAACTCAAAGTTTGGCCTACATATTTCAAGTTAGCTATTGATGCATCACTGCTTAGAAAACAATTCAAAGTATGTAAACTGTCTCTCTGTTAAATTTAGAGGCCACTGGTTCCAAGTTTAATTGGCAGTTTCCTCAACGAGACTGGATTAAGATGTTTTGGCCCATTGAGATACACTGCGACATATCTGGAGTATATTGTAACACTGCTTTTTTGCTTTCGCTCAGTTTAAAATCTTTTCTTTCACAGGACCTGTCAGCATTTCAGAATCATCAGATCACCTACAGACCAAATGGGTAGACTCATTTAAATGTCAGTTCAGTGGAAAACAAAGCAGGCTTCTCTTTTGCTGTCAGCTGCTTTTTTTTATCATTCCACCTATGGGAAATGGGTAAACTGAAATGTACTGACACAAAGAGCTAGACTAGCATCAATAATTTTATGAAAGTAACTCATAGCACAGTTTATTTTTAACTTGCTTGGACTTCTGATCTTATTACCATTGGACATTCTTGCAGACGCAAATGGGAACGACACAGATTACTCTAAGACATGTAAAGGGAAAGTAATGGAAATGCAATTTAGACTCGTGTATAACATATCATTTCAGTCACAGTAATGCATATTTTATTAAGTAACATTGCAAGGTTGGAACTACAGGGGGTAGGAGCACATGTACTGTGTAAGCCCCAGAATTCAGAGTTCACAACATCGATGACAGTAAATACCACAGCTTTGATTTAATATTTTTGGATTAGCTTTTCAAATTATTATTTATTTATTTGTTTTACAAACTTTTAAAATGATCTAATATTATGAAAATATTTTAATTTTGTAATATGTTGACATTTTTCATATATATATATTTTTCTTACCACAACTTGGATATAAGTTCAAAGTGGTGCTAAGGTGGTTATTGCCCCTGGTTCTATTCTAGTTTTTTTTAAGGTGTTTTTCTATTAATAAGCGCCGAATTTCCTTAAGGAAGGTAATCACTGCTTTTCTCATTATACCACTGTTCATAGATTATAATTATTATTGCCATTTATATAGCGCCAACCGATTCCGTTAAGAGCTTTACAATATTATTGGGGTGGGGGGGGGAGAATTTAACGATAAATAGGACAATGACAAGAAAACTTACAGGAACGATAGGTTGGAAAGGACCCTGCTCAAGCGAGCTTACAGTCCATATAGCACATAATATATTTTATATAATCTATAGAAACTTGGAGATTACAACCTAACGGACACACAAATAAAATATCTCTCTGTTTGTGCACTGTTTCAAGTACATACTGACTCCTACCACCATGACCACTTGAAATCACTGAAGTGGTCATGGTGGTTGGAATAACACTTTAAGAAAAGCCACAAACACCATTAGTATACCAGGTCCTGATATAAGGAGCAGAGAATTAAAATACTACTAATAATAAAAAAGTGTATTAAAAATACTAATAATAGTGATACGCAGAGTATTACAAATTGGTTATCATTCAGATGCGATCCTAGGTAGAATGCTAGAGTACACAGATAGACAAGTGATCACTTGTAAATATGTTGTATTCACTGAATATTATCATACTACATACATTTCAAGGTTTTCTTGCAGTAGCTATTCCAGTAGAAAGGAATAAAACTTTTAGCACTAAAACATAAGTTATTATTTTATCCACTAAAATGGGGCTGTGGACTGAATTTTTGTAAAAAAATATTGAAGCCTTGTAGATATTAACTCCAGCAGCATATTAACTCCTGCAGCATTGCAGTATCAATTTAGCCACAGGCACGTTTTTTTTTTTTATATAGCTAAAATAGAGTTGTAATTTCAATTTAAGATTATGCATTTTTTCATATGTGACCTCTGTTACTTGATCACCTCTAGAATTTCCCAGGAAGCTTTTGACTGATATCACTCAGTCAGGACAGAAGCCCCTGGCATGAAAATCATTTATCATAGTTTTGCTGCCAGTACAACGTAAGAAGGAAGAATATGGATAAATGTCCATTTTACGCTACGAATTGCTGACTGTCACCTGACAGTTGATTAGCTTGGGGCATGTGTCTATGAATTTAAATATTCTCACAACATTTGCAATGAGAGACAAATTTTGCAAGTAAAATGAACCTGAATTAGAATTACCATTACCAGTTATGGTGCAGTGACCATGAATGTCTGTGATAGTAGAATGCTTGAAATTAAACAATCACGGTCCCCAGCACATAATAGATTTCCTAGAAAAAGTACAGATCACTTTGTCTTCGTTCTCTAGTTAAACATAGTTGTGATATCTGTTATGGTAATGGTGAACATCTCAAAAGAGCCATTAGTTCTGATTGTTTTGCATTGTTAATTAACGACCAAAGAATCATAAATCTGTCTACAGAACTGTGTGTGCCCTATTATGAAGCTCCCCTATTCCAGTGTAGGGGTGCAGAATTGTCGGCAATCCAGATGTTTAAGACCAGTGTTCTCCAACCCAGTTCTCAAGGACCACCAATAGTCCAGGTTTTGCCAGTATCGCCATTGGAATAAAACAGGGAAATACATTATTATTATCACCATTTATATAGCGCCAACAGAGTCCGTAGCACTTTACAATATTATTAGAGGGGGGATTTAACTATGAATAGGACAATTACAAGAAAACTTACAGGGACAATTGGTTGAAGAGGGCCCTGCTCAAAAAAGCTTACAGTCTATAGGAAGTGGGGTATAAAACACATTAGGACAGGAAATTGCAATCAAATAAGGTGGGAGTGAGGCAGAGCTGGAGGTGAGAGTGGAGTGCTGCCCTTTAGGAGAGAGCAAGAGACAGGTATGTGAGGTAGAGGTTAGTCTGGGAGGCCATAAGATTTCCTAAGGCACTTCTTAAATGATTGAAGACTAGGGGAGAGTGTGATGGAGGTAGGCAGGCTATTCAATAGGAAGGGAGCCGTCTGCATGAAGTCCTGCAAGCGCAAGTTGGCCGTACGGGTGCAAGCAGTGGACAGGAGAAGGTCACGGGCAGAGCAGATAGACTGAGAAGCAGATAGACTGAGAACCTATGGATCTGTGATGAGATATAAGAGGGGATAGAATTATTCAGTGCTTTATAGGTATGGGTTAGCACTTTGCATTGACTCCTATAGGATACAGGAAGCCAATGTAAGGACAGAGGGGTGAGGTGTGAGAGGACCAACTAGAGAGGAAATCAGTCTGGCGGCAGCATCCATTACAGACTGTAGAGGGGCAATACGGCTTTTGGGAAGACCAATAAGGAGAGGGTTACAATAATCCATGCAGGAAATTACTAGACCATGGACCAGCTCATTGGTAGCATCTTGCGTAAGAAAGGACTGGATGCGGGCTATGTTTGTAAGATGGAATCTACAGGATTTGGCAACATACTGGATGTGAGGCTCAAAGATGAGGCCAGAATCAAGTATGACGCCAAGACAGCTCGCTTGAAAGGATGAACTTAAGCGGATACCACTAATTTGAAGGGAGAGTGAAAGATGAGGATCAGTATTAGGAGGAGGAAAGAAAAGGAGCTCAGTTTTAGAGATACTGAGTTTCAGAAAGCGGGAGGACATCCAGTCAGAGATGGAAGATAGGCAAGCAGTGACACATTGCAGGGACTAGAGGGAAGAGGTCCAGGGAGGAGAGATATATCTGGGTGTCATCAGCGTACAGATGGTAGTGGAATCCAAAAGAGGTTATAAGTTTGCTAAGAGAGGCAGTATAAAGAAAAAATAGTAGGGGACCAAGGACAGAGCCTTGGGGGACTCCAACCAAGACAGGACGAGGGGAGGAAGTGTCATTAGAAAAGGAGACGCTGAATGAGCATTGGGAGAGATAAGAGGTAAACCATGAGAGGACAGAGTCACAGAGACCAAGTGATTAAAGAGTTTGAAGAAGGAGAGCATGATCAATGGTGTCAAAGGCAGCAAAGAGGTCAAGAAGAATTAGTATGGAGTAGTGACCTGCGATTAGGTCGTTAGTAACTTTGATAAGAGCCGTCTCAGTAGAGTGGAGAGGGTGGAAGCCAGATTGAAAAGGGCCAAGGAGAGAGTTGGAATTAAGGAAGTGAGACACACGGGCAAAGACAGGTCTTTCCAGAAGCTTTGAGGAAAAAGGGAGTAGGGATATGTGATGATAGTTAGAGGGGGAGGACGGGTCAAGAGATGTTTTTTTCAGGATAGGTACTACAGTGGCATGTTTAAGGTCAGCAGGGACAATGCAAGAAGAGAGAGAGCAGTTGTAGATGTGTGTTGAGGAAGACACAAGACAAGGAGAGAGAGATCTCATAAGGTGAGATGGGAAAGGATCGAGCGGACAAATGTGGGGCGAGAGGAAAGGAGAAGTGCAACCACCTCTTGTTCAGTAGCCGGGGAGAAAGTCTAAACAGTAGGAAAGGCATGATCTACATGTGGTTGAGAAAAAGAAGACCATGGTGAGGAGAATAAAGTAGCATGCAAAGCTATCTGCTGTAAGGTCAGTTTGAGGGGTGGCCACATCAGGGCGAAGAAGAGAGTTAAAGGCGTCAAAGAGATGCCTGGGATTGCGGGAGCATGAACTAACGAAAGAGGAAAAGTATGACTGTTTGGCAAGGGCAAGGCAAGCGCTGTATCAACACAATATGAATCTATAATGGAGAAATTCTGACTGGCTGCGAGACTTCCTCCAGGAGTGTTCAGCACAATGGGAGCAACTTTGCAGGTAGCGTGTTGATTTAGTATACCACGGTTGTGGGAGTCTCCTCCTCGAGGTGCATGATTGGAGCGGGACTGCAGCATTCAAGGCCGAGGTGAGGGTAGTGTTATATGTGGAGAGGGAAGGGATGGATAGCAGGTGTGAATCAATATCAGCTGACAGCTAATGGAGGTTAATAGAATTAAGGTCCCTCCTGAGTTGAGGGGGGTTAGGCTGAGGTTGTTGTTACTCAAGAGAAAACGATAAGAGGTGGTGATCAGATAGAGGAAATGGAGTGTTGCAGATATTAGATACTGTACATGCATCAGACGGGGCTGTTGGTGGTCCATGAGGACTGGGTTGGGGACCACTGTTGTAGACTACATCTCCCACAATGCTCTGAACAGTCATGCTAACAAAGCGACATGGGAGATGTAGTCCACAACATTTTGAGTGTCAAAGCTTGCCTCCTGTTCTAGTGTATTATGCAATTATCTACTTTGCTAAAAAAAAGACGAAGGTATCATGGACATCAGAGTGAAATAAAGTGCTTTCCAATTGTTCCATAATTATCAGATCTAAACAGCAATGAACTTTTTTGGAAAATTGTGGAGAATATCATCTGAAGCAGATTTCTATGTACCTTATCCATCATGTTTTGGGTACTTTTATTTTGAAGAGCAGTGTAATTAATATGTATTACTTTGCACAGTACAGGGCTGACAGCATTCAAAAGGGAAATAAAGCTGTTCTGTACTCCTTATTAGTTCTACAGTATTACAATATTGGTTTTTTTTTCTATTTTGTCAACCCACATAGTGTGGATGTTTCTTTATGTGTAGACAAATACACATAATAATACTCTAGGCACTTTTTACAAAATTGGAATAACATATATCAGGCATTTGTAAGTTGATGAATATAATTCTATGTCACATAAAGTTTGAATTCATAAATAACCGGCTCTAATGGTGCTTTCCACATTGCGTTTTGGCACAATTAGCTTAAATTTGCTCACTTTGGTAGATCTAGTCCTCAGGGTGATTTAAAAATATATTATATTTTGCAATACTGGCCAAACTTTATGATGCTTTTTAATCTTAAAACAGAGCAAAACAACTGTAGCACATTGTGTGCACTGTTCATTTACCTAACAAATGATGCTGTATTGTACCATATTGTCACCATATTACTATATATCCTAGAGACTTTCTGGAGAAGAAAATGCTAAATGTGTTAAATCTATGCCCTGCCATGTTACGCACTACTCTGCTTGACCTGATTTCAAGTGTGGCTTTCGTTTGTTCTGCCTTCGTAGATCACTTTCTATTTTGAGAATTTTCTCTATGTACCTTTGTAGCCCTATATTTTTTTTTTTGCTGTATTGAACTGAATATTTTTTTTTCAAATAATTGGGAGTCAGTTGGACAAAATCTATTATTTATTTCTGAAAATGGTTTCTCCTTAACAAGACCTAAACACTTGCAGCTTGGGTTAACTAAAGGAATTCTTTATGATTAGAAATACAAGAATATATTCCGCTTTAGTGTTTTACTTACAATTTTGGGCTACCCTGTAAGGGTTAAAAAGCACAATCGTTCACCTTTTTTCCAAGGTGCTCTGGTATCACCATTGCTGCACTACCTCTTTGGCGAAAATCTCCAGTCTCCATGGTCTCAGCCAATCCAATGCTTCTCTATAGGGAAGCATTGGGAAGCTAGTGCACATGCACTACAAACCCTAGGGTTGCGGCAGTTGAATGCTCTTTATAAGCAGCATTTGTTTGATTACTGAGTCTGACTCAGTTATTCAGCAGAAGCGTGGATATCAGGAAGACAGCAACTAAAGGTGTGTTAATCCCACAATTAAAACGTTGCTGTATCTACTAAAAGGCAATGCTTTACATTACAGGAGTAAAAGGACAAGGGCCATGCACCTGACCACTCATTGATATGTTCAAAGGGTTTTTTTCTTTCAGGTTTCTAATGGCTACTGCTCCCATTTCAGTTGTACTCAAGATTGGCAGCAGGAAATACAGAAAAACAAAAAGTGCAATCCATTTATAAAAGAAGCCTATGTTGCACTCTGCACTTACATAGACATAATAAAATCCATTCTTTTTGTGGTTCAGTTATTGTATTGATTAACATATTTATTGCATTAATGGGTATGTTTCTCTATTTTTTTTATAAGGAATAA
Organism: Pelobates fuscus; assembly: GCF_036172605.1. Lineage (NCBI taxonomy): Eukaryota > Metazoa > Chordata > Amphibia > Anura > Pelobatidae > Pelobates > Pelobates fuscus. Next base: position 175,325,516 of record NC_086318.1, on the reverse strand, counting down.
TGTCGACAATTTTCTGTTATTCAGTGATTTTAGTATTGATTTGATGATATTTGGTTTCTTTTTTTGTACATTTATTTTTTTATTAGATTTTTTTGCATATATGTTTATTTTTAAAACAGCATCTTATTGGATGGTATCTCCTTCAGCTTATTTATACAAAGATGATTATGCACTAAACACCATACTGTGGTGCATTGAAAAATGAATTGCAATATTTAGGCTAAACAGCCAAGGTGTGACTATAGCTGAGTTGGAGATTTTTGAAAACAGCTTGAGTTCACTTGGTCTTTAATGAATAAACCACAAATTAATTTTCAAATGTTTGAATCAGAATTTCTACACAGACAAAAAAAAAAAAAATCCCTTTCACTGTCAGTGCCTCTAACCAGCAATGGTTCACTTTGACATTTTTAAATTGATGGTGACTTGCTTTAGAACCGAAGTCATAATGTCTTTAAAAAGAACCATCATCTATAAAAAGGTATGCTATACCTTAACTCGTACTAACCCATGCATAGACAGCAAAATTCTGCTTCTGCCCCCAAACTTCCATAAATGCAAAACACTTTTAAATAAGATTTTGCTATCCTCACATTTGTATAATAATATTTTTTATACAAATGGATTTTATGTGGTGGGTCAAAATTCAGAGTAAGAAATTGTTAGTAGTTCCTTATTTTGTTTCAGGTACATATTATAACTGAGTCTTGGGAGATTAATCATGGGTAATGGGATCAACAAATTAGCCAGAGAAAACAATGAATTTATTCATCAATTCATCATTTCTGATGCAGCTCATTTTCATTTGCTTAGTCAATAAGCAAAAGTGCTGTTTCTGGGAAAATCCACGGATAATTCATCCACGCCAATTGCACCCTGCCAAATGCGCTGTCTGGTGCGGGGTCAACTCATAGGAAGGTATAGGGCAGAAATTCAAGTGCTAGAGCCTCAAACATTAACTAATGTTATGAACAATGCAATTGAGAGATTCTGACTTTGCGAGGAGGCAAATGGAGCTCATTTAAAATATGTCATCTTCCGGGGGGGCGTGGCCGGACCGTTCAAGGGAATGGACGTGTGAGCGATCGGCTCCGTGAGAAATACCCGCAATACAGCAATTATACTAACGTTTATTGAGACAAAAGACCCAACTGAACCTGCCTTGCCTAGCCTAGACATTATGGCACAACGTATGACCAAAAAAACTAAACCCAGAGAGACACCATCGCTGCAAAGTGCGACCAAGGCCTCGCCACCACGCCGAGCACAAGATGGCACAGACAGGCCTAACTCCCCGGCCTCGAGTTCAGGACGGAGCGATGTCACGTCTATATCCCACCGGGAGATACCAGCCACTGAATCCGCTATACAGAGAATGTTGGATAGCCTCCAGACATCCTTGAGGGCGGATTTCACCCTAATCGCAAAAGAAATTAGAGATGATGTCAGGGCGCTGGGGGAGAGAATGGACTATATCGAAACTAAGACGGAAGAGATCATAACCGCACATAATAACGTGGTAACCGCATATGATACCATGGAAGCTAAATTGACTTCTATATATGCTAAAATAGCCGACCATGAAGACCGAGACAGGCGGAACAACGTACGCATCCGAGGTATTCCAGACAGTGTAGGCCCCAGCGAACTGGGCAATTATGTATGCCGCATCTTTCACCTCTTGGCGCCAGACCTGCCGATCACCGCATTGCTGCTAGACAGAACACACAGGCTACCCCGACCCAAACATCTCCCTCAGTCCGTCCCGAGAGACACTATAACCCGTGTACATTATTACACTACCAAAGAAATTATAACGGCGGCTGCCAGGAAGAGACCCACACTCCCTGAGGAATACAGCAAAATCCAGTTATACACGGATCTATCTGCACATACGTTGAATGCTCGGAGGAACTTTGCTCCCGTAACCAGCGCATTACGAACGGCGAGTATTCCTTACAAATGGGGTTTCCCTGCAAGAATTATCGTCAAGCGGAATGGCATTGAAAGACACATTACCAACTTAGAAGAGGGGAAACGAGCTCTGGCTGAATGGAACATACCGATGACTGAAAATGGGGAACCCACGCCACCGTCATCCACCCCACAACACGCTACCGCAGTGACAACCTCGCCAATGAAAATTACTCACGACCGGGCCACAAGCACGAAAATCAAATGACTTTTGCCACATTTGCAATCTGGGACAGTGTAAGCCGATCTTGGCGGCAAAGAGCCGCGAAACGAGAAAGTCAGGCTCGGTGGATAAGTACCTTGTTACTTGCCTTACTTTCTGGTGCATATCCTACTGCATATCCTTATCTTTACTTCATCTTTTCTCTATGTTTTGTCTACTCTAATGTTAACACTGATGCCTCCCTCTGTTATATATGACCCTTCTATGCTGGGGAGCTGGGGTGTGTGGTGTTGGGGGTGTGGGGCCGCCAGTAGTGCATGGCGACTCCGCATCTGGTTCTCCATTACGCCCCAGAATATCAGAGGAGTTTTATGTGTATTTTGGGTTGTTTATGTTATGCGTTCCTTTTTTACCCCTCACTTTTACGCTTTGTCACACATGGTATATATTTGACCCCCAAGCCATTGGCTTACTCATGAACGACTGCATACCAAGACAATTTACTATTTCATGTACCAGGCCATAAAACTACCTATCGAGGGGGCAGCAGAAGTTTCCCATGTGCTACCAAGATGGCCGCCTGGGCATGGGAGTTCCCACGAGTGGGGCCTCCTGTGAGTAGCCGGCCATCACAAACAGTACTGTAATGTCTTACTCCCCTAGGGGACATGTACGTATTACTCTCTAACTTATGAACACTTAACCAAGATGGGGGTCGAGGGTAACCTCTCGGCCTATTAGGGGCATCCTCTCTCTCACCCCGACTAGCGGGTTTTCTCAACCCCCACGTGAGGGCTTCAGTGCCCATGAATATCTCGAAAACCGGGTCCTACACTACGGACCCTTCTTATGTACATAGTTGGTTTTACTCCCTTTTGTTCTTCTTCCCCCCCAACTCTCCTACCCTCGCCAAGGCAACTGTATATCACTTTACACCTGTACCTGTGTATTACACTAACGTACACCAGCCAGCTTATCTTACCACAGACAGTCGCATTACTCTATCACCCCACCATTCGATTCTAAATGACACTTAACCTACTCTCAATAAATGCCAAAGGGCTTAACTCACCTCACAAACGCCGTATGGCGCTGTTAGAAGCACAGAAACAGAAAACGCACATAGCATTTTACCAAGAGACTCACTTCCAAACTTATAAATCCCCTAAATTCTCCTCCAGATATTTCCCAATCGGTTACCACTGTACGTACAAGAAAAAAAAAAGAGGTGTTTCTATTTTGCTCAGCAGGGACATAGCATTTCAGCTGATAAAGAAAATAAGCGATAGAAAAGGTCGTTATCTCCTATTGCAGTGCATAATAAACAATGTTCAATACACACTGGTTAACGTGTATGGCCCGCCTGACAACCATCACCTTTTCCTAGACCAAATTTTGTCGTTAGCAAACGCCCATAAATTCGGAAATGTCATAATTGGAGGCGACACAAATTTCATCCTAGATCAAAACCTAGATACGACCTCCTCCTCCAAGATTTCAGGCAATACCACTAAACAAAGGACACGCTCCATTTCCCTTCTGGAAAATACTCTACAAACACACGGGTTCATTGATATTTGGAGAATTCTACACCCCCTACTTAGAGACTATACATTTCACTCCTTAGTTCACAGCTCGTACTCCAGAATAGACCGATTCCTCATCCCCCCCACACTCGCACCACAAATAGCTACAGCGGACATAGGTACCATCACCTGGACAGATCATGCCCCTATCATACTGAAATTTGCAACGCAACACCCTACTAGTGGGAACCGCACCTGGCGTCTAAATGATACCCTCCTGACCGACCATAAACTAGTGACACAAATCACCAAAGAATTAGACACTTATTTTAGTTTAAATGACACCGGAGAAATCAGTATAGAAACTATTTGGCAAGCCCACAAGGCAGTCCTATGGGGCCAATTCATCAAACATGCTAGCCACAATAAGAGGCTTCGGACACAGGCATATATTGATCTACACAAGACACTGGCTAACCTCACTCGCATTAACAAAACAGCGCCATCACATACCGTCACACGACAGATTCATGATCTACAGTCACAACTGAAAGACATGGAACTGGAAAAAACTACCTACTTAATGTCGAAACTGAAACACAAATTCTTTAAAGACGGAAACAGAGCAGGGAAGACGTTGGCAGCACAACTCAAAGCTAAAACACTATCGTCCAAGATTGCATATCTCACTGCAAAGCAGGGCGAAAAGATCACGGATCCACAAGCAATTGTGGAAGAATTTAGCCGCTACTATAGCGGCCTATATAACCTGGCAAAAGAGCCGAACTGCCACTCCCCCACGCAAAACGACATAGATACATATCTGAAGGATATCACCCTACCGACCCTCACCCCAGAAGACTGTCAATCCCTAATACGACCCTTTACGCCCCAAGAAATAAAAGACGTTATTAGACAACTACCAAAACATAAATCACCTGGTCCGGACGGGTTTACAAACTTATACTATTATACGTTCCAAGACCTTCTAGTACCCTACCTGACTAAATTGTTTAACCGCTGCTTTCAGGATGGCGCTTTGCCTACCGCTATGTTGCAAGCTTTCATCTCAACACTACCCAAACCTGGGAAACCCCCAACCCAATGCTCCAATTTCAGACCCATATCGTTATTAAATTGCGACACAAAGATTTATGCCAAACTTTTAGCAAATAGAATCAACCCCATCCTCACCCGCATAATCCATAACGACCAGTCAGGCTTTGTTAAAGGACGGCAAGGTACAGACAATACCAGAAAGATTCTTAATATACTATCCCATATTGATGCGACACACACAGAAAGCCTCCTGTTAGCTTTAGATGCCGAAAAGGCATTTGACCGTCTCAATTGGAAATATATGATTTCAGTCTTACATAAATTCGGTTTCCCACGAGAACTGACCCGAGGTATTATGGCTCTCTATAAGGAACCAACAGCTCAAGTATCCAACTCAGGTTTTACCTCAATGCCATTCAGCCTCTCAAACGGTACCAGGCAAGGCTGCCCGTTATCCCCCCTCCTCTTTATCCTAGCGCTAGAACCCCTAGCACAAAAAATTAGAAACGACCCACTTGTCTCAGGAATACAGATAGGGCAATCACAGTTCAAACTTGCTATGTTTGCTGACGACATTTTAGTTACCATTAGTAACCCAGACACTTCTCTACCACGCCTTACACACCTCCTAAGAGATTATGGCAAAATATCATATTATAAATTAAACCAAAGCAAAACACAGGCCCTACCCATTCATGTCCAAGCACCAACAGTTGACAAATTAAAGAGGACATATCAATTTGACTGGAGACAGAAATACGTCACCTATCTGGGTGTAAAGCTTGCGTTACATCCGCACACCACCCTATCACTCAACTATGGACCTTTATCACACACATGCACCTCTTTCTTCCAATCATGGAAACACATCCACCTATCTTGGTTGGGGCGTATTAATGTAATTAAAATGATCTTATTGCCAAAAATCCTCTATGTTTTTCGGATGCTACCAATCCAAGTACCACCACAAATGCTTAGAAATATTCAATCTACATTATCCCGTTACATATGGGATAAGAAAAAACCACGTCTACCCATGTCCTTACTCCAACAAATATCGCCTGAAGGAGGGTTAGGTACGCCTAAAATATCCGCATACTATGAAGCTGCGATATTAGAATCGGCCATTCGTGTCCATGCTAACAGACACACGTTCCAATGGGCAGACATGGAACACGACAAGTCCACACCACACTCACTATTACATATCATGTGGTCTCCTAAAGTACACCGTCCCCCAAAACTCTCACTATACCCAACCTCAGCCCTAATGTTAAAATATTGGGACAAACTATTGTCAACAGTATCAGAAAAGGGAAAATACTGTGTAGAGGCTCCTATTGAGGCATTGACCCTACTGACTCCTTGGTTGTCCCTGAAAACCTGGGCCAAATATGGGGTTAAATATATCAAGGACATATGCACATCCTACTCTATCGAACCATTCCCCGACTTACAGAAACGTTTGCATCTACCGAACTCCCTGATATTTCAATATCTACAATTAAAAAGTGTGATAACCTCCCAAGTCTCATGGCATCACTCAATGCCCCCCCAACGTGTAAACAGTACTATTGCCATTATATCCAGGTGCCGAAACGCACCGTTAAAGCCTAAATCTCTTTCGATTTGCTACAAATCTATCCTAGATTACCATACCCTCCACTCCTTTCACTTCACACGCCAGTGGGAAAAAGAAGGCATCTCTAACCTAACGGAAGATGCTTGGCTCAAAGCCACCAACGCCCTGAAAGGTATTACCTCATGCTTCTCCCATGTAGAGGCACACAAGAAAGTGATCTACAGATGGTACCTTACCCCCCACAAACTGAATCAAATATACCCTAACACAAACCCCATGTGTTGGAGATGCTTGAGCACCATAGGCACTATGATGCATATTTGGTGGGAATGTATAGATATTCGTCCGCTCTGGTCCAAGGTACAGCTAATACTAAACCAAATCCTACAACACGAAACACTCATTACTCCAGAGATAGCACTCTTGCTCCTCTACCCGGCTCACTGGGATCGAGCAGACAAAAAACTAGCCTCTATCGTGCTCTTAGCAGCACGCCACCTAATAGCACAGAGCTGGAAGAGTACTATATGTCCCTCTAGAAGGGAACTCATAGAGAGGGTAAAATTATTCTACAAGTATGAACTGCTTACTGCAGACTCATATACGAAGAGACAGCGGTTAGAACTAATGTGGAAACCCTGGGTTGCCCTCTTGGAGAAGGACAACCCCTAGGAGTTCACTCATATAAACCCCACAGCATACAACAGTAGTACCTCCACTAACCAGAACAAAATTACTCGATAACGTTAGGTGACTGATATGCCAACATAGGTTATCACAAACTATTACATGTTATTTGTTCCTAGTTTGGTAAAATTTTCCTACATACGAAAAGAACTGTATGAGCGCCCACTTACAACTGTTACATGTGGACCATAGAGTTTTGTGTATAAGCGATTTTGTACATACGATACAGAATATTGTGAATGACAATGTAATGTAATGCGCACTATCGACACATTGTATGTAAATATATATGCACTGTTAATACAATTTGCTGCCTTGGTACGTACCCTCCCATACCCCATCCCCTCCCTTTTTCTTTGTTCTGTATCCCACACCCCCTAAGTATTTGAAAAATAAAAATCTCAAATTTCAAAAAATATGTCATCTTCCGTACCCAGCCAAACATATCTCCTTATGTTAACCATTTATCATATGTAATATCATTGAAATTGGTTCATTACTAAAAAAAGTTGTTGACTCCTCAAACCCTACTTTAAATTTTGTCCTACTCTGTATTGCTTATCTTTCCTTGCATCTGTATAGAGTAGACTGTCTTAATCTTAGCTGGCCTCACGTGAGCTGATCTAACACACATACACAGTATACACAAGTATTTGCCACCTGCAAAAGTATGATGTTGCAATCTTTATTTCCTCACTATAGGCTAACCAACAGTTGACACTAGAAAAGCATAAACATTTGTGAAAATGTTTATATGTATACGGCAGCAAAATTCAGCCCACCAATTTATACTCTCTTTTCAATGAATCTGAACAAATTAAATAAATGAAACAAATTAAATAAGGGAAACCTTTCACCAAAACAAAACATTCTGACCTAATGCAGAGATCATAAATGAAAAAAATCCATGATAACATGAAAAAAATTATAAATGGTTGATCATCATAAAGATTTGTACACAAGATTTGCAATGTACAAAATGTTTTTAATGTTATAACAAAATGTATTAATACCATATACCATCTTGCATATAATAAAAGAAGTAGAGCATTTACATGTACTAAAAGAAGAACAGTAGTGTACATGATGTTCAAAAATAAGTTTTGTTCATGTACTAAAACAAGAAGCACCAGATGGTAAATGTTTTTGCTTTCGTAAAAGGTTTAACTAATTTATGCCTCGATTTAATATTTTTGGATCAGCTTATCAAATAATTTTATATTTTTGGATACACTTTTGAAATAATTTGATATTTTGAAAAATATGTTAATATTTTGAAATGTTTGATATATTGATTTTTTATATATATATATATATGTTATATATTTGTTATATTTGAATATTTAAAAAACTATATATTAAAAGTTTATTTAAGAATGTTAAATCATTTAAAAAGTTCAATTTAAGAATACTAAATTGAGGATTTAATTAAGCTCCTCGTGATTGCTTTGTTGTATGATACATATTAATTTTTATCCCTATAAGCCAGTGGGCTACAAGTCATCTAAGATGATGTACTATTGAAAAGCTATCTACTTAAGATTTAGTATTAATGCAAGAGACAACTTCCAGGCTGTACAAACCTTTAGCTTTTTAGTATTTATCGGAAATGTAGAGTTATTGCACTATATTTTATTTATCCTTACATGTACCAAATAATCACATATATAATAACAATATAGTAATAATCACAAATATATGACAAAATATAATAAAACTAAAAAATACTGCATTTATTTTCTATGTGTTTAAATTCTTTTTCTTTTAAATGATTCATAAGCTAGTTAAATTAAATAACAAAATCCTGACTGAACTATTTTCCAGTCTATTAAATTCCAGTTGCTGGCAGCTATTTCTAACTTACCTTTTCTTAGTAACTGCCAGCCAGCAGCGGATGTTGTTAAAATCTACAACACTGTACAGTTAATCGCTGTCGCTACGTGCTATAGCATTTTAATGTTTCCCAACTTCCTTAATTTAATTCCAAGTTAATTTTCAAACTTTTAGCTGCGAGGTTTTATGTACTGTAAATTGTTTTATTTTTCTTACAATGCAAATATCGATGCTTTGTGTTTAATACAAAAAGCTAGCAGAAATCTACTTGACCTTGTCTGTTTTTTGTTTTACATATGCTATTAATTTTGTTTTCTTCCTATTGATATTACATTGTGGATGTTTTTTTTTTACTTTAGATGCGCTACTGTTCTTAATATTCCAATTTATGATTTTAAGTAGGCTAATCTTTGCACACCTCTTATCCCCTTAATCAAACTCTGTGGAATCATTAATTAAATCCTTCAGCATTGCTTAGTCTCACTTATCCTTAAATCACACTTCTCAGTTGAACTATTGTCCTATTGTATTTCTTTACCCCCAAGATACATGTGTCGTCTACAACCGCTTAGAACTCAGTCTTCTCTAGTGACTCCCTTAATGGTTTTCAAAGTAGTATCAGGCCACAGTACCTAAACAGGACAGAAAAAATCCATAGGCAAAGAAAAAATGCATTTATTGTGCACAATAAAAAGTGAATCATTATTTTTCTCAGGAAGCCAGACACGTGGGTTTTGTAATTGGAAGTAGTAAGACTAAGAGAATGAGTGACAAAACTTAAGAGACAGATACAGCTGTCAATTTACGATAACCTCCAAACAGTGCCTTAAAAATGTCAATTGAAATACTCTTTTAAGAATGAAAAGTGCTCTTTAAAAAAAAAAGAATGGTGGCACTATGAATGGCCAAGCATTAAGTACACAATCCATCTTTGTTTCGATGAAGGTCACTGTAGAGACAGACGTTCATAGATATTTATTTTAAATAAGGGAAAATAAAGTTGTAATAGTCCAAAGTAATCTGAAGTTCTGCCTTTGCCTCTCAGAGTTTCACTTAGAAATGTAGTCACTAAACACTGACTTTTCAATTGACTGGCAAAGGCCTTGAAGTGGGAGCATATTCTTCATGTTTTCTAAAAGATGAATACATGAAGCTTTTTCTAAGTTAAAATGATTTGGAACAGATCCAGATATAATAATGTGAAATAAAAGTTAAAAGAACTGTGTATGCCTTATAACAACTTAATTGAAAGGTGCCCAAAGGTACCTAGCACATTTTTACCCACAGTGAACAAAACAGTTCACATACCTTATTTTTATAAATAGGGAACTACGGATTGTCTTAGAGCATCAGCTGGCCACTCTCAGCCAATCGGCTGCGCCCCTGCCATACTTCCTCAAACTGAATCGGAGACACTGGACGCTGCTGGCTACAGGAAGATCTGGTTCTGGAGAGCAATCTTTGGGGTTAAACTGTCTGTGAACAGTAAGAAAGCACCAGAACCTCCTTGTACCATAATAAATGAATTTCTATAAAATTGCTGTGGTGCTGAGTGTTAATTCACATTTTGCTCTTTGTGAGCTGACTTTCTTGAAACTGGCTTTCAAACGCAGCCAATCAAAACAAAGAGTGCTTTCAGGAATTGCACTGAGCTTCCAGTAGGCTATTTAAATAAATAAACCAATCAGCAGGGTTTCTGGGGATCAGTGCTAAACTGAGTGGCAGCCGAGCAGCTACCTCCCCATAACATACTCATTCATGGCTGTACTTTGATTCTCCTACTAAGGAGTAAGGAGATTGCTATCTGTGTACCTTTTCAGTGCATTGTGCAGTATCCATATCTCAACTGGAGAAATTAAAGCAGTTAAAAATGGACCAATGTGTTCTCAAAATCCTGGCCCATAAATGTGCTAACGGACCACAATAAACCTTAGTGCTATCTGACCTTAATAAACTTAGCCAATGACAAGTGGGTCCTTTTTAAATTTTCTTATTGCTTAACAGTATCATTTTTTTCAGCTGAAATCCTAACATGATCTGTGAGCCATACATTCACTGCCTCAATAATAATTTATCATGCATTCTTCTCTAGATATTACCATTTGACTGTAAGCTCAGTCATGGACTGATTATACAAATACTCGTTTTACCAGTGCAGGCAGTTTACTTCACCATAATAAAGAGTGATAGTTCCTGCGGCTTTCTAATACTTAATAAAAATAATAATACTTTCAAATATATATATAAAAAAGAAATAATAATACAAGAAGGTTTGCATTTTAATATACCGTACCATACATTACTAGTTTCCAGGTCTGTGATTAAAGTCCTGTAAATTGATTTTATTTAATCTACAAATCTTTTATTATTGTACATTAGAATAAGTGCACGGGTTACCATGAGTAGAAACTGAGAGGTGGGAGTAGTTGTATACCCACGGAAACAGTAGTGCAATTAAATGGTAAATAATGGAAAATAGGAGAAAGGAAGGTATCGTGAATAGTACTGCTTTGCTGCTGCCTCTCTCTACTCACTCAGTTACTAACTCATTTGACTGCCGATTGTGCTTGACATTATGTATCTAAAAAGCCCTTATTATGAGAGCATGAACAATCTAACATCCATCCCTGACATGATTTCACTGCAGGAAGCCTAATTCCCAAAATGTCAGCCAAAGCAGAAGAGCCATTTACTGCTTGCACATTAACTGTGATAAGCTCCATCACAAACTCCTTCACATTTCCAGAAATCATCCCACGACCACAATGCTCAGATAACAAAAAACAAAACAAAAAAAACAAGCCTTTAAAATGATGGATCAAACAAAGAAATATAACATATCATAAAATTTGGATATATTTATCTGATTCATCTGCCTGTCTGATTGTGTATTCGTCCGTATGTCCATAAACATGAGGAAAAAAAATAAACAGAAAAAAACCCATGAAATATAAAAAATTGCTTACTCACAACTGTTATTGGTGCATTAAAACACCAAAAATGTGCCTAGTGGACAGATCCACAGTGGGCAAGGTTTAACCAGGCAGTCTATGCATTTCTTGTTTGTTTTATATTTAATATTTTTTAACTTATTGTTGCAAAGTGCGTTGAGACATGTCCATCTAAAAGCAACCATCAGTGATTGGCAATAACTAAACAGCAAACTTTGAATATACAAAATATCTATAGAAAGTCACCGTCTATAGCCATGAAGGATAAAGAGAAAGCAGAAAAAGATTAAAAATATCTGCAAAGGATACATAGTTATAAAACATGAAAAAGTGAGACATAATTGTTAATTTAATAAGGGTATCATGTAACTTTTTGAAATAATCTGAAGGTATAGTAAACTAGTTATATCAACTCAGCCATTTGTTTAAATGTAATATATTTGCACTAATGCTTTTTTGAAGGTGGAGAATATCTTTTCCCTCCTTGTCTTTGTCATTATTCATTTGGCAAGAATACATTTAGTGAAAAGTTGTTGAATACTCTGTCATGAGAAAAGGGAAAGGACTAAGCACATAGGCCTATAGATCTGACAAATATCACTGAGACAAGTTGTCTCACCTTCTGTCAACTTACTCCAACTTTGGAGTTCTTCAAATAATATGCATTTCATGTTTGCTTGTCTGTTTGTTTATTTTATTTTTTTTTTTTTATCATTAACAATAGTATTTGCAAATTTAAGTTGCTATTTGAATGTGAATTGTTTTAAGCAAAAGCAGCTCAATGTTTACTTTGTGTATGGACACTTACAAATCACAAGCACTAGCACTATTCAGACATCAAATTGGTTACAAGCCCTCTAATTTCTAACAATGGCTTCGATTTAATATTGTTGGATAAGCTTTTTAAGTGATTTAACATTTTTTGATAAACTTTTCAAATGTTTTTTCAAGATCTTAAAATTAAAAAAATATATAATATATAAGATATCAATGTATCAAAAAAAATAACTAAAGATTAAAAAAAATCCAATTTTTTTCATAAAAACAAACCCTTTTAAATGTTTATCTAGAAATATTAAATAATTTGGAAAAATTTACCCACAATATTAAGTTTTTAGACCTTGCTGTGACAGGTGCTGTGAATACTTTTTTTTTTTTTTATGTCTCATTTTTATTTTATTTTTTTTGATTTAATGTTGATAACAACGGTCATATCATATGACCCTGAAGCATCAAACTGGGATACAGAAAGAAAAAACAGGGGAAAATGGGGAACATGCTTAACATTTAATACCACCCCAATACAATAGTAATATCAACTTCTTACTATATTTTTATACCATTATTCTTTCTCCTTTATCCATACTTCTAAATGCAATGCACCCCCCCCCCCAAAAAAAAAGATAACAATAAACAAAGTATAAAAAAGAAAAAAATATATAAAAAAAAATATAAAAAAAATATAAAATAAAAATAAAATACAGCAAAAAATAAAGTAAGGTCTATTTGACATTATTTAGCAGTAGTGCATATTGATCTCTTATTACCAGCCACTGATGCCATCTACGCTTATATAAATCTTCTCTTCCCTTTATTCGGCTTGCCATTTTCTCATATATGCTAAAGGAATCAAATCTACACAAAGCCTCTGCTATTGTTGGTGCTTGTCTATTTTTCCATTTGTAAGCTATTGAAATTTTTGTTGCTGTTAAACAATGGATAATCATAAATTTTTCTTCCCGAAGCTGTGTGGGAAATATATGAAGTAAAAAACACTCTGGACTGTATGGAATATTAACCTTCAGTACTACCCTAAAAAAATTTATCTATCTCCTCCCATAATTTACTAATACTAGGGCACAGCCAGAAAATATGTAATAACGACCCCTCATGTTTTAAAAATCTCCAACATAAATTGCTCGTCCCCTTAAAGATATTTGCTAATTTAGTTGGCACCCAGTACCATCGCATAATAATCTTACAATAGGCTTCCCAATGATTAAGACTACTGGAAACCCCTTTGGTTATCTTTAATGCCTGAAACCAACTTGATAACGAAAATGATTCCTTCAAATCTCTTTCCCATTTTAGAGCATATTCCTGTTTCTTAGGTTCCCCTTGTGTCAGAAGAGTATTGTAACAAAAGGACAAGGCTTTAATATTAGGCAGTCTCCCTGTACACTTTAAAGCGAATGGTGTTAGTTGCTGAATTTTTTGCATATTATTTACTTGCAAAATATTCCTAATACGTAAGTATGTAAATAATTCCCTGGATGGTAAAGAATATTCTTTAACCAAGTCAGGAAATGATTTAATACCTGAATCGTTATATAGTAACCGTATTTGGCATACCCCTAACTTTGTCCAATCTTCTAGCTGCAAGTCTGAGGTAAAAACAGAGAGAGTCTGCAAGGGTGCTGCAAATAATAAATCTTGTCCTATAGAAAGTTTCGAAATAGTCTCTCTCCATATACGCAAAAGAATTTTTGTGGATGGGAGCATGTCTACTGCCTTATTATGTACTTTAATCCCTGACCATAAAATGGAAGTTAGTGGGCCTTGTGTAAACTGAGAGCTTTCTAATGGTAGCCATAACGGCAAAGAGGCCCTATCTAGAGATGAGAGGCCTTGGGCAAGTATGTTAGCCTTATAATACATTCTAACATTTGGGACCCCTAAACCCCCTTTAGCAAATGGAAGCCAAAGTTGATCTTGTGCAATTCTTGGTGGTTTCCTTTTCCATATGTGTGCATTGATCAATAACTGAAACTTCCGGAGTATAGTATTTGGGATAGTAATTGGCAGTGTGCGGAAAAGATAAAGAATATGTGGCAAAATCATCATCTTTATTGTTTGTATACGGCCCAGCCAAGATATTTCTTTATTCTCCCATGTTTTAAGTTGATAGTCCAGTTTATGTATAAGTGGAAGGTGGTTTTCTTTTATTATCAACTTATGTGTTGTAGGGAGTTTAATGCCTAAGTAGGAAATAGATGTTTTCCGCCAATCAAACATATATGTCGCTTTTAATCGTTTTGTGACATCTATTGGGAGTCCTAAAACCAATGCCTGTGATTTTCTAGAGTTGTTTTTGTAATATGATATTTGTCCAAATCTTTCCAATGTGGTGAGTAGCTGTGGGATTGATGATTCTGGATCTGATAAGAATAAAAGGACATCATCCGCAAATAAAGCAATTTTTTGTTCCCCTATTGGCGTAATTACACCTTTAATAGCTTCCTGAGATTTAATGTATCTTATTAAGGGCTCCATACAAAGAATAAAAATCAATGGTGAAAGTGGACAGCCTTGCCTGGAACCATTTGTTATTTGGAATGATTTGGACAGAAAGCCAGAGTTATATATTTTGGCCGAAGGTTTAGAGTAAAGGGCCATTAAATTACTCAAAAAAGCTATAGGAAACCCCATACTTATCAGTACCTCTTGCATATAAGTCCAATTTAGTCGATCAAATGCTTTCTCAGCATCAAGAGCTAATAATATGCCCCTTTGATTGTTAGTTTGTCCCCAGGTGATTAAGTTTAGAAAATGGCGAGTATTATCTCCTGGTTGTCTTGATGGGACAAACCCCGATTGTTCTGGTGAGATCAAATCAAATAACATAGGTTTAATTCGCATGGCTAAAATCTTTGCATATATTTTAATGTCCGTGTTTAGTAAGGATATAGGTCTTAAATTAGCACTCTCGTTAGGGACTTTACCTGGTTTGGGCAAAGTGATTATGTGCGCCAGAAGCATTTCTTCTGGTAAAGACCCAAAGATCTTAAATTGATTAAATAAGTTTGTGAGATGAGGTGTAAGTTGAGGTTCAAAGGTTAAATAAAAATTGTTTGAAAACCCATCTGGGCCCGGGGCTTTATTTTTAGGTAATGTGTATATCACCTTTCTTACTTCATCTTCAGATATTTGTTCACACAGAGCCATACTTTGTTGATCAGTCAGTCTAGGCATATTAACCTCATTAAGAAAGGTAGATATTTCCTCTTTTAAGGGCTGATGCAGTTTTAAGTCCAATTTTAAATTGTATAGTTTATAGTAATATGAAGCCAACTCATCTGCTACCTCTTGTGGATTATACAGTTTTGTACCATTTGCATCTAGCAGAAATTGTATTTTAGTCTGTAAATATTGCGACTTTAATTTGCTCGCTAATAGTTTGCCAGCCTTATTACCCTGTACATAGTGGATTTGTTTAAGTTTTCTCATTTGACTCTCCATTATATTTATAGACTGCTCTTGCATTGCTTGTTTAACACCTATTATTTGCTCTGTTAGAGTTTTTGTGGGGTTTAATTTATTTGCTTTCTCTAGTTCACTGAGTTTATTTAGAAGGTTCCCTTTAGCTTCCACTGCCCTATTCTTCCTTATCGAACCTGCTTGTATACATAGTCCTCTAAGAACTGCCTTAAGTGTCACCCACTTTGTTATAATACTTGAGGGGTCATGAATATGGTCATTGTAGAAGTTCCTAATTGTTACACAAATTTTAGAAACTAACTTTGTTTCATTTAAAAGTGATTCATTGAGTCGCCATACATTTCTACCCCTGGCTGCAAATTGTGCTTTAAAAGTGATGACAAGTGGAGCATGATCTGACCAAGTTCTGATTCCTATTTTTGTCTCAGTGACATTCAGTAATGATATTTTATCCACTAAGCACATATCTATTCTCGAATAAGTGCTATGAACGTTTGAGTAAAAGGTATAATCTTTCTCACCTGGGTATAGACAGCGCCATGTGTCATACAAATCATGGGAATTAATAAGTTTAGAAAATTTAGAACTCAGGAGGGTGGTCTGATGTAGTGGGTTCTTAGCGTTACTTCTCTTTATATCCATATTTGGGTCTATTGTACAATTGAAGTCTCCACAAATTATAGTTTGACCTTTACACACGGCCTTAATTTTAGAAAATGCTCTACTCAAAAAGGAGATTTGTGAATTATTTGGGGCATATATCGAGGCTACTGTTATTTGAACTCCATTTAAATTTCCAACCACTATCAGTAGTCTACCTTGCCTATCTTTATATATTAACTCCTGATTAAATGACCAATCCTCATGAAACATTATAGCAACCCCTTTTGTTTTATGGGGTGAAAACGCATGATATATTTGTGGGTACCTTTTAGGTTTAAAAGTAGGAGGGTTTCTTGTACAAAAATGTGTTTCTTGGAAACATATTATTGATGCTTTAGAATTATTTATCTCCTGTATTGCTACCCGTCTCTTAAATGGGCTATTTAACCCGTTAACATTCATAGACATACATTTAATGTAATAGGCCATACTCCAAACCGAGTTTCTTTTTTGCTTTACCTCTAGTAGTCAGAAATATCTCTATGGAAATGGTTTCTTCTGTAGTTATTTTGACAAGAAGGTTTTAACCTACCTCTGTCCCTTTTTTTTTTTTTCTTTTTTTTTTCTTTTCTTTTACATTTTTCCTCACCCAGATACATACTTTTAAACTCACTATAGACCTTACATAGAAAGCGAAAAAGAAAAAGGAAAAATTAAAAAAACAAAACTTAGAAAATTTAAATTGAAAAGAAAAAAAAAGAAAAAAAAGTAAACAAAGAATAGAAATATAGAGAATATTTACATAAATTCCCAAAAATGAGAATAATTTGTGGGTCGCAAGGGAGACCCAGGCACAAAATAGTTTGGATGACGGGCAAGTGACTAAAGAGTACTTGAAGCTAATGTTACAGGAGCTGAGGGTTACTATTCGAGAAGATTTCTCCACAATTACATCATCGCTACATCGAGAATTGGTAGAAATAGGTGATCGCACTGACAGCCTAGAGAGGGGGACAGAAGAGATACGTGTTGAACATAATAAGGTGATAGATAAACTGAATAAGTTGGAGGAAGAGAACGCCAAATTGTGGCATAAATTAGCAGAAGTGGAAGACCGATCCCGTCGAAATAATATAAGGTTCCGTGGGGTAGCGGAGTCTGTTAAAGGAGATCAAATTCAGTCCTATATTATGGACATGTGTTTGGCGTTTGTACCCGCATTAAAGGACAGCATGTGGGAACTGGACAGGGCACATAGGCTGCCGAGACCGAACCGCCTCACAGCAGATATCCCAAGGGATATAATTGTGCGATTTCATCAATACAAATCAAAAGAGGCACTTATGAAAGCAGCAAGAGAGGTCTCAACGTTACCCTCACCATACAATGGGATATCGCTTTTTGCAGATTTATCAGCTTCAACCTTGGCCAGGCGGAGAGAGTTCTCATATATCACCAAACAACTTCGTGATCATAAAATGGAGTACAGATGGGGTTTTCCGCCTAAGCTGCTGGTTTGGAATAACAGCAAAATGACCATTATTAAGGATGTGGAGGAAGGCTTGGCTACCTTAAAGGAATGGGGCATAGTGTTAAATCAGAATGCTGAAGAAAGTAGAGCGGCAGCAGTTATACATAAAGCTGTGCCCCAGTCAACTTTGCAAAAAATTCGACAGGACTGGCTGGTGGTTGAGAAGACCCCTCGTCAGACATCGCAGAAATCTCAGCAACCTCTTCAAGGGTAGAGGCTTTAGCCTAGATATTGACACTGCTATTTCTGCTGTTTCTTATATACGCTGTTATTTTTGGTGACCCAAGCATTACAAACACTTAATATGAGATTTTGAACTCTTTGGTGTTTTTTTTTTTTTTCTCTTTGCTAAGTGAAGGGTTTGAAAATTATAGCTTAAGTATCCTGAGCAAATCTGCTAGATGGAAATTCTGGAGCTAATTGATAACTGCATGTGAGCTTAGCAGACTGGTACTATTATTATTATTATTATTAGTTTTGGTGTGTGTTTATTCTCTTTTTTTCTTTTTCAATCTTTTTTCCTCCTGCAATTAAGGAGTTGAAAAGTTGTTGGGCAAGTTAAGTTAAATTGTTTAGAATGTAAATGTATAGAATCAACAACAGATGCAATTAGTTAATCGCTGTTATTTGAATGTCGGGGTAGATAGGGCTACTAGGATGTACAGCGAGAGTAAAACTGTAAATTTTTTTAGGCAAATTTATATAAGCAAAACATTGATTGTGTTTAGCCGTGCTTTGGCTAAAATGTTACTGAGGTGACCTTTGTATAAAACAGGTGATAAGAACATTATATACAGTAGATATAGATGTAGATGTTATTGGTACTGCGATAAGCAGCATTGACAGAATAGATTAAGGCTCAAGAACGGGATCGTTCCACACGACCCCCCTTAAGGGACGCTTAAAGGGTGCTGTGAATACTAATGACATAGAAATGAGGTTGACATTTGAGCACACATTTTGATAATATTTTGTGATTGTACCAATTTGAAACATACTAAATAAATACAAATTAAATAAATAAATAAATAAATAAAATAATATTAAGTTGCGGCCAATGTTAAAATGTTTTAAAAATGCTAATGATGTTGTATCTTACATTAACCTTGTTTGATGATAAAGCTCTGCAATCAAGGACCATTTAACCTAAACTACTTTCATATAACTTTATATCTCTGTAATGCTGTAATGGATGACAACTTGTTCTGTTTTTTTAATTTTTAATTTTTATTTTATATATATATTAAAAGCCCAGGACAGTTGGCAATAGAAAAATAAATTACAATCTCTATTTGCAGCCATTTGTTTATCCTTAGTAAAGAAAATAAAACTATATTCCTGTTGTTTATATGTCACTTGGTGTAATTACAGCTAGCTGAAATGTGACTGTGTTCAGATTAAACGAGCCATGTCCCAAGATTTAATTGTAATACTCTAAAATACATGTTTTACATAAAACATAAGCATAGTAAGCACTGATATAACTAAATTGTAAACCTGTCCAAATTTGGTGTTGAAATTACTGTGTACTAAATTGTATATGCATAAAAAAAATAGGTTTTGTCATAATGTTCCTCCTTTACAGTTCCATTTTTAAAGTGCTGGAAAGTTTGGCACCATTATTCACACATTTCTATAGCGCTTCATTAATACAACATTTATATTTACCATCATTTTTTCCACCCAAATTCCTCTCTAGAGCCCACATTGCAGCCTTCTTCCCAATGAGGACTTATGGAGAGGTATTGCTTTCTATTGAGCCATCTAAGTGCTTGTATAGCATGAACATACACAACCTGCTCAAGCGGTTTAAGCCAATCTCTTTCATCTGCAGGAGGAGAGCTTTATATCATTGAAGTGATTTTAATGTCTGGAGTCCTCTGGTGAAATCTTTCTGTTGAATGTTACACCTTTGTAGTAGTTTAATATTAAATGAGAGATCCCCATCTCGGGAGAATGTGAAAGCATTAATTTGAGCAGCAATGGGTGGTGAAGATTAACTGAGAATGTCAGCTGACCACTTACAGCCTTTCACAGCCACCGTTTGCTAGTATGAATTGGTATGACTAAGGACATGTGCAATCTCTGCCTTAGCCACACCTACAGTGGGGGCCGGGGAAGGCTTGGAATCCTCATTCAGTGTTAAAGTATTAGAAAAAGTGTGATATCACCAGTACAATGAGATGACATGGTTAATGCCTAATGTATCCCTGTCACAATTTTAGTACTCGTGGAATATCTAAGTATCACTCTTTCACTACTTTACACAGCTATTATATCATTGCCTGGGCTATACCAAATAAATAGGGGGGTTTTATATATATATTTTTTAGATTTAGGATTTTAGATTTATTGAGTCCCCCTCACTATTATTAGAGTAAGTGTAAAGGCAGATTTTTTTTAATGGAGGTGGCTCGGAGCTTATGTGGATGTTGGGTATTGACACAAGCGCCCCTTTATTTTTTTAATAGCGACTGCCAATGGGTGGCCACCGCGCATTTATTTTATTAATAGCCACTGCCAATGGGTGTGCACCGCCCATTTATATTATTAATAGCCACTGCCAATGGGTGGGCACCGCCCATTTATATTATTAATAGACACTGCCAATATGTGGGCGCCGCCCATATATTATTATTTGCCTCTACCTGCCACATGGGTGGGAGATGGAGAACACAAAGTCCCCCCTATTTATGTTATTAAGTGCACCCACCCATAGGTTATGGGTTGGGGCAGGGTATAAAAAGCCATCTGTCCACCCACAATGTTTACATTTTAATCCGCTGGCTGCTCACAGTTTAGTAGACATGCCCCCACCCCTAGCATTTTCAGTGGAGGGCATAATGGGAAGTATTAAATCTCCCTTACAATAATGTGGCAGCCATGTTGACCCCCAACAGGTTTTGTTTTTACTATTTGTCTTCTGGCTACTAGGGCTGCCAATTGACAAATACTGAAAAGAAGAACTCATCAACAACTTTTAGTTGAATATAATTAAGCCATTTATCAGGCATTATGTACTCAATAAATGGAATTACATCACCTCATCTGATATTTTAAATATAAAATATAAGAATCAGTTTTGACAGTCCAATAATATATATTTGGTTCTGATAAGCCTATAATGGCAGTCATTTGATTGGTCAAAACTAATATAAGACTAATCTAAATATCAGGAGCCAATAAACTGCCGATAAAAAATATAGGCTCTTATTAAATCAAGGCCTTAGTTTGCAGGTTTGATCCTCACAGAGATGCTTAGAGCATATTTAACTGCATTTTGTAGTGACTGAAAATACAAACAAAGGCTGATCTATCACATTAATTAGCTAACACTTTTGAGAATTATTTTTCCAATTGATTCCTAGCTTATCAGAAAATAAGTCATGCATTCAACTGAGCTAGAAAATCATCAAGTAGCAGCTAAGTGTTATTTATATTTCAAGGGTGGTCCTCCTGGAGACAAAAATTAGTCACTGCACTAAAGCTTCTTAATAAGACACAGTAATATACATTGATTAGAAACATGGACCACTTGAAAGTACAAAAAGTGCATTTAAGACACAATTTTCTTTTCTGTCATTAATAAAATGCTAGACTTTAAAACAGAATTAAAAAACATTTGAATTTTTAGTTCTTTCCTAAGCAACGCTTTATAAGACAGAATAACATATGACGTGTTTCTGAATGATATATTTTTTTAAAGGAACAGTCCCGCATTATATATATATGTGTGGAAAAACAGATACAATTTTGATCTTGTAATAGCTTTTTTATTGGACTAAGAATTTTTTAATGACAAGCTTTCGGGAGAACTTTTCCTTTCTTAAGTCTGAAGCATTTCTGAGAAAGACGACACATAGAATTCCGAATTCTGCAAGAATGGTGTCTATTTTCTATCAAACCTGTGTCTTAACTGCACTCATGTCGCTTTAACCCGTGTATCACAACTCAACTTTGAATTCTATGTATCGTCTTGCTCAGAAATGCTTCAGACTTGAGAAAGGGAGGTTTTTCCGAAAGTTTGTCATGAAAAAATTCTGTTCGTCCAATAAAAAAGGTATTACAAGATACAAATGTTATCTGTGTTTTTACATCTACATCATTGGACTAATACGGCTACAATTTCTACTTGAACACTATATATATATAATGCATAATATATATATATATATATATATATATATATATATATATATATATATATATAATACATATTATATATATATATATATATTCCTAATACTGGAATGTTCCTGTATCTCCTGGGCTACTTTTGACTCCCCACACTCATTTCTGTTAAAGAGACACAGAATTGATTTGGTTATAATGCCTGGAGTCCCCTGGCACTGTCGCTCCATATAGCTTTAAACAATTTTCTAGAAGTTTAACACTAAATAAATGCTCATGGCCATTCACAGCCTAGTCCTTGCTAGACGTATGGCTACAGCATAGATAACACACTTCTTTCTAGTTATACCCCTTCTTAATGGCTGTGAGTGCTCTAATAGGCTAGGAGCAGTCAGCTGTCCCTCTCAACTAATCTGGCCATGGCTGCTCAGGCTAATACTTCCTCATAGCCTAAGCAGCACAAAGAGTATGGGCTGCTGGTGATGGTAAATTAAAGGACGACACCAGGGGACTCAAGCCACTATAACCAGTTCAAAGAGATAAGGCAGATACAAAGTGTACAGTGCCCCTTTAAATAAATAATTATCTTTCCTCAAATCAGACTGCACACTTCCTGAGTACTGATGGTCTTCTGGCCAATCCAAAACTTCTCATAGAAAAGGATTGGAATACATGGTGCATGAACAGCAATCATTGGTCATTGCTTGGCTTGCAGTGTTTCACACAGAGTATGGAATTAAATGCTTCCCAATAAGCCTTCCCTATATGCCTTCCACTTTATGTCACAGCTCAAAACAATCAGGAAGAGGACCCTCCTGGTTGTATGACTGATAGCTGATAGAGTGCACTTTGATAGCAGTGCTGATATCTTATTCAGTGAAGTGAAGATAATATATTTTGAAGTGCTTTAGCTTAGTGGAGTATTCCTTTAATTATATTTTTTTCTGAAATTACTTTCAAGTTTCTGCACTTACAAGTGGCATTTTACAAAAAGGGCAATCAAACATTAAATTGTTTATTATTAAAAAACAATATTAGCATGATAAAACACCTCCGCAAATGTTTTTAAAGGGACACTCTAAGTATGAAACCACTTCATGCTAATTAAGTGGATTTTGTTGCATAGACGTTCTATGTAAAAATGTTACAGTCATAGAGGAACAGTAATGCTTATATGTATATATATATATATATATATATATATATATATATATATATATATATATATATATATATATATATATATATATATATATACAAGTTCGAAATCTGGCACTCTACCTGGACGATAAGTTTCTCAAATAATGCCTCGGTGCTGCAGAGCGTGGATATGTAGAAAAAATGATGAGACAGAGCACTCCAAAGGACTTGGTGAAAAATTATTTATCTGTGTGCAGAGGAATCAGATTCCTCTGCACACAGATAAATAATTTTTCACCAAGTCCTTTGGAGTGCTCTGTCTCATCATTTTTTATATATATATATATATATATATATATATATATATATATATATATATATAATGCTTATATGTAATTGTAACGGAGTTCCCTGTACCCCTGGCTGGGTACCTCCGCCAAGGACCGCTTCCTAGTTGGAACAGGGGACAAATCGCAGCACTTCTGCCCACAGTCGCTGTGGCTTGTTGAGGCCCTGGAAAAGCTCCTTCCTGGAGTCAAATGGGGAAATAGCTCTAGTCCTTACAAGGACTTTCCCTGTTAAATCCCCTGCAAGCTGGTGCAGCAGACACAGGAGTAAATCTTCTTTCCCCCCAATAACAGAATGACACACAGTTTTGGAGTGTAAGGTGTAATATCATTTTAATGGAGGCACACTGGCCTTTTATGCAAGTTTCCCAACAAGGTGGACCTTGTTGGGCAGAGGGACGCAAAGTGAATAAACCAATAAAAACAGAGTCATACAGTGAGACACTCCCATACACAAACAATAGAATCACTCCTCTGTGCTTGGGAGATAATTGAATCAGGAACTGTACTAATCTAACCCAATTATCTCCAAGAACAGAAAAACATAAAATTTTATGAAACCCCAAAAAGTACCTTAAATACACATAAAGCCCCCCATAAAAGTTATATCCCATGATAGCCCCGATCTGGGTGAACAACATATCCAAAAATCACCCAGATCGGTTCAGGGTTTCAGGAATTATCTGGAAGTCATAGTTTTGACCGACCGTGCACATGGTCCTATGCCCAAAACAGTTCCAGGGAAATCAGTGCTAACAGTCGGTCAAGTTCGGTAGTCTTTTACAGGTTTCCCTGCAGGGCCCATAGTCTGTGGGCAGGAGGCTGGCAAGCAGACTCCTCCAGGAGCTCGTGGCAAACTCAATTGGAGAGGGGAGTTTGTCACAGTAATGTATTGCTTATATGTATATATTTGTATTTGTATATCTAACCTACACAGGCAAAACAACACATTAACAGTGTTACTTTAAATGCATACAGCAACTAAAAAGATGCAGTCTTGCCACACATACAAAAGAACATACAATGTATAAATCCACCTTTAAACATAACTTGTCTTGTTTAGTATTTGTGAATAATAAAAGTGATAGTAAAGAGTGTAAGCACATACCAAGCACAAAGGCAAATTTACCAATGAAATTTAACTATTTGGTGGCCTTCACAGCTAAGTCAGGTACGCAGTATATGACAAAATTCTGCAATTGTTTAGAACTCAGAATTATATGGAAATGTTCTTTAAAGCTTGAAAATACTCTTAGTGCGAAAGAGCTGTCACTATGTGTTGCCAAATGGCCTGAAAATTGATATGGCAAACAGTACAGAACCTCCAGGCTAACTGCACACCACCATTCTCTTACATATTTCTGTGTACACATTTTACACAAGGTTTTACTTGCATGTAGAAAAGCCTAACAGGCAGCACAGCAGATCTGGACAGATAGGATGTCATAACTACTGTGTATAATACAAATCATTTCATGATTGCAGTATTTTGCTCATTCAAAAAATCAAGTACAGTTTAAGTACCGAAGGAAAGAGCAACAAATCATTCACCAATACTAATAAGCAATTTTAAGACATCCAGTAAGAAAAATAAAATACAGCTGAAAGACATGTCGATGTTGGCAAAGAACATTTATAATGTCACAGAGGAACTGAAAGATGTATGCAGCAAAAATGTTTCCTGGCTTGTAGATAGACATAGATTAGCCAGCCAGACAGACAGACAGACGCACAGATATATTTGCATAATTTAAGGGGCAAATTAACAGAGCTCTAACATACAGAATTCCTTTGTTAATTCTCTCTAATTCTGGATTTAGTGAATAACCACATTAGGTACAATTTGTAAATGTATTAGTATAACATTAAATTAGATAATTGTAACATCCCTTGGCAGTTGGGAAAAAGTTACATCTTGGACGTACTTGCAAAGCCAGAGTAATCTGAATGTACCTTCCCTGGTTAAATACTTTGCTGTTATTATCTAATGCTGTGAATTACAATGATCTTCGGTTAACAAATGTGCTTGATGCATATTATAATTCAGATATTATGTTTTTTTGGAAAGAACTTATTAGATTTGAGTCAAAACAGGTTTATTTGTATGGATTTGTATAAAGTGTGACACTAAACTAGTAAAATGCTTGCACATATAGATTTTCATAATTTAAAACAGCCTAGATAACATATTGCATGCACATATCTGTTGGGGTATCTATACAATATTATCAACTAACAAGTAGCTGCGAGGATCAAATTTCAATTGTTTGCCAAAAATGGTCAGATAGCATTCATAATTACAACTAACTATTTTTCACCTATAAGAAAAAGCAATAATTGTTTGCTACATTTTCAGCTAAACTACAAGGCTTTAGTTTAATTAAAAAGTAAATGTGCCATGTATCTAAATGCACATTGTTAAATATCACTGGTCTTTTTGTTTTGTGTAAACTGTATGTGACATTTATTAAACAGAGAGATGTAATACAAGTGTGATTTGATTAAAGAACATAGTCAATATTTTCTTTACAACAGAATCAATTAGCTTAAGCTTATACTTCACTACATAGCACAATGGGTCATGTCATTTGCAAATTTGCTGAAACCCCTCTGGCACTCATAACATATTTCTATTGTCTTTAAATGTTGCATACACAATATTACACGTATACACTATTTGGGCTACTGCACACAAAAGTTGTTTATGAAAAATTAATTTTGTTTGCAAATTGTACCCTAAGCACAGTCAGGCAGAGAATAGCTCTCTATAAACAGTACTTTTGTAGTGACAATCCACAATGCATATCAGCAGGAAGACATGCAGCATTCATTTGACAAAATCACTAGAACATCAGGGTAAGAAGGATATCATCCAATTGTGCTTGCAATAATGATGTGAATTTATAGTGATCTTCAGACTTAGTGCCTCTCAGTAACATTTTTCCTATCAACCCCAACTTTGTGAGCAAGTTAAGAGGCTCCCTAAATTGTGAGTTAAATATATGAAATCTATTACACACTGATTGTTTCCTTTGTGCTGTATGAAATGGATCATTTTAACTTTAAAAAGAATCTGATCTATGAACGTAAGCACCTTTCATTATTTTAGAAGCACACAACTCTTTTTGTTTTTCCTTTGGTGAGTGAGATGCTATGTAAGTTGATGGAGGGCTCTTAGGAGTTTGGAGATCATGGAATGATTTTTAGAGATATAGAGTATCATACAGATTTGTGAAAGGGGTATGGAAGTGGGGAGAGGTTATGGAAGGCTGTATGAATTTGTTTGAGTTTTTCTGTGTTGCTGCATGAATGTGTATATGCATGTATATGTATGTCTGGATTTGCTTACATGTGTTTGTGCACTAAATTAAAACCAAAAGTAGGACAATGCTAAAATACAAAAATGGAAGTACATGGGACAGGAAACAAAGAAAAGGGACTACCTCTAAATCTAAAGACAAAAATGCTATGAAAAGAGTCATAAACAGATGCTCACTCACAAGTGAGAAATGTCAAAAAAGCTTCATTAGTATTAATGTAACATAGTTCCCACTTGTGGATATATGTGATGGTTAGGAGTGTTCCAATGATTCCAGTGAGTGTGCAAAAAAAGGAGGAGAACAACTCCAATAGTGCAATAGTGTATATTTTAGTAACTGTTAGTAAATTGTGTAATATTGCTGTTTACAAACAATTTACAAAGTTACACAAATGTACTATTTAAGTTTTTCTCCTTTTCTTTTTTTTTTGCATACTCACGGAATCATTGGACCACTCCTACAAGTGTGAACCATACCAATACTATACCAGAACTACACCACTTTCTACACTTGTGAGTGAGCATTAGTGCACTCAATTATATACTCAGATTTGCCTAAATATATATTTTTTTGCTTTTGTTTAACTTTGCATATATCTTATTGAGGCCCGAGTGACTAGAAAGAATCTAAACCATCCAATGAATAAGTGGACTTTATTTTTTTATTTTATCACTGAGCTGTACAGGATAATCGTGAAACTGTGTTACTTCTTTCTTTGTATTAGGCACAACCTATCTGTGACACTTTGTATAGTGTTTTTCTCCATGTGTTTGTGCATGTCTAATTATATCTGCATGATTGTGTCTGTGTATACACATAGATGTGTGGGTTTGTTTATCACACTAATTGGTAGAGTTGGGGGTGCATCATGCTTGCTTTGGACTCAAGCGCCATATGAAATTTACTAGTGTATCATGGAACTCCACTGCAGTAAAGCTCATAGCAATGCACAATATTTACAAATTCATTACACAGTCTCACAGCAATAAAACGTGCATTAATATGCTGAGGGTGAGCTGTAATGAACACATTTTTTTTTTCTCTCCTGTAAACCACAAAATATGACACCTTCCAAGTTTTGAACATTCCACAGATATTGTTATTGGCAATTATAAGTAGACATCATCCACTGAATAACATTTATAATAACACTAAATTAATAAAAAAAAAAAAAAAAAACATTATTCATTGCTGTTTAGATGTGTATTTGTTTTACATTCTTTATTTTGTATTTTAATGCTGAGAAAATAGTCTATATTGCCTGGATAGGCTCCTCACCTGTTTTTAAATATTTGTATTATATATAACGTCATTTTGGTGAATCAAAAATAGGCAGTCAACGTAAATGCTTTCATCTCATGGAGAAAAATTTAACTTTCGTTGTATTTCAATTATTTATTACTGTGACGAGCCCCTTTCTATTACGCCTACAGCATACAATCTTCACAGACATTCTCTGATTCTATGTGGGTACACTTCTGCTCTAGCGAATAAACTGGAAGCATTCTCATATGTACTGACATTGCTTATCCTTTACAGTTGTGATGTCAAGACAGGGACTGGAAGGTAATGGGCTCCTATCAGAAAGGCTTCAAAAGAATATTTAAAAAATACAAAAATAAATAAATAAATCATAATTTCTTTTACTAGGCTATGAAAAAAAAGAAAAAGATCTGCAGCCCTTTATCTGCATGTAGAATTATAATGTGTGATATTAAAAGGGAAGTCTAAGTACCATAACCACTCCATACTGTTATATTGGTTACAGTGCTAAACGGGTTCCAACCGCAGCTACGATCAAATCTGGATGAAGCTGATATAGCTAATGCATTAGTGATACAGCCATTATTTGTTTGTTTTTTTCTCTTTTTCTTTCAGTGATATCTCTTCTCCAAATACTGGATAACTGGGATCTCTTTCAATATTTTTCCATTTGTTTTTTATTTTTATTTTCAAATCTGCCTTTTTTAAGTCCACATTTTGAATGTTGGTTATAGACCTTTCAGAACTCACTGTTCGGTTTTTATTTAGGACTAGGACTAAAATTTTATTTATTCCCGGTTAAGAGCATATTATTGTAAACTATAATTGTAGAAAACTCTGATCAATCTAAGTATTTCAACACGAGGAAGAGTTCATTCCTGTGTTTCTATGGATGCAAATATGTGTCATAAAAATTCTTACTGCAAACTGCAATTCCAATGGGATTAATATGACATTCATTTGTATAATTGTATTCCCTGTGATAAGGTTTTGAACAGCTGCTTTGCTTCCCTGTGTGTACAATCATTTTTATAACTCGCCTTTTTAGCAATCTATAATTTTGTTTGCATCTATACTGCAAAATTAACCTTTTTTTAAATTGCTTGCAGTGATCAATATGCATAAGAATGTATAAGAAATAATTGATGGATTTCTTTTAGCTTGTTCAAAAAATGCATATATAATAATTTGAAATTGTATTATTTGTTGTATGTATATATAATTAATAAGTGGACCTTCCTAATTGTTTATCCTTAATTACTCAAATGAATGTAATAGTAAGGGTCATAATTAAAATAAGTGTCAATTGATGTCTGCTCTTAAAAAAATTATTTTGCATTGTATATTTCTAAAAGACAATGGTCTTGCATTAAGGAATACTTTCTAGGGTGCAGAGCATTCTAATAATAGTACTACCTTTAACACAGATACATTTTATTCTAAAAATGTAACAGTCAAGACAATGAAACAAGCTGAACCACAGTCTATGTTTTAATATGACAAAGAGTATGATGGGATTTTAATGATATACCAAGTATAGCATAGAATTGTATTTCTACATGAATTATACATAAATAATAGAAAATGATGTGTTTCTAGGAAGTAGGAAATAACAGTTCCAACAATTAAATGCAGACTTTAGTCACATGACTCACATCCCACCCCTACCTCCTCCCGAACCGCCCTGAGATCAGCATAATACCGTTTAACTCTGCATTTCCAAATTAATTAGCGCTAGACCATGTTCTTCAATAAATTGTTGAATTGCAAACAGAATTTGTAAATTAGCCAACAACAAGTAAGATAGCACTGCAGTAGATCGGAGTATGAAAATAGCGAACTCTACTAGTGAGGTTTGCTCTTTGCAAGTTAGGTTTATAAAACACCAAGGTTCACTGCAGCCTAAGACTGCCTACCCCTAAACTAGAGAATGGAATTCAGCCAGCTATAACATGTGAACAATCACCAGTGCAATAGTAATACTGGGACAGGAAATATCAAAACGCACATTATGAGCTGAGTAGCTAATTCAAATACCGGCCCTGTCCACTAGTGCAGGGGTGGGGAACCTTCGGCTCTCCAGATGTTTTGGACTACACCTCCCATGATGCTTTGCCAGCATTATGTGTGTAAGAGCATTATGGGAGATGTAGTCCACAACATCTGGAGAGCCAAAGGTTGCCTATCCCTGCACTAGTGACGTTATACTTTTATTACTTTATTATAGTATTTCCTGATGACAGAATTACACTGACTTGCTTCACTGAAATATAGAAGTCCCTTCACTAAAATGACGAGTTGACAGCAAATTCTAGCATAAAATGGACAGACTGAAAAAAAGTCCAGAATTCTAATTTTTTTTTAGAGCATGGCTTTATTAACTTAGAATTTGCAATTTCTTTGTTACTTCCCCTCATTTCCTTAGTAAATAAACCATGCTATTTCCGTATAAATACTGGTTTGGTAAACAAACCCCACTGTGTCAGAAGATAGTGAATATCTGGAAGAGATCTATTATTCATAGGTCATTGCTCTGACTCTGTGATTGGTTCCTCAGATCTTTTACGAATTACCGCTATACAGGGAGATCATAGATGCCTATATGCTTATTTTTTTGTCTTATAATACATGTTTTTTAGAAGCAAATAAAACTAAAAATATGATTGAAGAAAATTACTGTAAAACATTTCAGCAATCCAATTTTATATTTAGAAGGGATAAATTGTTCCAAAGATCTAACCTTTTGTTGTTCCTTTGAGAATCATGCTTACCTAATAATATCATTTTTTTTTTATTAATAATTGATTTACAATGCACCAAAACATTCTTCCTCACTCTGCAATATTAAACATACATAAATCAATTTATTTAAGAATAAAGATATAGTTTCCCCTCAGTGTCCCTCATTGTTCATCTCTTTCTTTATAGCTGAATTTTAATATACTTTTGGAACTTCACAAAATGAAATGCTTCCATTTTACCCACAAGACCTGTATCACCTCTGCAAACTGAACATTTTAACATTTCAAGAATTCTATCAGTTTAACAGCTTGAGGTATTTCTATTACAAAAAAAAAAATAAAAAAAATACATTTTTTATTTTCCTACAGAGCTCTGTAACTCTTAAAGAAACATTCATTAAATAAGGTCCTGATTGCATACAAATCCTAGGATTCTTTGCACTGCCATCCTGGTTCGTCATTGTACCATTCATTTATTACCATATAATTACAAGTGTTCAATGACGGCAGCTGAAGACACACTGTGATCAGCTATGTCCTCCAAAATGTGTATATCATGAAAAATAAAAAAAGAAACCTCAGCCCGACAGATGCTTTTGACTTGTGCAGTATTAAACATGCCAGTGGGTTTATTAATGGGGTGTCAAACATGGCATATGAAAAACACTGCTTCATGTATCATAAAACAGTTAGGGGTCCATTCACTATATAGTGGAATAATGAAAACTGGCATCAGCTTCACATAATGTAGGTCAAATGAACTATAGTGCTACAGTTCATTGTTTAGTGAATGGACCCCATATATTCACGATAAAAACATTTATATTGGTCTATTTTGGGGTTTGTTGTTTTTATCATACAAGCAATAACATGTTTTTCATTTAATTTGCTCCCCTGCCACTCCCTCAGGGGCCCCCAGTATAGAGAGATCTTTATGAGTGGCTGCCTCATATCACAATACTAAATATATTATATAACTATATTATTATTGTATTTCAGTTATTGCAGTATTAGTATAAAACATTCAATGTACAAAGGGAATGTGACGTGACAATGTACTGGTTTGGTCTCAGGTTGGGAAATTTGTTTGTAGTCGTACCCCAGGCCAAACAGAGCCAGTGCTCCGCTGCTTTTAAGTGTATGTATATAGGAAGGACATATTTTAAGCCCAATTATTTTTTTTTTAAATACCTCTCTTTTCCAGGCTCTTGACTTTTGTTGTGTGTATGAGTTTAACAATGTTTCAACACTTAAAAGTTATACTAAAACGTTAACAAGTCATTTTTCATATAATTAGACATTAATCTGCATAAGTGTCATACTTCGGATTACACTTTCAGTTACATAAATGGCTAACACTAAGGTATTAAGTCACTGACAATAGTTTTCACATTTTGCATGATTTCCCGCAGAAGAAGAACTGGAATTTGCTGTAAGCAACGAGTCACTGTCAAAAGTCATCAATTTGACAGAAATGAACACACTAACGTTATGCTGGAATATTACACGCACAATAGAAAAACAAGCACAATAATGGTGCTTACATTTAGCAGGGTTATTCACTAAGTAAGAGGCCATTAACCCATGTTTCATGATCAATAAATCAATCGTAAAATATTTAATGTTTTGCTTCACTGTCATAAAAATTGGGGCACTATTGGAAATATATCCACCATTTGCCTAAACCATGGGGTTAAGCAAAGTGCTGATTGGATAATGGAAAAATAAATTGGCCAGTAGTCCTTCTTCTTAGTAAAGAAGCCATTGCATTGTGTAGATACAGTTCATTTTATAGGTTGAAATATTTACCAAATGTTAATATACAATACAAATCTTCACTATAAGGGAGTACTGAACCATTTATTTTTTTCATGATGCATTATGGTTGTGATGAGACTGGGCATCAGGTGTCCATAACGTATCCCTAAGGTATTGTTGGACGCCATACTTCTTACAGCATTGCAAAGTAGATCTTGTATAAATAATGATAACATGGATATATGTGTTCTATGAAATTGTTACTCTTGGTAAAGAGGCAAATCTGTCCTTAGCTTCTATCTTTTAATATCATTAGATCAGGAGTGCCGAAGTAAACCCCTGAGGGCCACCATACTGCTAGTACTTTCTGATTTTTTCTTATTGACATGAGCTCAAGCAGTATTGTATATCACTGAGAAATATGACAAGCATTATCCTTATATCCCACTGGGTTTGCAGCCCTCAACGACTACAGTTTGAGATCCTTGAACCTTTTATTTGACACTAACACAAAGCATTGTGTTGTACACATGGTGGGCATTCGAAGGCTTAAATGTGTCAGAACAATCTACCAACTCATAGGAAACGTTCTCCTGGGTTTTGATCGTCATAACATTTGACTGCTGAAGCAGAGGTAATAATGAATTTTTTATAGGCTTAGGGATGTGGTAAATATTTGTCATTTTTAAACACCTGTCTATCACTTATCAAAATATATAATGGAATGGTTTTGGAAAGGCTGATTTGACTGCAATAGCAACTTAGTTTGTGTTTCGAAAAAACTGTTTATTTACTACAGGCCATTTTGCTTATATTATCCTCAATTAAAGGTGCAAATAAATGTCAGCTGAATAGGAGGTACAAATGTACTATTTTTTCCCCAAGATTTCTTGTTGAATTAGATTGAGAAGAGGCGAAAAGGCACACAATAAAGGGACAACTCAAACGCCTACAGTGCAGAGGTGACTCAACTCTCAAACCTGACAAAGTAAAGGACTGGGCACAAATTCTGAGCTGAAACATTGTTTTTATTCATTAAATCTGTTTTGGATTATCTCCCAAATTATGCCCAGTCCTGTACTTAGCAGAATTTGACTCTGAGAGTCTGAGAGAGGTTTGTTAGCATATCAGTAATTTTGGAGAACCCCAATTTAGAGATCTCCCTGTTAGAAAAGGAATGGGGCATAGTTACCCATAAGTGGTCAACAATGCCTCTAAAACAAGTGGAATATCTCCAGTTTGGAAGCACAGAAGATCAGGAGGGAATATGGATTGTGGCCATTGGTAAACATTGTGAAAGTTGACTGAGCAAATTATATCTACTCTATAAGCTTCAATTTCTTTTACTTCCACTAAAAGAAAAATCAGTGTATTAGCGTTGATTTGTTTTCTGTATAATTTAGCCAGAGTACAGATATTTATGGAAGACGCTGTGTTACAGAACAGTTCACTTTTATGTCCTACTGTACATTTCCATTTAAAATAATATGATTCATACAGCGTCCATTTATCCTCTACTTAATGTACAAAATATAAAAATAACATTTGACATCTATTTTGCTGTGCTGGTTACCAGGCTGTATCTGCTCGTAACAATATTAAACAAACCAAAATGATTAAACTTATGATTTTGAACATGTAATTTTTGTTAAGTAACATGAAATATGTTCCTGAATGTGGCCAGCTGCTGTTTTATGTAAATATACTTGCAACTGTTGACATCTTTTCCTCAACCAGAGAACGTGTATATAGATTATGCTTGAACACTCATTAAAATCAATGCATGTCAGTACACTCTGGATAGTGGAAAAATCTTGCCTTTATTTGTAGGATTATCATCTAAAGTACCAAACTATCTGTTTTCTGCTCATTGAATATATATTACTTGCTGGAGATTCAATTACAATTCTGAAATATTCAATAGGAAAATTGACACCGATTTTGATCTACTGTGCTTAAAATATCATTAACCACTGAACATAATTTACAGAGGAAGCAGTGAGTAGCATAATTCACTTTCATAACTAACTACAAGACACAATCTTAATTAAACAGGGCAAATTATATTTTTAGCTCTCATCTTGGATTTTTAAAGAAAATTATCCTGAAATTAATACAAGGAGATTTATACACACATATACTTCATGCAGATTATTTTCATAATCCTACTAATCCTATGATTTTGAATATTTACAACAAAAATGCAAAGCATATAGTTAAGTATTAAACATATAATGTCTATCCCCAATAAAAAAACATCTTTATTTACTGAGGATGAAACCCAAGACGTTCTTGAAGATTTCAAAAAATAATGAAAAGAAAAAATAAATTTTCAATGCAAAAAAATATATTTTAGACACCTAAATAAAATATTATTGTATTTAATGTATTATATACATGCTTGTTTTATAGTATAGTATCTATATTTCAATTTGCTAGTTTAAAACAAAGATTATTTGTTTAGCATTTGAAGACATGTACAGGGTAATGCCCTAGAGGGAGAATTGCCAGGAATTGATGGTGAATTCAAAGTGAATTTCAAATTTCAGGGCAAAATAGCTGAACTTGGAACATTCTTCAAGTCAGCAATGCTTCAAGATCAGCTACTTTGGGCTTTAAATTTGAAATTCACTTTTAATTCTCATTTCAGCGAATAACGCCTGTGTCCAATTATCTAATGAATTATGATTAGCCAGTAATCAGATAGAAGAGGATGCTTTATTAAAAAAAACAAAAAGTGTTTTAAACAGCAAAAAAAAAAAAAAAAGTGCACTATCTTATAATAGCAATGAAGTTAATCAGGGGGTCAAGGATAAGGACTGAAGAAGGAAAAAAATTGTTGGAGTTCTACAAGAGCCTAGTTTACCTTTTGGCGATCCTTGCTCTTAAAAACCAAAATACTTGTTACTCATCTAATCCAACGCGGTCAACAAACGCCCTCAATATCATCAAATTCAGACCCTTGAAGCTGACATACTTTAAGAAATATTAAAGTCACCTGGACCACCTCATATCAATGAAGGGGTCTGGGTGCAGGTTTTAAGAGAAAGCAATGTTTACATTGCAGGGTTAAGTCCACCTCTAGTGGATATCATTACGAGTAAAACTTGGTCACGTGATGCGGAAGCCCCATAGAAGAGCATTAATTAAGTGCTTTCCTATGGAATATTTTGAATGCTCCTCTATAAAACTTTACTTACCTGGAAAAAGGTAACTAAAACTTTCTCTTTTTATTTACATTTTCTTGCACTGGGCAGGGGACACACCTGAACAAAAGTAGGGACAGTGACACTACAGCGTTACGAATACAGATTTGTATTCCCAACACTATAGTGTTCCTTTAAAAATAAAAAGACATCAAAAACTATAAATCATGGTATTTTTCGCGCAGTATCATAGCACAATATAAACATTTGAATTATGGTATTTTACAGGCTTGCACAGCTACAAAATGGCAAACTCCCATAAACTCCTGCATACCATTATCTTCATAGTACATTATAATACTTCAGTGTCCAATTTGATGTCATTAACTTTTTATTTCAACAGTGCTTCAAAATTCTGTAAATGAATGTGCCTTTAACAACAGCAAACTTTACTAAAATATGTACTTTCTCTAATTTAATGCAAGTCTAAATAAAATGTCATTAATTAGGGGGGAAAACTACACATAGTAGACTTTCTTTCATCTTAATTGCTAATTTCCTGGTCTAGTCACTCTGAATAAACAATCAATGCCTTGCATCTAATGCAATTCTGTCTTACACCATGGGTGCCATTTCAAATTAAAGAAAAACATATCAAATATTTTGTTTCCCAATGTACTTATACAGTAAAGATGTGATTACGAGTCTATAACAAACACATTTCAATGCGCATGCATCCAACTAGTCCAGTAACTAGACTTTACTATTCCACTGTCCTTGATCCTATTTGAGTTACATTCACTTCATACAAACAATCCTGTTTTGACTCATCTGTAATAAATGCATTTCAAAAGAACCAATTTAATATCTGAACTTTGACTAACATCAAAGTCATTTCTGAACTGTTGATCATTGTATTTCAAATGATAAAGTAAAGTATCAGTTTCAATGCTTTTTAAAAAAGCTAAAAATATTACCCCTTGTCACAGGATTTTATTATTGTAAGTATCGGGGAACTGATAAAAGGATTGCATATTTTAGACCTAAATAACTCAACTGCATACATGTTTACAAGTACACAATTTTTCATATCTATTCTTAGTCCTCTATAATTTCCTTCAATTCCTGGATTCATTAATAAACCCAGCAGTTTTGAAAAAAAAAAGAGTCACATGTTAAATCTTTCTTATACCAAACTGCTGAGTCAGTTGGTTATTGACAACTAACGCCGACATTTCCTGGTCCACTAACCTCTCATGGGGTTACATTTTTGTATGCACAACCCGATATTAGGACTAAGTGATGTATAAACACCAGTCTCTCCACTGATGTTACATAGTTTTCACTAGTTTTCGATTTGAACATTCTATTGTGGTCATGTATGCTTGTTTAAATGAAGGCCTGCAATCTGTTGAACTTCTTGATAAATCAGTTACACATATTTGTTATCACTTATATCTGTTATTTGTTGGTTAGCTTATGCTGAGGATTACTGCCAGTGGGCCTGAAATGGGTCACATGTGGTTGTCCTTGCTAACTACCATGTTTAGGTTTGTTGACAATTAAAGGCTAAATAAAATTTTCCTGGATTATGTTACCTACGTAGAAAAATTAAAATGGATACAGCAAACCTGTAGTGCAGATAAAGTAACAGCGAAGAAGTAATCCTATGTAGTGGTATTGTTTGATCACTTAATGATACTAGAACATTCTATTACATCCAAACAATACCGGGCTTCAATGTCATTAGGATATTATGGACCGTCCTAACATGCTGGTGTGAGTATGGTTAAATTCCTGCTTACATCAGGGATACCTATGTATCAATTTATAGCTAGGGCTTCTTTCAGTGAGTTGGGACCATATATAGTTGCCCAAGACTGACTGATGAGCAGTATGCAGAGCTCAAAGTGAACTTTGCAAACAGTCCTTTATACGGGATTTAGATCCCTGCCATTGGTAATGATCAGCTATGGTGATTCTCTACAGATTATGATTGGTGCTTGGCTTTGTCAGCTGCTTAGCACCAATTACATTGTGATCGGTAGAGACAATATGCCAGACCTACAACTTGAGTGTAAAATCTCACTCTCATGCTGCAAAAAGCCAGAAGATGGATGTTAGTGAAGGGTTAGTTGTAGTTTAGGGTTAGTGTTAAGGTAAGGTAAATGTGAATGTTGGATTAGGATTAATGCTGGTTTAGTGCTAGGGATAGTGTAGGGATAATGTTAGGGGTAGGTTTCTAATCGGCATATGGTTAGAGTCATTGCAAGCATAGGGGTCAGGGTAGGGTTAGTATACAGTTAAGGGTGGGTGGGGTTTATATAGGGTTATATTTGTTTTCTGTTTTTTACTGTTTAGCTTTTTTTTTTTTTCTGTTTAAGGATCTTGGTGGAGCTTTGGAGGCAGGTATTCCTGTTAACAATTAGTTTAATACAATAATTTCTATTGGGTGACTTTGGGACACTTGGAATTCTGCATAATATAATTAGCAATTTTAGGTTTTATTATTTTACAGATATATTATCTTACCTGGGTCACCATTATACCTGCACTTAGCTCTATTATTTGTTCCCATAAGTATCACAATGTGGAATTTTACAAATAACTGTAAAAATGGGCAAGTCACTAGTTAACTACTGCAGCTGCTGCATCAGAATGCAATAACATCTGCATTGAATTTTACATGCACATTTACAGAAAGACTCTATTGAGTGCTCAAACACATTTTTTGTAAGAAGACTACTTTTAAAAAGGTGGCTCTATTATAACCTGCACAACCTTAAAGGATCACTATTGTGCCAGGAAAACAAACTCGTTTTCCTGGCATTATAGTATTAATAGGTCCCCCCCACCCTTATGGCCCCCCTCCCGCTGTGCTGAAGTGGGAGGAAGGGGTTAATCCCTTACCTTTCTCCACCGCCGGGCTCCCTCGGCGCTGGGGACCCTCCTCTTCCTTCGGTCGTCATCGGCTGAATGCGCATGCGCGGCAAGAGCCGCGCGTGCGTTCAGTCAGTCCATAGGAAAGCATTCTCAATGCTTTCCTATGGACGCTGGCATCTTCTCACTGTGAAAATCACAGAAAAATCGTAGAAAAAGACTTTTCTATTTGAAGAATTTAATTTGGTGATTTCCTTTTTTTGTTATGACATTGCTAATCTACAAATCTCATGTTTCTCTGGCCGTCTACTCTATTCAACAAATTCTGGTCATTTGTTGTCAATCAACATTTGGAGGGCTAGAATTTGAGAGATCCCTGCTTTATGGTATCACATTTTGTAAAAATTGATAGTGGCACTCACATTTTCTTAAAATGGATAAAATATAACACCATTGCTGAAGTTCAAGAGAAGAACAAAATATACTTTATGATTGAATTAAAAAAAAGTAATAACAATAATAAAAAATAAAATGATTTACATAAAAAACTTCAATTGCTTAAACTGTTATGGGATAAGTGATACAATTCATCTTATTATAACAAAGTAATTTCAATAATTACAAAAACTGAACTACCAATATCAATTTCTAAAAGTATTCTTACTGAAATTAAATCTTTGGCCATCTCAATTGAAGTGCCATCAAAGATTCAATATACTAATGGTGACATACTTAAAAAAAGAATATTCAATGAAAGAAAATAACACAAAAAAAACATTCACAACCTTTTGCATCCTGGGACCTTACCATGTGCTTTTGGCTTTCACTACTTGCCCCCCTTTTAGGAATGTGGATGCTGTCCTATTAAAATCCCTTTCCCTGGAGACAGTAACCTAACCTGGTATTTTTTTTTTCATATATACTTTATTGTGCAAAAGTATAAACATACAATAAATTAGCATTTTACGGATGAGGTACAGTATAAAACTTAATTCAATATGTCAACTGTGTATGAAATCTTTGATACATCTCGGTGTTAAAGGGACACTATAGTCACCTGAACAACTTTAGCTTAATGAAGCCATTTTGGTGTATAGAACATGCCCCTGCAACCTCACTGCTCAATCCTCTGCCATTTAGGAGTAAAATCCATTTGTTTATGAACCCTAGTCACACCTCCCTGCATGTGACTTGCACAGCATTCCATAAACACTTCCTGTAAAGAGAGCCCTATTTAGGCTTTCTTTATTGCAAGTTCTGTTTAATTAAGATTTTCTTATCCCCTGCTATGTTAATAGCTTGCTAGACCCTGCAAGCGCTGCCTGTATGTGATTAAAGTTCAATTTAGAGATTGAGATACAATTATTTAAGGTAAATTGCATCTGTTTGAAAGTGAAACCATTTTTTTTTCATGCAGGCTCTGTCAATCATAGCCAGGGGAGGTGTGGCTAGGGCTGCATAAACAGAAACAAAGTGATTTAACTCCTAAATGACAGTGAATTGAGTAGTGAAATTGCAGGGGAATGATCTATACACTAAAACTGCTTTATTTAGCTCAAGTAATTTAGGTGACGATAGTGTTCCTTTAAGTTACCAGAATGGCAAGGTAATAAAGTTACAAGGTTACAAGATAATAATATAATAATGGTACACATATACTAGAGGTCGTATATTTCTACACAGTAACGTGTGAGAGGCTATGTCTAGTTTCCTGAGCCCAGCTTATGTCAGTGTACTTGCCGGAACTATTGGTTTAACATGTCTCACACCTGTTTTTCGGAAGTCTCCAGCTGATTCGTAATGGAAGTGGCTTCTGTGTGTAAAGGTGTGTGATGGTACATGGGCGGTGTCCCCTTCCCCCCTGCCTCAGTGGTCTTGTCTTTAGTTTCAACTAGGTGCTGTCTGTGGGTTATGGGCAACCCGGGTGTGGGAAGGATTGTGATGTCTCGTTATTGTGATTGTCTAAGGAAGTCACACCACCCACCCCATATGGCAGTGTACGTTTGATATTTGTTCGATAGGGAGAAGCATATTTCTTCCATTTCTCTTGTATTCTCGACTTTTTGTATCCAGTCCCTGACAGAGGGGGTTTTGGTCATTTCCACATGAGTGGGATCATTTGATTGGCTGCCGTTATAAGGTGGAGGAGGAGAGGGTTTTTTTGTTTGGGGTTATGTCTTGGGGGGATAAGGAAGAGGAAGGTATCTGGAGACAGAGGAAGTGTTTCCCTTGGTATAGTATGGATGACGCCTGCAATGCATGTCCAGAATTTGCGTATCTCGGGGAATAACCACCATATGTGTGCAGCAGTGCTATTGTGTTGATGGCATCTCCAACATCGGTTAGAGGACTGTGGGAAAATGGAAAGCAATTTAGCTGGGGTGAAGTATCATCTGACTATACGTTTGTAATTCCTCTCTTGAGTGGCTGTGTTTCTGGATGATTTGTGAATGTTCCTGAATACAGTGCGCCAAGTTTCTGGGGGTATAGTGATGTTTAGTTCTTTTTCCCATATTGTGGTGAATGCTGGAAGTTTATTAGGCATAGTGGAAAGTAAAAGTTTATACATTATAGATATCAACTTTTTTTTATGTCTTAGACTTTGCAGTGGTGTTCAAATTGAGTAAGGTCTCGAATTTCACCCTGTGCTAATGAGCTCGTATGTATAAAGTGTGTAAGTTGATTATGACGTAGAGTTAGTAGTGTTGTGATTTGATCTTTCGGGAGCCTAACCTGGTTTTTGTATTGTTCCTAACTCTATTTTGTGTGTTAGACCTCCCTCTCCTTTTAATTTTGTTTCACTAACAGAATAAACAATAGTGCAGCAATCCAATTAAACTAGGCAACACATCTCCCCCTATAAAAGTTCCAATCAATGGAAAAAACATACGTAGAAACAAAATCCAAAACCAAAACATTACACTTCAATGACTCTCTTATGGTAATACCTAAACTAATGTGTGATACAGTGCTGCAGAATTAATTGGTACTTTATAAATAATAATAATAATACTAATAATCTTCTTCTTCTCAAAGCTGACATAGAAATATGTAGTTTTCAAGCCTACCTGCAACCCATTTGCTAAAGAGGTCTAAAACATGTTGAAAAAGTTCGGGACAACACAAAGTAACACGCTTCCTTCCGCACACATCGGATTTCAAAGCTTTTTTACCTATTAACGTTTATCCATTTACATGGACTG
This sequence comes from Pelobates fuscus, assembly GCF_036172605.1. NCBI lineage: Eukaryota > Metazoa > Chordata > Amphibia > Anura > Pelobatidae > Pelobates > Pelobates fuscus. Next base: position 175,283,460 of record NC_086318.1, on the reverse strand, counting down.
GTATAGTTTACATATAATAATTGTCTGTCTAGTTTATGATAAAGGCTATCTGTTTACATACTAGAGTTATATTTCATCTCTAATTAGCAATCCTGCTACAAGACTTCAGATACTGCCGAGTGCTTCTTTTTAATTAATACTTTTTAGTTTTTTCATTAAAATGGTATAAAAGCATTGATGGTTTGCATCTCTCTTTCTTATATAAACTAACACCACCAATACATGGAAAATGTTAAAATTGCACAGCGCTAAATGAAGTGTTTTCTGTAGGATATTTTTGTTACTATTAGCTATGTTGAGCATTGATTTAAATTTCCAATTATTTCGGAGCTCCCGATCAAAGTAATTAATTCTGTGTTTTACATGAAGATTTTTCTTTCACAGTCCATCTTTAATATAGGACAACAGCTGCTTCCCCATGAGAAAAAACAGCTACTGCAACTCTACCTACTTTTTCCTAGCTGGAAATGGACCACTAAAAATGCTAATGTCAGCTGCAAAGGCTGTCTCAGCATGCGTTTGGAACCCTATTGCAGGGCCTACTGTGGTTCCTAAGGACCTGGAGAAAGAGACAAGTATGGAGAATTCTCCAAGATGAAAATAGTGTCGAAGTAGTACATGGAAGCATGTGAGGGATGCTAACATAGGGGTAAGAACAAAGATTGGTCTTTTTGTGCCCAAAATTAACTGTACAGGAAGATGGCGAATTCACAGAGCATACCAGTCACTCATTTGCAACCAATAAGTGGTATGTGTTATGAATACAATGAGTACTGTCTCATCTCACCTTGCAGTCACTTAAAAACACATCCAGTGTTAACATGTATACTTCTCATAGACTGGCAGCCTGTTCAACCCGAAATACTGCAGTACATTAGGATATACCTGTTCAGGCCCAGAGAAAATTGAGATGATGGTCTACTAATCCATTCACAAATGAAGTGGTGAGATAGGAAAGGCCCTACACAATATTGGTAGGATGTGCTCATTGAGAGGAAATAATCAAGTAATGGAATAAAAGGCAGTGGAACTGATAAGTAGAGAAGTGAAATGGGAATGGAATGCATGAAGAAGGCACAATATTGTCGGAGAAGCAAAAGCCTCAGATGAAAGATAGGAATAGTGATATATAGAAAATGGAGAGTGGGTAACTGAGTGGCAGGTAGTAAATGGTAGCAAGATAAAGGAGCGGAAGGTGGGCAGTGGATAAATATCGCTCCCGGAAATAATTGAACATCAGCCCTATTTTATAGTCTGCTCTTCAAGCACATAAAAGATGAAACAAGTAAAGTGAAAACACAAAAGATTTTTTTGACCTCAATCAAACATTGTCTAACTAAATTATCATAACCACATTGGAGGAACTACCATTGCTACACAAACAGCCATCTGTACTAATGAATTGAAAGTTATCCTGCATCGAAGACAATCTGACGCTGCATTCAGTAAAACACAAATAATGCTGATTCTACCCATCCTTTCTAAGCACAAAATAACGCTATTATACAGGCTTACACAAACAGCTTAAGCGATTTTATTTCAGTAAAGCAAATGGTGCATAATAATTGGATAAATCTAAGTACATGTCTAGATATCCATATTTGACCATAAATTAATCAAATATAGCATTGTATAAGCAAATTGCAGTGCATTATTCCAAAGCCTCGACTCAAGTAAGCACTGATCTGCCTTAAAGCATTTAGTAATGTTTCCTAGTTCAGACTCGGTCGAGCATGAAGATAAATAAGCTACGAATAATAATATTGAAATTTCACTACAAATTTAAATCTTAACTTGTGTATGTTTAAATCAATTCAAAATATATAAGTATTATTTTAATATTTAGCTTTGAAGAATCATAGGGATGACGCAAATATGACTAGCCATGGCTACATCAAATGTAGAGCAGAGTGTTGTGTGAGGTTTCAATATTAATTAAGCACATGGACAATTTTTATTCAATTTGATCTCTTCCTTAATTAGAATGTGTATACATATAATCGGCCATGTTTTGACTTGAATAGTATTGAAAAACAAAACATAAATAAAGTCTACGTACTTCCCCCTACCATCCCAATCCTTATCTTCCTTCACCCAAAAAGTTAATTTCTAAACTACAGTTTCATTAATCCTACTGTCTTGCTTAAAGTGACTGACCGCAAACAAAGTAATTTCCTTCTGCACCATATAGTAGTATGTTTGGTCCTGTGTATGAAAAGCTGCCAGTGTAGAGATAATGAAAGGGCATGGAACAAAACAGGGCATATTTTGAAGGCTGCAATATTATTATTATGTTATTATTTATATAGCACCAACAAATTGCACAGCGCTTTACAGTGGGTGGACAAACAAACATGTAGTTGTAACCAGACAAGTTGGACGCACAGGAACAGAGGGGTTGAGGGCCCTGCTCAATGAGTTTACATGCTAGAGGGAGTGGGGTAAAGTGACACAAAAGGTAAGGGTAGTATTAGACTAATGACAGTTGCAAGAGAGGAATCAGTCGGGAGCTATTAACAGTTTAATTGATACGCTTTTATGAAGAAGTGGGTTTTTAATGATTTTTTGAAGGAGTGGAGACTGGGTGAGCATCTAACGGAGGAGGGAAGCGAGTTCCACAGGAATGGTGCAGCCCTCAAGAAGTCTTGAAGGTGAGCATCAGAGGTGGGAGTACGGACAGAAGATAGACGTAAGTCTTCAGCAGAGCATGATGGCCTATACAGGACATACTTGTGTATTAGGGAGGATAGATAGGTGGGAGCAGCATTATGTAGCGATTTGAAAGCAAGAACCAGAATTTTAAATTGAGCCCTATATCTTACAGGAAGCCAATGAAGGGACTGATAGAACGGTGAGGCGTGGGAGGTGTGCACGGACAGGAAGATGAGCCTTATTATTCATTATGGACAATGAATAATGAGGCTCATCTTCCTGTCCCTTCCTGTCCCTTCTATTCAAGGGGGAGCCAAGGGTCAGTACCTTTGGGTTCAAGATACTTTTGGTTCCGTCTCCCCCGAAGGCATGGTTTAATGAACCATCCCCCTTTAAATATGCATCTTTTGTGACAGGGTGGAAAGATGTATATAAATGGGAGGTGAGGTAGGGATTAAGTTATATAGAGAGAGATAGAGACAATGTGCTGGTCTTGTGGTGCTCAAAGAAATGGGTGGTGCACAAAGGGCATACAGAATAAGTTCTATTCAACTAATTAAATGGATAGCACTTCAGTCATTAGTACAGTTTAGTGCCAGGGTCAGACAACAGCCTTCTCGGCAAAATTAGAACCCAGGCACTTTGGGCCAAATATTCATGGCGTATGTAGATGTTAAATATAACTTTCATGTAACACTGTGTATTCTTTTGGATGTGTATACTGTGAAGACGTGTAGGAATGCATGTTTGTATTTCAGTGTGTAAAATCAGTGTGAACGCACATGCATTTGAGTATAGTGAATATGACTGTTAACGGGGGAATGCATTTTGTCTGCTCTAAATATAATAAAGCAATGATGTATTTCTATGTAATTTCATATTATCAATCTTTATGTCAACGTGGGTTTGAATGTGGGTGTAATGTTGACGTGTCAATCCGAAAGTATAATCTGTGTAGTGTCAGAGAGTAAGAAATACAGACGTTTATTTGGATGTAACATAAGTGTGTGAATGCAGTATTCTACAAATGAGCAGAACAAATATGTGTTAAAGCAGGGATATATTTGTATGATGTTGCTTTGTGAATGCAAGCATGTATTTATGTTGAGTGTATGTTAATGCAGGGGTGTATTTTGGTGGAGAGCCTGTGTGTGTGAATACAGCAGACAGTTGGTGTATGAATGCCAACGTGCATTAGTGTGAAGAGTCTGTGCATGAAAGCAGGGATAGAATTGTATGGTGTATATATGTGTTAAAGCAGGAGTATATTTGAGTAGTGTGTGTTTGAACATAGAAGTGTTAGTGTGAGTGCGAATGCAGAGGTGAATGTATGAAGAATGTGAGAGTGTGTAAGCATGTGCAGATGAGGACTGTTTTAGAAATGTGTTAATGTGTGTTTGAATGAGGAGTATATCTGATATCTCTGTGTGCAAATGAGGGATATATTTGAAAGGGTTACACCAGCCATCAGAGCTCAATGTACTGGTTACGATGGTAGGAGTATCCTGGCAATGTTCATTCTTGCTCCTTGACACCCTGTGACTCTGCCAAAGATCGAGTTACACCTCTGACAGCAAAGAAATGAAACTCACTAAGTGCAGTGCAGTGGTGTGAAACACTGCATATACAAACTCTAGGTGCCATGACCACTTCAAATCACTGAAGTGGTCATGGCGCCTGGAGTAACCCTTGAAATCTGTGTCAGTGTTTGAGAATGAGGTATGTACTTATATGTTGCTAGTGCTTTTGATTTGCTTTCACCCACATTTCTATCATTTTACATACATTTATATAACACCCCTACAGTGAGTGACTCTTGTCATCAGCCTTACATGTCTCTTCATAATATCCCCATTTGCCTTTCCCCAGTCTCACTCTTTCATCAAATAAAAGCTTTTTTTCACTCCCTTAACCTCTGTTTCTCCTCAAGCCCAAATTTTCCTTCTCCCCCAAACTATTCATGCTGCATCCCTGGTGTCTCTGCCAGCTTGCTGCTTTTCTCCTCCTCATTCACATACTGTGAGAGCACTCTATGTGAGAGGAGAGAGCAGAAGATGTGACGTCACTTCCTATCCCAGCCTTCCCATGGGACACTAAGGGCAGGAAGAACAGAATAGCTGTCATGTGTCTCTTAGTAAGGGGGAGAAGCTTGCAGTGTGATAGGTTGCAGGGGCCCTCTTCGCTGGGGCGCATGGGCTCAGAACCTTTTTCTTGCAAGTTACTCCCATTTACTTTCTGGGTGCTGCCAACAGGTTGGCCTGGATGGCTAAAATTAACATAAAATCCCAGGCAACACACCTCTAAAAATAGAGATGTCTGGTTTTATCCATGCAAGTGTATTTGCTGTGTGCAGACATTACACCCCTCCATAAATACCATAATGTTTTTCAATCTTCTATCTGCAGAATGCTAGAAAAAAAATTCTTATAATTTTAGTTCTGAATCTGTTTGTTATACAACTGATATTTGTACAAATTATTTTTTCTCAATCTGTTTTAAATATTGCAATAAAAGGGATACTCCGTTTTACAAAATACACAATTTGTGTTTTATGGTTGCAAAATTTAAATAAAATGTACACTCGTTTTTTTTCTAAACAGTTCAGTGGTGAAGAGGTTATTGACCAAGCTTTCAGACAAATATATAATTTCTTTTAGACATTAATGATAAGAAAGCATGCTACTGTGAATTTTCCCAGTGCTTTATCAAAATAGCAAGAGCATAATGCCACAATAGCTACCCTAGTAATGTAATGCACTAAATACCATTATCAGCAGAGTGTCCAAACACATATAAGCAGAAACACAAAATTAAAATGGCAACCTGCAGGATCAAACCTCAGCTACAAATTAACATTATCCACCAATGCATTTTGTAAAGCATTACTTGAATTTGAATAGATTCAAACAGTACAAAATGTTACAAATATTCTCAAAATGCAATCTGTAAAGAATTCATTTACTAGACACGAGCACAGTTTAGTACTAGAATAGAAATAACAATTTGTGAAACATTAGTTTTACTAACTAAACAATGTTAAAATAAGTAAGACGTAAACAGTAAAGTAAAAAAATTCCAGGACTTTATTATATGTTGCTGACTCATTACATCAAGACTCTATATAGTAATATAGACAGATGTCTCTATTCTCCAATTTATCCATTTAGGTTTATATTCACTAAGCAGTGTGTGTGTTGACAGCTGACTTGCAGCATTAAGGATAAAAAAAGCAGCAATAAAAAAAATAGTAATAATTGCTGACTCTATTATTTTAGTGTACGCTAAGTCACTGTTAGTAACACTATACAACATTATACAAATATATTCGAGGCCAATACAAACCATTGTGTGGAAATCTATTCACAAACCGGACTTTACATAGGACACGAGGTCATGCGTTTAGACTAGAAGAAAGAAGATTTCGTCTAAGGCAAAGGAAAGGTTTTTTTACTGTAAGAACAATCAGGATGTGGAATTCTCTGCCTGAAGAAGTGGTTTTATCAGAGTCCATACAGATGTTCAAACAGCTACTAGATGCATACTTGCAAAAACAGAATATTCAAGGATATAATCTTTCAATGTAGGGTAATAACTGCTTGATCCAAGGATAAATCTGACTGCCATTCTGGGGTCAAGAAGGAATTTTTTTCCAAGCTTGTTGCAAAATTGGAAGTGCTTCAAACTGTTTTTTTTTTTTTTTTAATATGCCTTCTTTTGGATCAACAGCAAAAAACATATGTGAGGAAGGCTGAACTTGATGGACGCAAGTCTCTTTTCAGCTATGTAACTATGTAACTATGTAACACTACCAGTGCCAAAACCAAGACTCTTGATTAACTAATGGTAAGTACCTTATTTATGGCAAAACTGCACTTTAATATGAATAAATTAATGTTTTAATTAACATTCAATATATTGTGTTATATGTGGGTAAGTACATAAGAATTAGCAAACAAAATCTATATGCATAATTATATTTGAAATCTCTTCATACAACATGCATCTACATTAAGACAATCAGTAAACTATAAATTACATATTCTAGACTTCTAGACCTTAAAGGGACACTATAGCCACCAATACAACTTTAACTTAATGAAGCAGTTTTTGTGTATAGATTATGCCTCTGAAGTTTCACTGCTCAATTCTCTGACATTTAAGGGTAAAATTACTTTTGTTTCTGTTATGAAGCCCTAGCCACACCGCCCCAGGCTGTGATTGACATCGCCTGCATGAAAACAAAATAGTCTAATTTTCAATCAGATGTAACCTATTTTAAATGTTTTTATCTCCTGATCTTTAAATGTAACTTTACATACAAGAGGGTCCTGCAGTGTCAAGCAAGCTATTAACAGAGCAGTAGATAAGTAATTATCAATTAAATAGAATTTCCAATAAAGGAAGTGTAAACATTAGATGGCTATTTACAGGAAGTGTTTAGTAAGGCTGTGTAAGTCACATGCAGGTGTGTCAATGGCTGCATAAATAAAATGATTTAACTCCTAAATGGCAAAGAATTGAGCAGTGAGCATACAGGGGCATGATATATGCACAAACAACTGCTTCATTAAGCAAACCAGTGTGACCAACAACTTCTAAATTCCATCATGATGCTATCTATCTATCTATCTCTATATATACACACAGATATATATATATATATATATATATATATATATAGATATAGATATAGATATATATTACAAGAAATAAATATATATATTTACAGTATATCACATTACACAGAAGAATGCTTGAGAAGAACAGCCTTCTGACAATCAACTTCAAACCTAAGGTACAAAATCAGATCTTGAAAACCTCCACGTACAAAGAGAATATTTATTCTTTACAGTATCTTCAATTTCCAGGATGAATAGAATTCCATTACAAGACAACATTTCTCCCTAAAGTGAAGAATATTTTCCCACACTGTACACAGTCACAGATAGTAACTCACAGGCTGTGAGTGCGGCAAAGTACACATAAAAATAATAGATTTAAGTTATCGCTCCATGATACCAAATCATTATTTCAACTACCTTTTTACCACATTGTGGATGACAAATGGGAACATTTCTGGGAAATGGACTATGAGTTTCACTGACAGAATAAATGGCTTACGCTAATTTATTTTGTATGGCCAAGTAAAATTATTGCATGTTATAAAATAGCTCAATAAATGTGGACATTCAAGTGAATTCTGCTTTTTTACAGCTTTCTGCTTGCACTCCTTTATAGCCAAAGTTAATTTTGTTTACACAAGAAAATGGTGATATTTAACTATATTTCTTAACAGCTAGCAGCATATGCATATAAAAACATTTTATCGGCAGTTGTTTGGTGAAAATCACCTATACTTTCAAATAGGACTTCATAAAAGATATCAACACTTAACACCTGCATCTATGTTGAGAAAGAAAACATTTTTACAAAGATTACAATACACCAGGTGTGTCCCAAAATCATCTGACACAAGCAAACCATTTATGGCATACCAACATAACAAGTCATGCTTCAACCAATCTTGGTACAATTTTTAAAACACACAAAAAAAAAAACAACCATGAGCTGACAGTAATAATTTCACATACACAATGTATTAAGAGAAATAAGAGAGGCATTTGGAATGGATGTTATTGCTTGTCTTACCCTATTGTGTGTCTGCGTTTGGCCCACCAGGATCAGAATATTAGAAGAGATGATTGATAAACAGAAGTTTATCAGAATAATTGACCTCTCAGACTTGATGTATCTGTTCAAATAAAAACAAACACAGATGTATTTATGTACAGTACATGGAAAATGTCATATTTAAAACACACACACAGGTATAAATATATGTGTACATATTGCACAGTAAACCATTTTTGGCAACCTATTTATATGAAATACACATGGAAGAAGCTCCAGATGAGCATCTTAAGCTCTTGGGGCACAATGAGACTAAGCAGATGGAAAAACAGCCAGTGGTGGGGGTTGGAGTAATTTCCTTGTCTGTATATTATTGACTTCAATTTGTCTTTTTCTAACAAACTAAATCTTTCGATACTGTTTACACATACTGTGCTTAGCTGATTGCAATAAGTGAACTTGAAATTTTAAATGAATGTCCAACATAGTTAAAATGCTTAAACGTGTACTGCATGGTGTGAGAAAAATATCACAATGGAGTCCTCTTTTCTCCATATGTGTCTGTCCCTATTTTCTTATTGTGTGAATAATGGTGATCTATATTTTTACCACTACTTTGACAACACATCTATAAATTGTAGAAGGAGTAGAAGGATAGTATATATATATATATACACATGATTTGATAAGCTCTAATAAAATTGTGAGAAGTAACAGGCTATGCAAATTGTAGGCATGTAAAATACAATGGGAAAATGTGTGTAGGCTGAGGTACATAGAAACAGGATGTTGGTAGACTTGGTCTTTCAAAATTTGAAACATTTATATCCAGTATTTGTGGTTTCAAATCAGTCTTTAAGAAAGCTTACTTTGAATACAAATGCACATTTTTTTTCCTTCCTATGCATATTTTGATAAACATTTTTTTTATTTTGCTTAATGGGAATATCAGGTTTTCATTTTTGGATGGAATGGGTGAGGGCTTTAATTCCTAGCTCTTGTATTTCACTTCATGGTGCAAGCAGCAAAGAATTTGACTTTTGGGAGTTAGAGGTGTCTGAGAGTTATGGTACCTATCGTCACTTGAGATGTAAATGTATCCCTGGGTTCTCAATTTTTATTTTGTGTTTATAAGTGTTATGCTCTGTGATTGCATTGCTGGTAAGAGGGTGTTTAATCATTACCAAGTAAACATCAGGCACAACAAGCATGTCTTCCATCTGAAACATTTCAATTCATCAGGATTAATGCTTCTTGAGTTCTTCAGTCATAACAATAATGACCAAAACACACCTCAGTGTTGTGTATGAGCTATAGGTTGGAGGGCAACTCAGAGTAATCTGAAGGCCTACCCAGTCTGCAGATCTCTGCTTGGTGGACCTTGTATGGGATTTATTGGACAGAAGAGTTAAAGAAAACATATTCTCAAGTGTCCTACTTTTCTGGGAATTGTTTCAGAAGAGGTAGGAAGGCAAGTTGAATTTAGAATACCTCATGAAGACTGTTCATTTTATGCCTTTTATTTGTTAAGATATTATTAAAGAAAAATATTGGCTTTTTAGACATTTCCCATTAACCAAATTGTAAACGAATTTCAATATGTTTCTAGTTCTGTTTTTGCTCTATTATATTTATGCTTTGCTTAATTGACAAAGTAATCAAATGCCACATTGTGAAGTTATGTGAATAATCATTAAACACGGAGGAATGCCACCATAATCTGTGCCACAGTGTGGAGAGATCTCTTTGCTATGTACCTAGAGGACAGGCTCCCATAGACCATAGTGTGAGAACGTGGTTAGGTTGTAGTAAGTGGTTGTGCATTGTTTTTTTTTTTTTGGGGGGGGAAGGAAGAGTGGGAATCTGGTGGCCCATGTATATATTCATGCAACATGTCAAAAAACTACATCCCTGTCTTTCAGGAAGTAATTTGGCATATGTACAATTTCTTTCACCATTTATTCTGTGAAGTTTGTGAGAGTTTTGAATTTTTAAAAGTGTTTTTTAAGGACCTAACATATGTTTCCTTGAGTAGGTAGGCTTGATGTCTTTTAGTCCATATGAGGTTGAAGACATTTATGACTGTTTCAAGGAATCTATCCAGGGATGCATAAGCAATCAGATTCAGCAGATAACAGACCTTTTAGTCCAAATTTTAGTCCATAACAGTGAAATTCTACAAATCGATACTTTCTATGTAAACGACTATTTACTAAAATTTTAATTTCTCGTGTTAATGCCTGGCAATTCCCAGTGTAGTGAATAACCCTGAAAATTATTATTTTTTTTTTATTATTAAATAGTTTGTTTTTTTCGCATTCATACAAGATTAAGATATTAATTAAAGAATGTTTTATTGCAAAATAAATACAATGAGGTTTGTCCAATGATAAGTAATCGGTTCTATGTTTCATTTATAATAAAATAGGCAGTTACAAAATTCCCTGCTACTGTTATAGGACCTCATAACCCTTTCGCTTATTGAAAACATATTTCACTAGCTCCAACAGCAACCTCTGTGATAGAGGAGGCAGAACAATATGAGGGAACTGTAACATTTCAAAGTTCCTTTAGCAAGAGCCTAGAAAGAAAAATGAACTCACAACCTGCAATACATCCCACTCTTTTGGAACTATATATATGTGTAAGCACAAGGAATTGCTTTAAGCTTCCTTGTCATGCAAGATTCCCATGAGTATTAAAGTATGTAAATTAATATGTCATTCTTTATGTCTAGCAATGTGTGAGTGAGACACAAGGAGGCCTTTGAATGGGTCTCATCAGCATGTTCTTGGGGGACTTTATGCATTCTGCCTACTGATAGGCAATGTTTTAAAGTGCCCCTTGGCAGTATATGGAATTCATGTGCTCTTGATGTGAAATAAATGTAATAATCAAGTGCAGGATAGCAATGGATATGACATAATAATTTTTAGATTTTTGATAAACTTCTGTTTATCAAGCAGCACTTTCAAGTTTTGCAAGACACATTTCAACATCTATAAGTGTTCCGCAAAAACATAGTTATTTAGCATCTCTTGTTCTGTTTTAGGTTCGAGGGGTTCCACATTAAACTTCCTTCTTTCAACAAACTAGTAAATCAAACTGGCGGGTTGGAAGCAGCCAGTAAGTATCACCTCCTACGGTTTCCTGGTGCATCATGTCCCACAGTCCAAGACAGTCAACTTGGTTATCTTACCAGCCAGTCCAGCTCTGGATCAGAAATTAACAGTAAAGATGAAAAAAATGTGTAAGCCTCTAGTCTCACACACACACACACACATTATGCACACACGCATGCACGCAAACACGCAAACACCCCTCCCCCCCCCCCCCCCCCACACACACACACACACACATACATTATTTACTAAAATCAAGAAATCAAAGTGAATTCAATGTGAAATTAAATTTCAGGCAAATGTAGCTGAATTGGAAAACAATAAATTAGATATCTTTCAAAGTTTGGCCTAAACTATTAAATTATCTTTGAATTCTCTTGGAATGTTCACTGCATTAAATTACTCTGATCTAGCACATGACATGTATTGTGAATGACATCTACAAATTAAATAAGTTATTGTAAACTGCAACACTCACCCAATGTAACAAAATAAAACTTGTTATCTGATTCACATGAAACACATATTTAATATCATTTGACTATCATGAGAAAATACAAAAAAAATCTGAAAAGCAATTTCACAATAAGTTTAACATACTCTGTGTGCAGCTTGTTAGTTTGACAGCAATGTGATTTTTTTACTGCGTAATTCTGTTTTTATAATATTATTATTTAAAATAATATAGAATATATTGTACAATTTCACTTTGTATTGGTTTATTTTACACTAATAAGATTTTGTACGATGAATAATTCCCTGCAGGACGAAATTACTAGGGCAAAAATACTCCTTAGTACTTATAACAGTGTAGATATTCACCCAAAATACCACATCAATATAAATATAAACGTAGGGCACACTTAAAAGTTTTCCTTGGGTAAAAGTGTTTCCATTGAAGCAATATAACTGACAAGGTTGAAGAGTTTACAACACACTGAATAGAGGCTACACATTTTATAGGTTCAAGGTAATTTCATCAGGTGATGCTGCAGACGCTTGCTGATAGTGTATTCTCTGAATATAAACTAGTGCTATAAAATATATAAACACCAGAGAACAGATACATACCTCCATAGTGCTGCATAAACAACTGCAAGGGTGATCAAGGCCAAGCAGGAGAGACCACAACCGATTATCAGAGTTACCGAAGGTGTTCCTGAAGAATCCATGCTCTGAAAATTATACAATATGTAGATTAGATAGCGCAAAAACTCAAACATAGTAATGTCAGGATCAAAACCTAAAGAACATCTTTTACCAATACCGTTGTGTATTTTGAGAAAAGAAAGACTAAATGAATAAAATGAAAAGTGTCTAGTCAGTAAATGTTAAGATATATTTGTAGCCACTACTAGTCATAATATCAACTGGAACTAACGTTTCAGAAAGTGTGTAAGCTTTAGTGGAAGTTTGGACCAGTTTTGTATTGGTTTGATAAAAGCTCATAAGTATATTTAAGTAGAGACTTGGTTATGACTTGGTTACTATATGATGCTGTCATTAAAGCCTATGTAGGCATCAGGGCCGGACTGGCCCACCGGGATACCCGGAAATTTCCGGGTCCGGTCCAGTGGCACACTCAGAGGGGGCCAGCCGCATTCCAGGCTGGAGCCACTGGTCCGGGTGGCAGCCTCGCCGGTCCGGCGGCACTTCTGTCACTGATGATGCTGAGGGGGAGGAGCATGTCTACCATGCTCCCTCGCGGTTCCCACAATCCCCAGCACAGCATTATACTGATACAGCATAATGTGCTGGGGATTGTGGGAACCACGAGGAAGCATGGTAGACATGCTCCTCCCCCCTCAGCATCATCAGTGACAGAAGTGCCGCCGGACTGGCGAGGCTGCCACCCGGCCCGGCGGCACCAGCCTGGAACGTGGCCTGCCCCCTGACTTCTCTAGGTAAATGGGGATGGGGAATGAAACAGAGAGGGGAATAGAGAGACGGTGGAGGGAGGAGGGAGAAACACAGCGAAAGGGGAGAGGAAAAGAGGTGTGGAGAGACACAGGGAAAGTGGGGAGGAAGAGAGATGTGGAGGAGGGAGAGACACAAGGAAAGTGGGGAGGAAGAGAGGTGTGGAGGAGGGAGAGACACAGGGAAAGTGGGGAGGAAGTGAGGTGTGGAGGAGGGAGAGACCCAGAGAAAGTGGGGAGAAAGAGAGGTGTGGAGGAGGGAGAGACACAGGGAAAGGGGGGAGGAAGAGACACAGGGAAAGTGGGGAGGAAGAGAGGTGTGGAGGAGGGAGAGACACAGGGAAAGGGGGGAGGAAGAGAGCTGTGGAGGAGGGAGAGACACAGGGAAAGTGGGGAGGAAGAGAGGTGTGGAGGAGGGAGAGACACAGGGAAAGGGGGGTAGGAAGAGAGGTGTGGAGGAGGGAGAGACACAGGGAAAGTGGGGAGGAAGAGAGGTGTGGAGGAGGGAGAGACACAGGGAAAGTGGGGAGGAAGAGAGGTGTGGAGGAGGGAAAGACAAAGAGGGAGAAATGAGAGAGACACACAAGGGGGGGAGAAAGAGGCAGAAGGGGGAGAGAGAGACTGGAAAGGAGAGGGGAGACGTTGACACAGAGGAGCAGTGAAGGGGAGAAAGAAACATACAGAGTGACTGGGGGGAGACAAAAAGGCACACAGAGGGGCTGGAGATAAAAAGAGACACACATAGGGGCTGTATATATCACTGGTGGATGGGATGGGGGGGCAACGAGGCAATTCCCCCCCCCCCCCCACGAGGCTTTCCCCTGCCGGCTGATCTCCCTCCCCGTTCTGCAGGCACCGTGTGGGCAGCTGGCAGGGGAGGGAGGAAGAGAGGACCCAGGGAGCTCTAGCAGCTCCCCTGGGTCCTTCTCGCGTGAGCACAGAGCGTTGTCGCAGTTACCACGGCAACGCTCCGGCTGTCACGAGGGTGAACTCTAGCCCTGGACCACTGCGACCACAAGGGATTCACATCTGCTTAAAATAAATCTGCACTTTTGTTTATTTTGAAGCCTATGAGTGCGCTTTTTACGTTAGAGTAATTTTTAATTTTAAGTTATCTGTTCTAACACTGTATCGGCACACTATGCTGGCGCGACGCATTATGGGGCTGGTAAATATTTTTTTCCAGGGCTGCTTTTAATTCCCAGTCCGGCCCTGGTAGGCATGTATTGATTTCTACTCTCATACAATGTCTGATAACTTTTGAACAAAGTGAAGGATTGTATTCTATATGTAAGTTAAGAGAGCATATATAGTCAGTATCTATCTATCTATCTATCTATCTATCCATCCATAGATGCATATTTATACATTAAGATGTGAGCTAAAAGCTTATAGGGAATTTAATTTTCCCAATTGGTGATCATCATGTTTATATATAAGTTTAAGCCTAGGCCAGATCTGAAGCTTGAATATAGTATCATGCTTGATTCAGTGACATTTTAAAATGAGTTCACCAAATGAATAATATCTAAAATATAAAATCAGAATAGATGCTCCTTTAATGTACATTCATTTTGTGGTACAATTGCATACATTGCATTTCCAGCAGGTGTATATTATGCTCATAATGTATTCTCTAATACTGAAAGGGTTGCTGTATAATTTCATTATTTGCAGGAGGTTAGTAAACATACAATATTGCTGTAAAATGCCCAGTGAACATCTGCAATCTATTAAACATCTCTAGGCTCTGCTCATTCCAATGGCTACTATACAGTATGCTGATACAATCCAAAGAGAAGATTTTCTCTGGACATAAAAAAGAGAGACCCAGAAAAATCGCTACACAGGTCATTACATAGAATATCAGTTATATGTGCATTGCTATACTACCCCATCCTCAGCACCACATCTTCTTCCCCATGCTTTGATCAGTAATTAAATTATAGAAAACACATACAAACCATAATCCTTCTCAGAAACCTGAAATCTCTGATGACTTCTCTTCCAATATGCTTGCCTGCATGTCTACACAGATACATCTTCATGCACTAGATCTATCTAACATCAAGGATATGTCCCAAATGAATGTCTCGATTCATTATTTTATTTCTCGATTTATTCCTTTTTTTTTGTGTTACTTACTATTTCTCTAGGTTGCTGAGCCAAAATGGCGAAGGTAGAGAGGCGATCACATAAGCATTTCGTATGGGATGCATCGGTAAACACAGTTTTACATCCCTGGGTGGACCAGGTTCCCAAAGAGTCGTTCCTGCAAAGAAAATGGGGAGAGGGAAGGAGGGAGGGAGAGAGAAAGAGGACAATATTATGCCTGATGGCTACAATCCTTTGAAATAAAGCAAAGAAGAAGAAAAAAAAATAGACGCAGCCTAATGGAGAGCAGCGTTTACTTCCAGCACAGAAGCGATCTCTCTCTCTCTCTCTACTTGTTCAATAACACTTGATTTGGATGCATCAAGGAGGGGGGTGATCTGCTGGGCTGAGCTGCCTGGCTCCTGGGTCTGATCGCTGGCTGAGCCTTCTACAGCCTTTTAGTAGCCGCAGCACCAGCCTTCTGTTGTACGAAACATTCCATAGAACGGGGAGAAATGAAGCTGTTTATTCTCCTTCTTACATACTGCACTGCCCCCCCTTTTCTAATGCAACAATGCCATGACCCGGTGCTGGTGCTGCTGGTGGTGATGGTGGCACACTTAATACCAGTCTACCCCCCGCATTGGTTTCATGGATGGGGCAAATATCAATATATTTATATAAATTACAATGAGGGATCCTCTCTGGCTGTTTTAATTAAAAAGGAGCTGAATCTGAGAGGTGATGGAGAGGGGGAGGGGGGTTGCATTTCACCCTGGAAACGGGCAGCGTCGGATTGCTCTACACAGCCTGCCTTACCTCTGACGGGAGGGGATGGAGATGATGAGGAGAAGTATTTGGGCTAGTGAAGAGGAGGAAAGTGGACTGGAGGAGGGGTAGGGGGATAAAGAGATATAGACTAAAATAATAATAATAATCCAGGTAGATCAGACGGGAGAGGTTGGTAAGAGAGGTGTGAGATGAAATAGGTAGTGCAAGTGAGGGGTTAAATTGCATTTTGCTCTGGTTTCTTGATGATTCCAGTTCCCCCACTCTTACTAAAGCAATATCCCAAGGCCACTAGGCAACCAACCAATGTAAAAGCTGCCTTGCCACCACTTGGTAATATCCTTTTAACCCATTCACATCTGGAGCACAAGGTTATGGCAAGAATGCTTACACACTTATAGGGAATTACATTTTCCCAATTGGTGTAAATGTGTCAGATAACGTGATACTATGTCTGTAATGGTTTAGTGTAACTAACATTCCTTCATTATTCTATTCATGGATGCAGTAGCTTTTTTAGTGTGTGTAGGCTGTTGGCCCAATAACATGCTTTTATAAAACAAACGTTCAGAGTTAAGTGCCATATGACATATTTCATTGGTTTAGCTCTAATAAAGTAGCAAATAAATAATCAAACCAATTGCATGATTTAAGTGTAATCTTTTTGTGTTCTTCACTTCTACAGATACACACAAACTACACACGTGTATATAGTTTACATAACTTTGATTTATGTTTCTACCAAATGCACTGAGTTTTACACACAGACACATACACACACACTCTCTCTCTCTCTCTCTCTCTCTCTCTCTCTCTCTCTCTCTCTCTCTCTTTCTCTTCTGTTGCAGTAGATGTCTCAGAGCACTACAGAATTTACAAGCAACTATTGTCCATCTGGCGGCGAAGAGGTTAATACCTTGCAGTATTGTCTTTCTACTCAGCTAACAAGCCCGACACTCAGCAAATATCCTTCAGGGGATCGATAGAAAATCATCAAAGATAAAAATCTCTTACAAAAATTACTCAGTGGGTGCTAAACATCAACATTGGACGATGCATTTAATTTTAACTACTTCTGCTGGCGATTTTAACACAAGCTATGATTTCTGGAGAAAAATGCCGATCTATGTATATATCTAGCATTCTTTATATATACATTATATACATTATATTTATGTACATTACATATATAATTATATATATATATATATATAAATAGTGTGTGTGTGTGAATATATCATAGTATGGTCTAATGATAATAACAACAGTAAGAAACCAGTGGAGCTGCATCATCAACACAATTAATGAATTTACATAAATCACACAATTAAAAGAAGGAATGTTAGCAGCATGTGGCTCTCCACAGGGGGGCAGGGGAGGGGAGGGGGTGTTCAGCTTTAGTTGCAGTGCAATCAACACTTCACCTCCCGGTTCAAAAGTATTAGTAGTGCAAAGTCACAGTTAGGGCTCATCTTGTTGTATTTAATGGAGCTAAACAGGATTTTTGGTCTGTATCTCAGAACTCTGTACTTTACAGGATTTGTGACAGGAGGCAATCACCTAAAACATCACAACTGTCACAAGTGGACTGGTGATTGTCTCTTGTGGGATTGTGGACATACACCCATAAATACAACCTTGGAATTGTTAAGAAATGACAAGGGGATTTTAGCAAAACTAAGGGGATTTACACATTTTAGAATCTGAAAGATTCTTAGATACCCACCTTTCCAAATTCTCCTTTTCATACCCACAATTTGCAATTTACTGCAAAAAAAGGCCACATTCACACATGGATGATGAAAATACACCTATCAAAAAGTCTTATAACAGACGTTATTACCATGGCTAGAAAGCATTTGGCAACCAAACTCTAAATCCCAGTATGCTCAACCAGCCTCTAATTTGACAATTAAACTTAGCTATCTGATTCTTCTTTGATATACAGTGCAGCTTGCTCCTACCAAAGCAGTGGCATTGAATGTATTCTTTCTTTAGCTAAATTGAGTTGTTATGGCAACAGTGGTATCCTTGCACTGGTCAGCTAAAATACAGGAAACAGCACTCTGTAATATTAGCTGACCAATTAAACTAACACTGACACCATGCGTCTTAATTCATGCCAACCAGATGGTCATTTTGTCATGTAGGTGATAAGATTGTTTCTTTGGTGAAGAGGACTGTTGAGCAAAAAGCTCCCTGTAGATATGCATAATTTGTACATTGCAGTATTCAGTGTTGAAGACCAAATCTTATTGTAGCTTTATTAAAGTATTAATCTAATCACAAAGAAAAGGCAATTCTGGAATAGATTATTAGAAAGTAGTGATATACACTAACTTCTGCTCTTAAAGGAACCATGACACCTACATGAGACATGAGATAAAACATCCAGGAAGCATCTATAACACAAACATATCATTGATTCAAACCACCTGGTGTAGGATATATTAGCATTTTTTTTTACTAAACTCATCAATAAGAGTCACTAACAATATTTTGACGTTACATAGCTGTGGATGGTGAGAAAGGACTGAGACTGTGGCAGCTTGTATATTGCTGTGGGGGAGGGAGAGGGGGCATGACTGACAATTATGAGAAGGACATGAGAATGTAGGAAGGATGATAGAAATAGGGATGACAAAAACTAACATGGGTTGAGAGGTTCCCAGTCCTCTAACCCTATTCTATAACTTGCCAGTAGAATGCAAAGTCATTATGCCACCACAGTCAGGGTTATTTACTAAGGTGAGAATTCAAAGTGAATTTCAAGTTTAAGGTCAGAATAGCAAATCTGTTATTATAGGCGACTTCTCTAATTTTATTAGTTTGGCTGTTTTTACCTTAAATTTTAAATTCCCTTTGAATTCTCACTTTTCTAGATAACCTTGAGTATATCCCCTGCTCTTCAAATATAGTACTACGGGTGCCTTAAAAGTACATTTTATCTAAAAATAAAGTAAATACATTTTTAAAGTGAAAATAATGTTTACCTGTTGCAATCTGAAAATGGACACAATTACCACTCCCTAGAAAGAGAAGGTTCTGTTCTACTGAACTTATATCTTAAGTTACATTGATTAAGGACCAATGCACATTTCCTTATAACCTTCATCTGTATAACTGACCCTTAGCATATGGAGTAAGGACAAAGCATGGTCAAATCTGCTTTGGATTACATGGAGTCCTGTGGGCTCATATACCTGTATATTTAAGACCAGAGTAGCCAAATTTAAAATATAGCTGACTTAAAGAATGTTTCCAGCTTGGATATTTTGACCTTAAATTCAAAATACATGGTGATGATTTAACATGGTTGCCTACTGAATGAACCACACGGCTTATGATTTATTTATTTTTTAAATCCAAAATTCTGTTTTCTTCTCTATAGCCAAATTCTTCTTTTTATATGGTATATAAGGATATTTTTATAGGATATGAGGAGCACCCAAGCTGAGATACTCAAACTGAGTTGCAGACCTAGCACAGGGGAATTAGGTTCAAGCTAATATTTATTGAAGAGCTAACTTGTAATAAGAGGTGGCCTATTTTTCAAGTATTAAGTTACTTAAATTTGGAGTTCTCTATGAAGATGATTTTTCCCTGAAGTTGCCCGTCAGTTACAAAGAAAGAGATGCATAATCCTTCAGTCCTTTAGTGATTATACCCCACAGAATGACAATGTTAGAGGATATTATGACCGTGTACACAAACATTTGACACTCAGTCCCAAATTCAAGTCTTTTTTTTTTATTCTTATCCATTAACTGTGTGTCAGACAATGCAGCAGTTATGGTTTATTTGGATCTATCAAAGTTTATGAAATATCATATAGCTGTACAAAGACATGATATGAATTTAACATCACAATCTTGACACCTTTACACATGTAATCAATGTAGCTACGTCCTACATCAATACCACATATATTTTTCAATGGCAGATCCACATTAATAGAAATGTATAGCCATAAAATGAATATTTGATAGTAGTTGCCTATTGACATCAGTGTGAACCAATGTGCAGAATATATCAATCCACCTTAGGAGGTAGTTTTGTCTAGTCCATTGCATTCGAGTAAGTCTGTCGTGATCATATAACCATCACAAATATCCTATATATGGTTTAAGATGGCCGCATCTAACATCCCTAGAGTCAGACGAACCCATTCTTTTTCCCATTCTTTTGCTATCTTGATAGCGTTAAATATGGGACGGTTTATCATTTATTGTCATTCATATTTTATTTGAAAGTACATTTATTTGAAAATCAGACCTTAATGGATGTATCAAATATTTAGAATTCAGTAAATATCCAAGGTAGTGAGAAAAGCGGAATCATCATCAAATCTGTGCATTACAGAAAACTGAGAATAATTGCATTTGCTATTTCTTTCTCACTGTGGCCCTGAGTTTCACAATGTACCCATTATATTGTGCTGCACAGGATTTATTTTACACACTACAAGTGAATGCAACAATTTTAAACATGATTCATAGGTCTGTGTGTAAACCACAAGCATAAATAATTAACATGAGCCTTATATTATATTTATGTAGATATAGAATGTTTACATTGTTTTTGTTTCACAAAAGCCACTAATGCAATCAACCGATTATATTTTGCACTGTGATGACTCACCTCTGTTTCATCTAAAATTGCAGTTTAATTATAGCCTCTGGTTGAATAATACCACAATACATCCTCCAGTTCATATAAAACATGATATTACATTTCATGTATGAAGGTGCATATATGACCTTTCACTCTTCTGATAACCGACTTAGATGTATGGGCATTACTGTAGACAAGAGAATAGAAACCCAGCGACTGTTTTACTTTTAGGGTTATGACTGTCGTTGGTGCCAGTGCGGATTGGATAATTATACAAGGGAATATCAATTCTTCTCTTGCTCTAATCCCAAAGGACATAGCTCTATAAAAAGAATGCTCTTGCCTCTCACTCACTATGTTAAAGAATCAGTCTATGTACCATCATACCATCAGCGATTTTCATTAGTGCTTTGTAAAAATCATCCATGCTGTCAGTCAGGCAGTCCTGGTCGCCTATATAATTTGTGTCCCTATTGTGTGTGTGTATTGAGCATACACATACGGTAAATTCCCTCTCTCCTAAATCTCCTACTGGACAGTGGGTTATGGATAAGATCAGTCCCCACAGTATGAAATTATAAATCTCATCCTGTTGTGGATGAGGTCTATCTGCAGGCAAGCCCACTAAGCCGCAAACCGTGGGGCAGTAATTGGTAAGCAATTTTAAATTTTACTTCATTTTTTGAATGTATATGATGAATTACATTATTTGCCTTAACACTTTAACTCTCACTCTACCACATGTGCTGTGAGCAAAAAGTAGGGGTCATTCTGTTGCTTTATTAGAGTTCTCATGGGCCCATATTTTTCCCCATCAATTTATATGGAGAAATATCCAGCAATGCTATCCAGCAAAGTCCCAGTTAAAATGTCACATGTATTCCTTTGCTGACTGTTTTGACTGGTTTTATTTTCTGCTTGCTGATGTATGTAATTATTATATCAACCAGGCCCAGACTGGCCATCGGGCACACCGGGCAAATGCCCAGTGGGCCGCGGTAGCCATGGGCCGAGGCCGGCAGGGGAGGTTACAGGATTTCCCCTGCCAGTCTATGCAGGGCCGGCACTATCCGAGCACCGGACCCGCTGTTTTTCATGAAGGGCCGGTGAGGATATCAAAGATCTCCCTCACCAGCCCACATGTTGTGAAATGCGGCCGCCGGTGGGGGAGAGAGGGAGGGAGACAGCCAGCCTGGAGAGAGGACCCAGCGGAGCTCTAACTTGCAGCTCCGCCGGGTTCCTTTCGCGAGATCCGGAGCGTTGCCATGGCAACGACCGGATCTCGCGAGAGTGAACTCTAGCCTGCAGGCTAGAGTTCACTCATCATGAGGACCACTAAGGAACATCGCCACCCCACCTCCCAGTCCCCGGTCCCCCTCCCAGGCTAAAGGTAAGAAGGGAGGGGCGACATAATGCCTGTTATTTTATTTGTTTATTTACCCCCCCCCCCTACACACACACACACAATGCATTCTAACATTTATACACAGCAGCACTCTCACACACAGCAATAACCCACATCACACTCAGCACTGTCACACACAACACTCTCACACACATCACACTCAGCACTCTCACACACAGCACTCTCACACACAACTTACACAGCACTCACACACAGCAGTCACACACATCACACTCAGCACTGTCACACTCAGCACTCTCACACACATCACACTCAGCACTCTGACATTCAGCACTCTGACACTCAGCACTCTCACACTCAGCACTCTCACACTCAGCACTCTCACACACATCACACACAGCACCCCTCACACACAGCATCCATCACACACACATACTGCACCCCTGACATACACACAGAACCCCCCATCACACTGCACCACAAACATACTTCCAAATATATATATATACACATACACACACAGAACCCTGCACACACATACTGCACCCCTAAACACATTACATTCCAGACACACACTAGATCCCTTACCAAACTCTGGATCATATACACACACTAGATCCCTATATACACTCTGAATTTGTTATAAACACACACTCACTAGATCTCCTATACACATTCTGGGTCCTTCAAACACACCCTAGACTATATATATATATATATATATATATATATATATATATATATATATACACACACACACACTACACTCTTAACACACACACTCAGGATCCCCTATACACACACTAGATTCCTTGTAAGCAAACACATACTACACCCCTAAACACACACTTTCTACAAACACTACATCACCTATACACACACACACACTATAGCCTGTATGCACCCCCTTGCTAAATCCCCTATACACACATTCTCTACACCCCCTAGCCACATATGCATCACATTACACCACAAACACAACATGACTAAAACCAACCTTATTACACAATACCACACCCCAATCAGCTCACTCTACACACACACAATACCACAAGCAGGGCCGGCGCCACCTGTAAGGCTACCTAGGCAGCCGCCTAGGGTGCACCTTAGCAGGGGGCGCCGGATCCCTGTTTCCGGAGTCCCCGCTGCGGCTCCTCATGCTGCGCCACCTGAGCGCTTTAGCAAGCCCCAGGCGGCGCAGCACTGCTGTGTGGAGGGCGGGCGGGTTTGAGTGACCGGCAGGAGGGAGGCACAGAGGTCGACTTGCATCCTCTAAAACAGGTTTGGTTCAGCAGAATTACGGTAGTGAAACGGCTAGGGAAACCAATCAGACAAACCAAAAGGGAGTGAAAATGTTCCAATCAAGGTAAATATTATGTATATATTTTGCAGTACAAGGATAGAAGCATATTCCTGCCATTTGGTTCACGAATCAAGTGAGAAAAGTAATCAATAAAGGGAAAATCAGGAGAAGCAATAAAAATACATCCATATTTATATATTATATAATTACTAAATGTGTAAACATAGAATTTTAGACTGCTCCTTCTTTTCCCCCTCTTGCTCTGTTTTCACTTGATCTGTGAATATAATCAACATTTAATATTCGTCCCCTAGTCATCAATCACCTTTTTTCCATCAATCATCTCTTCTTTTTGTACCATGGCCAGCAGTCAGAATCACAAATCAAATTTAAATCCAATAAGTAGAAGTTTGAAATTTAAAAAATGGTCCCAATGGACCCAAATCCAGATGAACTGATGTTCAAAATGAAACAAATCTCTAAAAATTATTATTACTTCTGATGCCCTGCAACTTCATTTTCTGCACTAATATTTGTTAAAAGTTTTTATGAGTTCCAAAAGGTGTTTGCATGGTCCGAAGAAAGCATATCCTACACCACACCGATCACTCATCTCTGATTGAGAGAAATGATAGGCCATTTAGCAGAGCCATTCAGTAGGTAATTCTCTACCAGTGAGTATGCTTGCTGGGGATTATGAGGTTTGAAATACTTTATCTAGAGAGATAAATGTGGACTGTATCTCCTGTATAACGTCATGCTGACTAAACCATTAGAACAAATGACAGGTTACATACAAAAAAATATCTGGAAAAAATATCTTGGGGAATGTTCTAGAAGTAAAGCTATCACTATAGAAAACAATAAATGATGGTGCACATTGTTCCAGTTTTATGACATTGTTCTTTATACATAGTATGCCAATTTTTTGTATTTGTTAGTTTTATACAAGCTAGTACTTATATAATAGAAAATTATGCTTTTCACGGTGGACAAGATCTTGTTTTATTGTTTTCCATATAAAATTTTGATTGAAAGCTATGGACTTGTGGTCAGGGTTATCAATTGTAAATGCATTTACTAACTCTAAAATGTTTAAAAAATAATTGAAGCATATATTTATGTAGCATCTCAAGTGGTTTAAAATATTAATTCAATTTTCTTTACTTCTTTATTGCCTTAGTGGTGTAATTCACTTTGGGACAATCACTTCAAACAGGGTTTCAATCAGAAATTGATGTAGGTCATGATATCTTGGTTTTAATTAAAAATATTTGTCATTTGATACACGTATTAAAACGGAATTGTCTTCATGAAAAACATATATCAATCAATAGATAGCGATACCCTTTTTATGTGAATTGTTGTCATGCTATGTTATTAATTGTCAGTTTAATGCTTCTTTAACATTTCATATACTATAATATGTCTCACTTCTACAAGTATAGGGTTTCCAAACATTTTTTTTGCTTGGAAACAAAAATCCTTAAATAACTAACAGAGACTAAAGACTACTTTTGTATTATACTACTCGGATAGGTGTTTTATTCTTTTATGTAAGTCCATGATTTTAAATCATTTCAAAAGTATATTTTAATTTTACTGCAAACACCTAAAGCAGAGATGCCCAAAAGGTAGATCCCCAGATTTTTTAAAACTACAGTTTCACTGATGCTCTGTCATTCTAAAGGCATGGAAATGCATGCAAAGGGTCATGGTAATCGTAGTTCTACAACAGCTGGGGATCTACCTTTTGAGAACCCCTGATCTAAAGGAACCCCTTCCAACTTGTCTAGGTAAGATGGGGAGTAACGTTTAGTTATACACATTAACCACGTCAAAGCTAAACCCACTTTTCACCCACCTTTCACCTTTAACCCCTTAAGGACCAAACTTCTGGAATAAAAGGGAATCATGACATGTCACACATGTCATGTGTCCTTAAGGGGTTAAATAAATCATTTATTTCTACCCAACACCAAACTCTTTTTGAGAACTGCTGTAAGACAATGTTAGGAAAGTCTCCAGGTAGTCTGACTAGTTGCTCTTCTTGTGAATTTTGAAATAAATAAAGCTTGTTTTATAATGGGAGCATGAACTAGAAGGTGTAATACTCATATATCTTAAATGCCCTGGTGTAATGTGTTATAGGCCATATAAGTTGAAATCTAGTTTAAGGTATCTTAAAAACTGATAAATAGAAAAAGTTATTTATAACACAATACTTTGTTCATTGCTCATGTCCTATTGATTAATATAAGATGTTTTGTATTTGACAGATCAATTTATCTTTCTCCCAATCCCATAATAATATAACCAGCAAACATTTGGCCTTTTCTCTTGATTGTTTGGTTATTTTTAGATCTTTCTAATCGTTTTATTTGTGTAACTAGTTCAGGACATTACATTTACAATTAGACATTTCATGAAAAAACATTAATAAATACGTATTATGATAGTTTCCCTTACACAAGTTATACTTATTTACTAACAACCTTTCATGAAATTTACAAATTGCACAATATTTATATGTTTATTAATTTATGTAAAGCTATTTTTTGGGGGTGATATGGCATCTTTAATCGGTTGGCTTTTTTCCATAAACGTCATTTTTCTGTATTTGTTTAGTGTAATACTTTTAGGGCAGTCAACCCCTCTGTTCCTGTGTGTCCAACTTGTCTGGTTACAACTACATGTCTGTTCGTCCACCCATTGTAAAGCGCTGCGGAATTTGACGGTGCTCTATAAATAATATAATAATAATAATAATATCCTTGTCCTTTTTTTTTTTTTTAAAGGGGTACCATTTGAAATAACAATTGCAAATAAAAGTAAATAATGTATCTAAAACAAGTGGCCAAATTAACCATAGTTATTCATTTAAAGACAGGCTTTAAGGTATATCAGTGGAATATTACATCCATAACATCTTCTGCTGATTATTTGCAGGGCCATCAACAATAGGTATAGTAGGTCCTGCAGCAAGTAGATTATAAGAACCTCTACTAAGTCCTTATTACATCTCATGGATTATGACATCCCTGGCAAGTCCAGCAGTACCTAAGTATTCCCCACTTTATAACAATAAAGGCAGGAAGCAACTGTATTATTATTATTTCTAGCATTTATGAAACTCCAACATATTCCTTAGTCCAATTATGGAAAAAGACAAAGACAGTGAAATATACATAGCCCAATACAAAAGAGGGCCCTGATGTTCTGATGTTCTGAGATCAGTCCATTAATGCTCATGGCTATCTAGTCTGTGAATGTATACTGTAGTCTAAAGAATGAAAAGGGCAACTGGGACAAAAGGTAAATAAGGGAATTTGAAGGTAACAGCCAGAGAGAGTGGAAGGATATTTGTAAGTTTTAAAGGAAATGAGGAGGTGTGATGCAACTGGAGAAATATGCAATTGAGTAAGCTGGAAACAGGATGAGTGGGAGTAGAGGAGGATGGGTTAGTCTTTTTTTTTTTTTGCCTGTTGTTTTGTATGGTGGAAGCCTTTGAAAGTTTGCTCGGTGAAGTAAAAATAAAAATGTCAATTTTTTTACTTTTGGCTGGGATGCAAGACCTCTGAAAGTTTCCTGGGTGCGGTGGGATTGAACTTACTCTTTTTTTTTCCTGTTGGCTGGGTAGGTGGATGGAATGCCTCTGAAAGGTTGCTGGGTGAGGTGAAAAGGAACTTATTTTTTTCTATTAAATGGTTAAAAGGACGGAGACCTCTGAACAGAAAAAAAAGCTGTAAAAATAGCATTTGTTCAACCATGCTAATGTCAGGATTGAACTTCAACAGATATATCAAGGCCGGCACATGACTCTGACATCAATGTGATTAAGGAAGTGCTTATCACTGTTATTTAGCCGTGGCCAGGGGAATGCAGGAATAGTCATCCCTGCTACAGTTATTTGTTGAATGAAAAGGTAGGTTTACGCGGTGCAGACTGAAGATGTAGCTATTATACTGAGGGGGATTGTTAAGGGCTGAGGGGAAGACAGAAGACTATTAGGGATTGTAAGGCATTGAATATATGTTTTATTGAGCAAAGGGGTAGAGGCAAATAAGGACAGCCAGGACAGATAACCCTGGGAATACTACTATATGTGATGGGTAACAGAGAAAAAACAGATAACTTAATATCAGAGGAACCCAGTATGAATGGAATGCCCTTTTGATGTTAAAATGAAGCTGTCATATTTGACATTTTCACAATTGTATAGTTAACAAAAATGTAGCTATTGGTTGTGTTTTTAATTTTTTAAGAAAAGCTCTCAGTTTTTTTTTATTTTATAACTTTATATATGATGTGGGACACCTTTGGGGGAATACCGGACATGCGTGCACTCATATGGCATGACATTTCTCTGTAGATGCCCGAGTGTACAACCTCAGAGTTTTCTACTTAATTTTCCTGCTTTACCCACCCCAGTACATGCTGTATAGCGCTTAATGAGGTTTGGGGACAATGAGCTGTCACTCCTACTAAGTACCACTTCCACTTTAATAGTAAATACAAAATACATGTCTCAAATTTTGATTAATTGTAGTGGTAGAAGCTAAAAATAAATGAGATGATGGACTGATAATGGCTGATTACATTACGTGGTTACATAGGCTGAAAAGATGCCCTTTATGTAGCATTAACCCTTTAAGGACCAAACTTCTGGAATAAAAGAGAATCATGACATGTCACACATGTCATGTGTCCTTAAGGGGTTAAAGGACCACTATAGGCACCCAGACCACTTCAGCTTAATGAAGTGGTCTGGGTGCCAGGTCCATCTAGGGTTAACACTGGCTGCTGTAAACATAGCAGTTTCAGAGAAACTGCTATGTTTACAATATGGTTAATCCAGCCTCTAGTGGCTGTCTCATTGACAGCCGCTAGAGGTGCATCCGCGCTTCTCACTGTGATTTTCACAGTGAGAAAACGCCAGCGTCCATAGGAAAGCATTGAGAATGCTTTCCTATGGACTGGCTGAATGCGCGCGCGGCTCTTGCCGTGTATGCGCATTTAGCCGATGACGACCGAAGTAGGAGGGAGCCCGGCGCTGGAGAAAGGTGAGTGTTTAACCCCTTCTTCCAACTTCAGCCTGGCGGTAGGGGGGCCATGAGGGTGGGGGCACCCTCAGGGCACTATAGTGCCAGGAAAACGAGTTTGTTTTCCTGGCACTATAGTGGTCCTTTAACATATTCTGCAGTGCTGTGGATAGTATGTTGAAGTTGAAAGGCAGAAACAATGCTTCCCTTCTTCCAATGTGTGCCCTGACTGTGCCAGGACTGAACTGGAATACAATGTCAACTGTTTACAGTTTAATAGACATTTAAAGAAAAGCAGAGCCTCATATAAAAAAGTTAACATGAGTTTCAGTTGGTTTTAAATGTTTTATTTCCTCCTTAGGCCGCACTGTCAGAATTCGCAAAGGCCCCCTGACGGTGACATCACCACTGGTGGTCCGCTGGCCAGGGAAAGCAGGTGAAGGCGTGTGCGGCCATCTTCCTCCTGCCAGGAGCCGAAGTCACTGCTGTACACTTGTGAATGTGTGAGAGTACAGCATTGAGGTCTAGGGAGGATACAGCAAAACTGCAGGATCCTCCATAGACAGAGCCAATTCTCTGCAGCCGTCACTGGTGATGGCTGTCGGGATTGGCACTGGAGCTCCACCACATATCTAAGAATGCCAGGCAGAGTAAATATACAGAGAAAAAGTAGTCCCTATATCTCTTGACTGGGTTTGGATTTCAGTGCAATTCCAACACAGTCAAAAAGTGTGTTTCATAATAATCTTATAAGAAGGGGAGGGAGGTTATAATGCTACTTTAAATGCACCTCACCATGCAATAATAAATGGTTATAAGAGACTTCTTATAGCTGTATCATGCAGACTAATTCTACAAAGCTGGTTGATTCTGTATTTACAGTATTTTCCTGCAAATGCAGAGACAGATAAAGTACCGAGCAGCTTGCAATTTTATATGGAAATGATCTCATTATCACAAAATTACTTTCCATTTCTGATGATATACTAAATGGTAGTAATCAAATCGTCACAAATGTTACACTGCATGCATTGAATTATGAACTCAAGTACAGTTATATTTATCCTGCAACCAGGTACAGATTTCCTATTATTGCAATAAACATTATAATTAAAATACAAAACTGGTTAGTTGATCCCAAGTTTTCAAATGCTGACCCCCATCTGTTAGAATATACAAATCCCATTAACCTTTGCAAGTTATAAATACATCAAGTGGCTGACAAAAGCTCACCAGAGTTTTAGTTGGCTAACAGCTTGAAGTCCCCTATTAGAATACCTGTATACAATTTATCATCCAGGTAATAATTAAACAATGGTAAATTAATCACTACTTCGTTCCTGAAAACCTACAACAAGTAGAAGGAAATTATGATAAAAATTAAGTGGACTAGATACATACAATATCAACTAACACATTTCACATTATTATTATTATTTATAAAGCGCCAACAAGTTCCGTAGCCCTGTACAACGTTTGGACTGACAGACGAGTATTTGTAACCAGACGAGTTGGACACACAGGGACAGAGGGATTGAGGGCCCTGCTCAATGAGCATACATGCTAGATGGAGTGGGGTAATGTGACACAAAAGGTAAGAGTAAGGTAGAAAAGTAGATTGCTAGGATAGTGTCCATTGAGGGTTTAGTGTTTTGTTTTGATGACAGTTTCAGGAGAGGAATCAGGGTGCGGGTAGAGAAAGCTGTTCAGTTTCATTGATATGCTTTCCTAAAGAACTAACTTTTCAAAGTTTTTTTGAAGGAGTGGAGATTGGGTGAAAGTCTAACAGAGATTTGAAGGACTTTCCATATGAACAGTGCAGCCCTAGAGAAGCCTTTAAGGTGAGCATCAGAGGTAGGAGTACGAACAGAGTTTAGACATAGGTCTGCGGCAGAGCGTAGGGGCCTAATTGGGACATATTTGTGTATTAGTGAGGATAAGTAGGTTGGAGAAGCATTGTCTAGAGATTTGTAAGCAAGTATCAGGATCTTAAATTGAGTCCTATATCTTACGGGAAGCCAATGTAGGGACTGACAAAGGGGGGAGGCATGGGAGGTGCGGGTGGACAGGAAGATGAGCCTCGCCGCCGCATTCATTATAGACTGTAACAGGGCAAGTTGGGAACACGTAAGACCACTGAGAAATGGATTACAGTAGTCAAGGTGAGAGAGGACAGCAGCATGGACAAGCACCTTTGCCGTATCAGGCGTTAAATATAGTCGAATGCGCACAATATTTTTTAGATGCAAGCGGCAGAATTTGGCGATTGATTGGACATGAGAGGTGAAGGAGAGGTCGGAGTCAAAAGGAACACCTAGGTAGCGAGCCTTAGAGGTAGAGCGGATGGTAGTGTCATTGACTTGGAGGGACACAGACAAGGGAGTAGCAACACTTGAGGGAGGGAAGACCAGAAGTTCTGTTTTGGACATGTTCAGTTTAAGAAAATAAGCAGCCATCCAGTTGGAAATAGCAGAGAGGCATTCAGAGACACGAGTCAAGATGGGTGGTGAGAAATCAGGGAGGACAGATACATTTGCGTGTCATCAATTTTTTTGGGCGGACAGAATTCTGAACCACTGCATGCACAAAATTCTGCCGTCCCATGATTTTTTTTATTTTTGGACAATGTGGTTCAGACAAAATTATTTTTCCACCATACACAAGTATACAGTTCACACTTTAGTGAAAACCCATCATAGCTTATTGTTGAATGTACCTCTGAATTGCCTTTGATCAATATTTAAAGGACCACTATAGGCACCCAGATTACTTCAGTTTAATGAAGTAGTCTGGATTCCTGGTCCATCTAGGATTATCCCTGCCTTTCAGAGAAACTGCTATGTTTACATATGGGTTAATCCAGCCTCTAGTGGCTGTCTCATTGACAGCCGCTAGAGCCGCTTCCGCCAGCGTCCATAGGAAAGCATTGAGAATGCTTTCCTATGAGACTGGCTAAATGCGCGCGCTGCTCTTGCCGCACATGCGCATTCAGCTGATGACGGGTAAAGGAGGTGGAGAGTCCCCACCGCCGAGGGAGAAAAGGTAAGTGATTACCCCCTTCCTCCAACTTTAGCCCGGCGGGAGGGGGACCCTAAGGGTGGGGGGGACCTAAAGACCCTATAGTGCCAGGAAAACAAGTATGTTTTCCTGGCACTATAGTGGTCATTTAAACCTATTTGGGGCACTTTTGATGAATATTACTTAGTTTCTAAATTCAAAATGTTGGTGAATTATGCCCATGATATTGCTTTATGTTATAAAGATAAATATCAGAAATCCACCTTTGCTTTGGCGTAGAGCATAGATCTTCACAATTCATACATTGGAATATCTTAAAACAAAGATATTAATTTGTGAAGCTTAGAACGCTTTCAAATATCATGCATGTGCCTTCTACTGTACATATCCAATGGCCCTTCATTTGGAAAGCCTTATTCTTGAATATTTCCCTGTTGAATACATGAATACTGTTCGCATACTCACTTTTTGTTTGTCTTTGATCTGTGTCCTGGCTGCCTTTGTTGTAAATTAAATCTTTTCACAGATTCAGCAAAGCTAATTAAGCTGTAATTTCAGCGTTCCAATACTAAGCAGGGTCAAATCAGTATCATTAATATTTTGATGATTTCCTTAATGTTCCATTGCATCACATAAGGGCATACTTGACCTTGTATGAAATTGTTTTTTTGTGCAAAGTTATATAGTTTTATTTTGCGTTTGTCAAGTTAAATAACCAGTGGGATTAGTGGAAGAAAAAAAAAAAGAATGAAAGTGTTCTCTTACTGCAGGTTCGAAACACTAGTTACTCAGGCGAGAAATAAATCTGATTAAAAATCCCTCTGATAACTGCAAACATTTCTGATATAAAACTTGTTTTGCCAAATATTCGGGTATCAAAGGAAAAGGAACTCACAAAGTCATGGAGTAATCTTAAATAGTCACTATGCTGCATTGTTTTGAAAGGCACTTCATATTAAAACAAAACAATAAAAAAAAAACACTTTTAGCCTATTTATCTGTTCATGATGCTTTACTTGTAACATATTTCCATTACTAAAGGTTGTTACAGCATATTGGAATGTATTTACTGAACACTTAAAGGGACACTTCACAGTCCAAATAAAAAAATGCGGACAGAACTCAAATTTTGGAAGGGGGTGCAATCCCTTTCCAAACCTCCCACACAGTTCACCAAAATGAGAAATGTTCTAGAAAAGGCATAAGCAACCTTCAACACTCCAGATGTTTTGGACTACACTTCCCATCATGCTTTGCCAGCATTACGGGTGTAAGAGCATTATGGGGGATGTAGTCCAAAACATCTGGAGTGCCGAAGGTTGCCTATCCCTGGTCTAGAAAGACAAAGTTGAGTGCACCAGGAAAATGCATAAATGTTATCTTGAAGCTACTGCATTATGACAACGATTAAAAAGATTTTTAATGATGCACATCATAATCAGTAAATGGCAATCAGGAAATGGATATCACTTAAATGAAATAGAAATAAGTCCAACCAGTATCAAGTGTACATTGTGTCCATTGTTAAAAAGGAGCAGTTGTCCCAGGTCACTTTTGTGTATATATAGGATAAATAGTCAAATACAGCAAGCAAGACTGAAGACTGAAGAAAGCCTACATATCAAGCAGCCAATTCACAGTTTGTGGAAAGAAGAATGAGGACAGATCCGCAATTAAAACCGAACACCGATAGCAACGTATCTCATATGAAACTAATGTGTTTCAATGGTTTTCTTTATATCTGTATGTAAGGCTTTCTACATTAGCTGGAGTTGGAGATGTGAGAATTTGCAAAAATTATACAATGCAAACATAGTTTGTAATGTAACACTTTGGCACAATGACAATCAGGGCCGTCTTTAACGCGGGGCAAACGGGGCAGCTGCCCTGGGCCCAGTTGCTCCTGGGGGGCCCAGAGCAGCTGCTCTGTGGGCCCTGCGATTTGCGCAACCCCTATGGACCGGGCGGTGCACTGAGGATGCTCCCCGGGTGGCCCATGCACTAAGGGCCACCCGGGGAGCATGTGTCAGCAGGGGCCCGGTCGGGCGCTGTGGCACTTATACAGCGCGACCGGGCCCCTTCCTTTTCTGCAGCCGGCTCCTCCCACCGGAGATAATAGCCGCGTGGGAGGAGAAAGGCAGGGAGGGGAGTTCCAGAGGAGAACTCCCATCTGCCTCAGCCTGCCACTGGACCAGGGAAGCCACCCTCCAGAAAAAGGTAAGAACCTGGAGGGTGGTTAAATGTATGTGTGTGTGTATATGTCAGTATGTCTGTGTGTATGTGTCAGTATGTCTGTCAGTGTATGTGTATGTGTGTGTGTCAGTAAGCCTGTGTGTGTGTGTGTGTGTGTGTATGTCTGTGTGTGTGTCTGCCAGGATATATTTGTGTGTCAGTGTATGTGTGTCAGTATGTATGTGTGAATGTTTTAATGTCTGTCTGTGTGTATGTGCCAGTACGTCTGTCTGTGTGAATGTCAGTATGCCTGTGTGTGTGTATGTCAGTATGCCTGTGTGTGTCAGTGTGTGTCAGTATGCCTGTGTGTGTGTCAGCATGTCTGTGTGTGTGTCAATACGTCTGTCAGTGTCTGTGTGTGTCAGTGTATCTGTCAGTGTGTGTCTGTGTATGTATGTATGTATGTATGTATGTATGTATGTGTGTGTGTCAGTATGTCTGCCAGTATATATTTGTGTGTCAGTGACTGTGTGTGTCAGTATGTATCTGTGAATATTTTAATGTCTGTCTGTGTGTGTATGTGCCAGTACGTCTGTCAGTGTGATTGCGGGTTGGGCGTAATTGGGGGGTGAGGCGGTGGGAGGGGCAGAGCCCTGAGGGCCCAAGAAAATGCATTGCCCAGGGTCCTAATCATATTATAGATGGCCCTGATGACAATTAGAATAAACTTACTTTCATATAATTTTCGTAATAATCCTAATGAAGTTTGAACTTTATTAGCATCTGGAATGTCTGTTCCTGCAGAAGACTTGTTTTTAGACTCTGCTTTTTTTTTGCATCCAATTGTTAACCACAACCATCCCTCTGAGATCATCCAATTGTTAAATAAATAGACTGGTAGGAATAATTAGACTTGTACATGGCAGAAAAATTTGTTTAGGCCAAACCACTTTGTAAAACAAAAATCAGACAATTCTAAACACCAGAATTTAGTCCATACAATGGTTTGGCTTGTCATCATTTTGTTACCTAAAAAAATTTGGGGAAAGAAATTTGGCCAGCCAGAAAAGCAAGAAAAAGAGTGCATTTTACTGTCCTGCCATGGAAAAGTGGCCTAAATGGTTTGCCTAATGGCTAGATAGACAATATCGAGCATTTTTGAACTGCCAACTCTTAGTTGGCAAAATGATATAATGATTTATCGGGATTAAAACAAAATTGAAGGGAGGCAACTTTTTATAATGATTGATTGTAATCTTTCTCCTTTTGCCATCTTGTACTAATATAAAAGTGTATGTTAAGTTTAAAAAAATTGCATTTTTTCAAAAATGAAAGAAAAAAGATGAATGGGCAACTGACGACACAATCATCCAGTTTGTAGTGTCAGTGACATTCCTTTACTGTGAAACAATACAGCACAATATTAGCTTGTACTAGCAATTTCTGCAGAGGGAGCAGGCACTACAAAACTCTAGCAGACTGGGCAAAACCACTACAATGAAAGGCATTTGAAAGGCATATTTAGAAGCTAGCTCTGGGGGGGGTCTCTTATTTGATTTACCTCAACTGGAGGAGAGAAAAGTCTATTGTCGCCACACTTAATATTTGTATAAGCAAGCCATGCAGAGATACACCTATGACTGTGGCAGAGACATTTAAATCCTCTCCACTATCTTGTTTCATTTTATTTGATATTCCAGCCGCTCCCTTTTGGTACTTTACAATAGTCTGTCGAAAGGATGATTTTCTGCGTTTGCAGTCTGGCAATCAAGTAGGCAGTATAATAATAAAGCCAGAGGGAGAGTTCTACAATAAAATGCTACCCTGTATACCTTACAAAGTTCTATTATGTATCTTATCGTTTGGAGAGAATAATATTTTCACTTGGTGATTTCAACTGTTACACTGTATTGATGGAAATCAGTTTTGTGGATTCAGTTTTGACATAGGGAAATTGTATGTTACCAGGTACGGCTTTCCTATCATCTTTATTTAGCTGATTACTAGTACTATCCTCACCATCTCCCCTGCTCTGCCTAAGGGTGGTGGTAGAATCAGTGGTGCAGGTACTGCTGGTGGCATGTGGTTTTCTTGAAGAACTCAAGGTAGTCCCAAAGTTTAATTTGTGCAATACAGTACATTCAATCCTTTGTCTTCTTTCTGCTGAAGATGTTGGTGTATTTGCATCAGTGGCAGCGAAAGCTGTCACAACACTAGGCTGGGTTGATTAATGCTAATGAAAATGTGGTAGTATTGGTGGTAGTGATGGTGGTATTGGTGGTAGTGATGGTAACAATGACAGCAGATAAGCTGATTGTGCTGGTGCCAGCAGGCACAGCTGGTGATGCAACTGTCTACATTGGATGAAGCAAATCCAAAGCAAAGACAGATGAACTTGGAGATGGTGAAGATGATGCAGGAGGCAAGTGCACACTAGCTGTCAGGGAAAATACTCTGCACACTCTCATCTTCTAATGTCTCTGGCTCATGATACTCATAGTCAAGAAGCTCCTGGGCCACAGGTATAAGTGTTATGTCTGCATGGTGGGGCAAACAGAATTCTCATCACCAGATTCATCATTGCCACCACACACATCCACCATGGGGCACACTAATGTGGTACTCTTGTTGTCGCAGCATA
Source organism: Pelobates fuscus (assembly GCF_036172605.1). NCBI lineage: Eukaryota > Metazoa > Chordata > Amphibia > Anura > Pelobatidae > Pelobates > Pelobates fuscus. Next base: position 175,247,100 of record NC_086318.1, on the reverse strand, counting down.
AAAGGGATGAGGAAAATAAAAATGCCTCCTAAGTGGTGAATCAGATGTTCAGATTCTCACAGGTCATGGCACTACTGCTGATGGTAGATTGGAGAACCATATCCCGTCTTGTATCCTTACCATCCCTCAATTTCATATTGATATTAGTAAACAACATTAAACATGGTGGGTTTGCTTTACTTATTACAATACATTCTGGATATGAATCATTGTACATTGGGTAAACTAACACAATTTCCATCAGCAAAAGTAGGTGTTTGTGTTGCAACATGGATTGATGCTTAGTGGATTTAGTAATGTAAATCAAATTTCACTTTAAACTCTCCTTATATGCTCACTTTAGTGAATATGTGTGCTAGTCGAACACTAGGATCAATGACACAATGGCAATCTCTTATCTCCCACATAAAGTAGCTATACTGCTAGCTAGGTAGACATATACAGTAGTAACATGAACCTAGTCAGTCTCACAGTAGAATCAATGACACCCTTGCAATTACCTGCCTATCACTCAAAGTTGTTCTAAGTACCACTTGTATTACTTAGTACAATATATACAGCAGAGCAAAACCTAGCCTAACACTAGACTTAATGACAGAATATCTCCCACTCCCACACAGGTACAGCAATTGTAAAACAGATCAACTGATCTGAATCCCTAAACAGCTGCAGTCAAAGTCACATAGTTACATTGTTTTCTGGGTTGAAAAAAGACTAAAGTCCATCACGTCCAACCTTGAAACCCATTCTTTTATACTGTTGATGCAAAAGTAGGTAATAAAAACTAGTGTAGCCATTTCCAATAATGCCACAAAAAAATCCTTCCTCTTCAGATTTGTACTTTTATCAATACAAGTACTCCTCATTTAACGACTTACCTGCTGAATGACGGCTTGGACATATGACATGATCTCTTACACGGGGAATCCCTTGAATTTGAGTTTTGGGAATCTTCCTTGAACATAGATGTGAGTTTTCTTGCACTAGTGAACTGGTCTATGTTTGAGTGAATTTCCCCCAAAAATATATTTTAAGGATATCCTGCGCTAGTGAGCTGGTCTATCTTCGAGGAAATTCCCTGAACATAGACCTGCTTTCTAGCTCATACGAACCTTGGTTGCCACGCCGGTCTGAGAGATCCACACTTAACGACCTTAACGTCCGTAGTTGTTAAGTTAGAAGTGCCTGTATTCTGTTCATGCAAAAAAAAAAAAATATCCAAGCCTTTTTTTAAATTATCTACAGAATCAGATAAGACAACCCCTTTAAGTAGATAATCCACATCTTTATTGCTTTTACTGTAAAGAGCCCTTTCCCCTGCTGTAAGTGAAAAAAAAGTTTTTTCAGTCTCAGTGGGTAGCCGTTTGTCTGCTTTATATTCCTGCTAATGAACAGGACAGCACATAGTAGTTTATGTTAATCCTGTATATGTTTGTAGAGATTATCCCCTCTGAGGTGCCTTTTCATTGTGGAAACAAATTTAGTTTTTCTAGCCTTTCCTCATAACTAATGTTTTCCATACCCCTTGCTAATTTTGTACCTTGCTTCTGCATTAATCCTCTTTGAAACTGGTGCACAAAATTGCACCACATATTTAAGGTGAGGTTACCATTGATTTATAAAGAGGCAAATTGTATTTTAATCAAATGAATCAATACTCCTTTTTATACACAGAAAGCACCTTACTAGCTTTTGTATGGCAGACCGGCATTGCATATTGGTGCATAGTTTGTGATCTATAATTATCCTTTGTGTGCAATGTTATCCCTAATGCAACCCCATTTAATGTATAAATGGCTTGTGGGTTCTTTAAGCCAAAAAGAATGACTTTGCATTTATCCATATTATCATAGATAAGATGACAGGTCCTCTCCGCAATTTATCCAAATCCCTCTGTAGTGAAGTTATATCATGTTCAGACTGTATTAACTTTCCTAGTTTTATGTTATCTGCAAACACAGATAAATGACTATCAATGCCCACTTCAAGATCATTTATAAACAGATTAAAGAGCAGTGGACCCAGGACAGAATGCAGAGGCACCCAATTTACCACTTTCATCCAATTTCAACATTTTCCATTTATAACTACTCTCGGCACTCTATCTTTAAGCAAGTGTTCTATCCAAAAGCACACTTTTTCAAAAACAACTGAAATCAGTTGATATCTGTATTTGTATGAATCCTACTTGGAAGTATAGATTTTACTGTTCCTATTTTTTCCCTCTATTGGTCAGTTGTCCATTAATCTGGGGAAAAAAGGAACATTTATCCCTAACGAGTAATGATCTATGTTTTTCACCTCTTGATTGTAAAGGAGGTACAGCCCACATGATTTGGAAGACCTCTTGTCCATCATATTAAAATAAACTGTTTAAGTCACTCCACCCCAAAAAAACCAAACAGCCTCTTCTCCATTCCATTCTCTTTTTTGTCTGATGCCAGAATTGGCACTCTGAATCGTGAATCAAAACGAGCATGTATGTTTGATGCGTGAATTGTTTGTGTTGAGATACTGGCATGCAATGGTTTAGATATTGGGACTCTGTGCATTGCAGTTCAGAATTAAACAAATATTAAAGTCTAGTTATGATACATAGATACCAACATAGCCCTAAAAATATAGTTTGTCATGGGGAATTCTTGTCCCTTTAGCATTTTCAAAAGCCTCCTTCTACGTCTGTGCTTGCCTCGAGCATCACCTATTCTTATCCCATCACTGAAAGTGTGTCATTAAAATATCTAAAAAAGCTGCTGAACTATTTATAAATGTTAAAACAACCTATAGATAGGTTCATATGCTCTATTTATTAATGTGAAATTATCATAGATGACAGGTCCAATCCCTAGGTATTCTTTAGAGCATTTCATTCTTGATAAAAAAACACACAAAAAAACTAAATACTGACTTTACTGATGAGATTCATATTATAGCACTGACATCAAAGATAATTTGTAAACAAGTAACAGACAAAACACAACTGAGTCTTTAAATTCACCATGATTACTATATGTTAAATTGAACATTAATTAAGCTAAATTTGACCAAGTGTGAGCTTAACTGAAACATATGATACATTTATATGAACTATACATGAATTGTAGCCAAGGGGCACACATAAATATATATTCTCCTTGGAAACATGAGATTTTGTTAAAACAAAAAAGTGCTATGTGGGTACATATGTAGACAGACTAGACAGACAGACTAGACAGACAGACTTATAGACAAGACCAAGTGACAGAGAAGACCGGGCAGACTGACAAAAAAGACAGACATACAATATTTTTCCTCTATAGTTCAGCATATTGAATTTTAAATAAATTAATGATAGAACATAACATTTAATATGGTGACATTAACATGCAGGAGCTATAACTCTATTCCCCGTTCCTGTTACCCAATTAATAAAGAGAAACGTTAATATATTTAAAATAAATCTCTCATTTTATATAATTCTGCAACTCATTTTTACAATTTAAGTATAGTGACGTAACACATGATTCTCTTCTAATTTTGTTATTTTTTATTTTTTCCATGTATTGTACTTATACATAGTGCTTTAATTTTCCATTATGGTGTGTTCTATGTTTGCATTGTATTAATTAAAATAACGTTACTTACCAAATCCAGAATTCTTAAACATCACACACACATACATATGCAAATTGAAATCACAATCCTCAATAAAAAAAAACACCCAATAAATAATAATTTGAGTGTGTTTGCATATTAGTGCTAACATTTAAGTTACCTAAAATACTAATACAGGCTATAGTTATAGCATGTATTGATTCATGCGGTGTGGGAAGGGGAATAATGCATGCCTTGTATGTTTCAGAAGCACTGCATCGATTTGTAATTGAAGATTTCATTTAATTTATTTAAAATGGTCACTTCCTCCATTCAGAACATGAAGCTACTGCATTGAGAAAGTAGCAGACTCCAGGTAAGTGGTTATGGCACTCAGAAGTTTCCGTTAATAGAGTTTCTGGAAGGCAGTGGGTGTTTACACATGATAAGCACAGCTTATGACCACAAGATGCACATAAAATAGAAAAATATATAATCCTTGCAATGGTGAAGACTCACTTCTTCATTATATCAGGTTTATTTTTCAGAGCTCATTAATGTGTAAAAGTCATAACTGACTTTGTTTTTCTGTAGTAAGGACAAAGTATGTAATTGGACAAAATTTTTATGACATGAATTTTATTGCAAAGTGTACAGTTAATTTAAGCTGTATAATTGTATGACTGACTGCATGCCTACAAAGTCAAAAATACATATTGCTTTTTACACTTCACTCACAACTACTAAAACTTTTACAAAAGAACATTTAAACTCAAGGGAAATTGGCCGAACATGTTTTTTGGGTTTATTAAATAACTGGCATTGCAAGCTTGCAAACTTCTCCCCCTACACTAACCTATCTCCAAACATGATTTCAAGGTCACACACAATGCAGGCTCTTTCTCAAGTTCTGTTTCATTCTACCCCATAAATCAGAACCATCAATATTCCAGCCAAATTATCTAGTCCATTTATTTGACAAACAAAAGAGTTTAGTTTGATGGGAGAGGGATCAGATTCATAAAACAGATTAGTGCTTTAAGCTGAAATGTTGAAACTGGACATTTGAAAGTGAGAGTCTGATAAAAACTAGAATGGATGTCATAAAAAATGATGTAGTTAGCATTTCTGGTTAAAACAATAATCAGATTTTTTTTTTAAAAAAAGGATGTAAATCTGGAGAACATAATCTTCTTATTTAAATCAACTTTATTAATATTTGCTAATGTAAGTTTCTGTTATATAAACTTATCATGGCCGATATTACTAACCCTATGAAAACTCATGTCAACAGCCTCAACCCTTGAAAATAAACAGTTGATATTGCCGATTCTAGGTTGGGTGGAGAACATTGTTATTTGTATAGCTAAGGTTTAAAAGATGAGTGTAAAAGATGACTTAAAAATTAAGCCTGAAAATTGTATCAAGGCAAAAGAGGGAGTGGATTTTAGGTACTCCCTTTGTATAAATGATTTAAATATTCCCGGAAGGCACATCAAAAAGGGCATATACCAAGACACATGAGTGATTAATGCAAATTTTGGCAAAGTTATTCAAATTGCGTCTAACAGTTTTTTGATCATATAAGAGCTTGATTGAGTCTACATTGCATTCAAAAGTGACTCAACTCAATAAATATTAATATTATGGATATGTTCTTTGAATATCGAATTTCTTAATGATACCTTGAGTAACACTAAGTCTTTGAGAAAAATAAATAAATACTTGTTACACTTAAGATGTCATTACTACATTTATAGATTATCTGTCACACCCACATTTTAGATTAAACCCCCCTCCCCCTCAAAAAAACAGGTGTACACACTGCCTCTGATTAGTACACTCCTGCACTTTCTTAACCCATAAAACATAATATTTACCCTACCTTCACCTGCTCTTGATATTCCAATTATTTCAAATTTACTTTTTCACAGTTTAGCAATGATCTGTCTTCTCCTCCTCGTTATTTCCTCCATCTCCCTCAGTATAAAAATCTTTCCTTACACCCACTTCACTCATCCCCCATCCACATTTAGATATGCCCCTCCCTGCTACACTCCCCCCTTCTCTCATCTCATGCCTTACACTCATTTTTCTACTCTCTCACTCCGACCCACATTCGATCTCATCCTAGATACAAATCGATCTCATCCATGCATACAAAACCCATTCACACCTCCTGTCACTTTCTCTCCTCCTGCTTCTAGCAGCTGGTGATATCTCTCCGAATCCAGGGCCCTTCGCCATCTCTACACACACTAAGAAAACCAGAAACCCAGAAACCTCATCACCATACCCTGCCCTATACCCTCACTTACCAACATTCAGTATGCCCTCTGGAATGCCCGCTCCATCTGCAGTAATTTAAAATCAACAGCCATACATGACTTTTTCATCTTAAACGGACTCACACTACTTGCACTTACAGAGACCTGGCTGTACCCCTCTGATAGCGCTACTCCTGCCTCTTTATGTTTTGGTGGATTGCAATTCTCTCACACTCCCAGACTAAACTGTAAAGGAGGTGGTGTAGGTATCCTGGTATCCTTCTTTCCTCTCAATGTACCTTTCAACCAATCATAACTCCCCCTGCCCTATCCTTTTCTTCTTTTGAATCTGATTATCATAGACTATTCATTGAGCACTTTTCTTCCTGGCTTCCCCATTTCCTCTCATCTAGCACTCCTTCCCTTATACTTGGGGATTTCAATATCCCAATCAACAACCCCAATTGCACTGATGCTTCTCGTCTGCTCTCTGTAACCTCCTCCTTTGGCCTTACGAAATGGTCCAATTTAGCAACCCATACAGCGGGAATCACTCTCGATCCTTCACAAACCCCTGTACTGCCTTTAATCTCTCCAATATTCATTTTCCTCTATCTGACCACCATTTACTGACTTTTGACATTGGCATACCTAAGACCCAATTGACCCCACCGTCTGAACATCAATCTCACAGAAACCTCCAATGTCTTGACCTAGAGCATTTCTCCATTAATCTCCATACTCTTCTTTTACCTATATCAAACCTCACCTGTCCTAGTTCTGCAACCTCCTTCTACAATTCCACCCTCTCCTCTCAACTAGACATCATGGCACCTTCTACATTTAAACGCCGCAGGAGCCCCCAACAACAACCTTGGCACACCAAGCTGACTCGATACCTCCAAAAATGCTCCAGAACTGCTGAACGCTGTTGAAGAAAGTCTCACTGTGCATCTGACTTTCTCCACTATAAATTTATGCTGAGCTCATACAGCTTCGCTCTTTCCTCTGCAAAAGTAAATTACTTCAGAACCCTCATAACCACACTCTCCCGCGAACCCAAACGACCATTTCACACATTTAACTCTCTTCTCCACCCTATTGTTCCTCCTCCACCTACTAACTTGACCGCCTCAGACTTTGCAACTCACTTCACTGACAAGATTTCTACAATCAGGGAAGAGATCTCTCATATTTCTTCCTCCCCTTACAATACTTCCCCTAACTTCCCTCCCTCTGCTGTTCTATGTTCATTCGCACCCGCTACATTGGAAGAGGTTTCTGCTCTGCTCCAATCCTCCCACCGGACCACCTGCTCCCTAGATCCAATTCCCTTGCATCTCATCCGTACTCTGTCTTCTTCTCTTTCTCCACCTCTCACTAAAATTCTCCATCTCTCTCTCTCCTCTGGTATATTTCCATCACCCTTCAAACATGCAACTGTAACCCCAATTCTAAACCTTGACCCTAACTCCCCATCCAATGACCGTCCTCGCTACTGCCTTTTGCATCCAAGATCCTTAAAAGAGTTGTGTATGCGAGATTGACAGACTTCCTCGAGTCCAAATCTTTGCTAGACGTGCTTCAGTCTGGTTTCCGCGCTAAGCACTCTGTGGAAACGGCACTGACCAATGTATCCCATGATCTACTTGCTGCAAAATCTCGTGGTCACTACTCTATCCTAATTCTCCTTGACCTGTTTGCGGCTTTTTACACTGTTGATCATCAACAGCTTCTTCTACTCCTCCGCAATATCGGTCTACAAGATATTGCTCTCTCCTTGTGTTCCTCCTACCTCTCCCATCACTCTTTCAGTGTTTCTTTCTCTGACTCTGCTTCTTCTCTCCAACTCCTCTCTGTTGGTGTCCCCCAAGGATCAGTTCTTGGTCCCCTACTGTTCTCCATCTATACTGCCTCCCTTGGTAAACTCATTAGCTCCTTTGGCTTCCAATATAATTTCTATGCAGATTACACACAAATCTACCTGTCCTCTCCTGATCTCTCCACATCCCTCTTGACTAGTGTCTCTGACTGACTCTCTGCTATTTCTAACTGGATGGCTGCCAACTTCCTTAAACTAAACTTGACCAAAACTGAAATTCTTGTCTTTCCTCCCTCAAATGTTGTTACTCCTGTGTGTGTCTCCCTCCAAGTCAATGGTGCTACGATCAGCTCCACCAAGCAAGCTCGCTGCTTAGTTGTTCTCTTTGACTACAACCTCTCCTTCAAGCCTCATGTTCAGTCTATCGCCAAATCCTGTCGTTTCCATCTCAAAAACATTGCGCACATTCGACCTTTCTTAACGCCAGATGCGACTAAGGTGCTGGTCCATTCCACTGTCCTTTCTCGCCTTGACTACTGTAATCTGCTTCTCAGTGGTCTTATGTGCTCCCAACTTGCGCCATTACAGTCCATAATGAATGCGGCGGCGAGGCTCATCTTCCTGCCTGCCCGCACCTCCCACGCCTCACCCTTCTGTCAGTCCCTAAATTGACTTCCTGTAAGATATAGGACTCAATTTAAAATTCTGGTTATTGCTTTCAAATCTCTACATAATGCTGCTCCCTCCGATCTATCCTCCCTAATACACAAGTATGTCCCGTCTAGGCCCTTACGATCTGCTGAAGACTTACGTCTATCTTCTGTCCGTACTCCCACCTTTGATGCTCGCCTTCAAGATTTCTCGAGGGCTGCATCGTTGCTGTGGAACTCGCTTCCCTCCTCCGTTAGATGCTCACCCAGTCTCCACTCCTTCAACAAAATCATTAAAAACCCACTTCTTCATAAAAGAGTATCAATTAAACTGTTAACTAGTCTAATACAATCCTTACCTTTTGTGTCACTTTACCCCACTCCCTCTAGCATGTAAGCTCATTGAGCAATGCCCTCAACCCCTCTGTTCCTTGTCTGGTTACAAATACATGTCCATTTGTCCACCCATTGTAAAGCGCTGTGGAATTTGACGGCACTATATAATTAACATAATAATTATAATAATAATAATGTCACAAAGGATCCCAAGGTGGCAACAGTGGCTAAATGTATTCATTACTTAATATAACATTACAAATAACTTTCTAGGCTATCAAGTAGTGAATCTAAAGACTTTGTTCCAAAACAATAATGAAGGGCAAATGTTTGGTCTCACCTGGGTCAAATGGGGAAGAGTGTGTAATCACCTAAATACCCCCACAAAAGGTTTATGAAAACACATAAGCCATAGATGACCTTAAATTTTATTAAATACGAGGCTATATATGGATTATGAGAGGTACTCCCATACATAAAGAGACAGAAAGGGGAGTCCTCAGCACCAGTTCTCAAAATGCCTGAGTTTGTAAAATTCACAAAACATTTATAAAACATCTAGTATATCATACAAAATCTATTGTATCAGCTGCATCAGTTCAGTCACAGAAAAAGTGTGTGAATTTGAAATGTAAAGAAAGGGTGTAGAATTCACATATTTTAAACAGAAATGTTGGACCTAAATTGTATACTTAAGACTGCTGAGACATAGAAAGAAAATAATAATAACACTATTGATTGATAAAAAGTAAACTTGCTTTGAAACATATAATATAAAGATATGTAATATTGCAACTTCAGTTCTGATTATATTTATATTTTTATAGTAAATCACTGAATAACCACTTATTGAAAATCCCTAAAAAATCTGAAGTCCCCTTAGGTGCCATTTTTCCTTTAAAAAAAGAAATTACGCTTAAATAAATTTCATTTGTGATCACTGTGGCTTCTGGTTTGTGCACTGTTACGGGATAACAGACATGCTGACTTAAGAAACATGATATTAAACGTGTAAATGCATACTGGTAGTGAAAGATGAAATGTCTTAATCTTGTGAGCAAGCTAACAAACAAGCAAGCAGTGTAGAATGTGGTTGGGGTGATAAAGACAGACATGAAGGGAGAATCCATTAAAAAGATGATATTGATAACCTGTTATGAAACTGAACACATTCAGAAAGCTGCATAGAAATTATTTCAATTTTATAATAAACATTTTAGTTGAAATAAGAATCAGCAGGAAAAATAAGGAGATTGGGAAGGTTGGTACAGCACAGGAGATGGAGGTTTGTAAAATTAGGAAAAAAGAGGCCAGATCAGAAAGTTGAATAGAAGTGTCGCATTGGAAGTAGGAGTCTGTGGATTTGGTTCAGGATATCTTTCCTACGTGCACTAGTATAAAAGACTACAATCTCAATAATTCCTGTGAATGCCAATGTTTGTAAGTGCAAAGAAATATGACGTCAAGAGCCAAGAGTTCTGTCACTAGAGCACAGGAATTTGACTTTTTTTATTTGACTTTTAGCTATTGTGATTGCTTGAAAGCCTGGAGCAATAAGTCAAAATATTGCTTCAAATGGAATGTGTGTATTCAATGACCTGTCTATTTCTCTTACGTGATTCTAAAATACAACATGCAGATATGTAAACTTTTATATGCATATTCTAATTTGCTAAAGTGTCAGATTTTAGTTATTGCCTTCACAAAGGCAACTGTGGCTCTCAGGCCTAGCTCTTTTGATTCAGCCCAGGTCTAGAGATATCCTGCAACCAGCAAACCGGTCCAAAGATTCTGTCACTAGGATCTCTACATATCCACAGAGAACACAAGTTCCAAAAGGAACTCACGTACAAATCTTTATTTTTCTTGGGACTAGCCCATAGACTTATTACATGTAGATTGCTGTGAAAACTTAAATAAAATACAAGTAACAAAATCATAGCAGACAACATACAGCAAATTATGATAACTCAATTACATATTTTTAAGGGATTGGGGAAGATAATAATTAACACAAAATATCTCTCCAGCCTGCAGAATTAGTAATATGCGAATCTTCCCGAATATGCAAATTAGCAAGCCTTGCTATTCAGGTAGTGCATATAGCTGTTGCTGCAACCAACAGAGGGCGCTATACAGGCTCCATAGCCAAATCCTCCTAGCTGGTAGCAAGCTTTAGCAGAACAGGAGAGCACACAAACAATTAACAATACATACATAATACACATATATTACAAACACCCTGCACCTACAATGGGCACAGAGTGACTTAAACATAGGAGTCATCCAGGGATCTAATTGAAGTGTCCATCTGTTCACAGTGATGGTGACTACTGTTACAATTACATAACCTATTTCTTGTTGAATATTACACCTTTAGGTTATGATATCCCTTTAAGGGGGAACTGTTACTTCTCATGAATTTTTATGTTATGTTTACGTAAACTTATATTCAACAAATACATTTTTATGACGTGTGAAAAAAAAAAATTAAATGTAGTAATCCACACTACTTTTTCCTGCGATTCAGCTCATTCATCTTGGCTCCCTGTCAATCATTGTTGCACTGTCCTTTGCAACTGGCAAAACCAACTTTACCTTCTTTGAACTACAATAGGATATAATTTGTCAGATCTTTCATATACATTTTGAATAAAATGAACATGAAATTGAAATACATTTTTTTATTTATTGTTGTAAATTCTAGTAAAGTGACAGTTTCCCTGTAAACATTAGTTACTTGCATGTAATATTTTAGCACATCTATGCAATTTTTACAACATAATTATTGCTTCTAAGTTCCCTGTTAAGTCCTTATATGCCACATGGGCTACTCGCAATAAGATTCATTTCACACATAGATTGGTATACTAGCAGTAATATAATTGATTAGACATCTATTAAAATAAAGATGCATGGTTTAATCATTATACTGGATAGTTAGGATTGACTCATTTTAATGAGGAATAATTAAATGCAACACAAATATTTTTTTTAAAAGATGTGCACTTCAAACAGAATTAGAATTCTATAGTACTCTATTAGAATTCCTGCCTGATGTAATCTTGGATGTAGGGTACGCGACACACAGCAATTTAAAGTTACTGGAGCGCTTTACACATTGGAATTCTAATTAAGAAGATTGAAGCTCTCCTAAAAATCAGAAAACTAATAATTTTAAATCATACAATACTCTGCAGTTCCTGAACCCCATTCACTTGCAAAGAGAAGTACTTATAAAAGACACTGAAGTGCTACAATAATTTCAAATAACTATGTGTAACACAAAGTAATTCTAAAGTGTTGAAGTGCTTCATTATTTTTAAGAAGGTTTTCAATATGAAAGTCAAACAGATTTCCAGTGCAGTGACAAATTGAACTGATATAAAAAAAAAAAAAAACCTCATTCACGTTTGCCTGGCACATTAGGCAATAAAGGAATTGATACACCCATGCTCCAATGACTTTGAGGAGGGAGATGGAATAAAGATGCCAGGCTGAGCAAATTAAAATCTTAATCTCTTTAAGGATCTAGGGTCACAGAGTTAACTAATAGTATTCAAACAGCAATCAAAACTATTTCTCAGGCTGTCAGTTGTCTAATATGAAAAGTATTATTTCATTTGAATTGAATGCAGATGGGAGTATCTAAAAACTACTTCAAAAACATATTAGCATAGCCTTAGAAGCAATTTGTTATTACAGTTGTAGTGTTTTGTCAGTTCAGTCCAATTCCAGCAAATAATGCTTTTTATAAATGTCTCGAATTAAAACCCATTATTATATCTCACCATAGCGAATTTATATGAGAACATAAAAAAATAAAATAAATGTTAGTATGCAACAATACAAATGTTGTGTGTTCTACTTAGTTAAAGACCATTAATCCAATGTGAAAGATTGTAGCTTAAAAAAAATGAAAGGAACACTATAGTGTTGGGGGGGGGAATGGATTTCTAATGCTATAGAGACCTGCTCACTGGTTAGGGTACCGCACCCCAATGCTAAAGAAAAAAAGGAGTATACTTGCCTTTTCTCCTCAAGGAGCACTCTCTGTGGTTAGCCCCGCCTACTTGACTGAGATCATCAATCCCGCCAATCCAATGTTTTCCAATCCAAAACAAAAGTGTTGGGAGGATAGTGTGTATGCATCACAAAACGCTATGCTGTGCCAATCAAATGGTCTCTATGAGAACATTTGATTAAATGGCCAAGTTTAATTAGCCTATTGGGACAGAAACACCTCTGGTGGCTATCAGTGTAATAGCTTCTAGAGGCACATTAGCCCTGTAATATAAACATTGATGTTACTGCAAAATGGCATTTTGTTATAGTTGCAGGGTTGAGAGGACAAGGAAATTACACCCACAGAGTGCCTTCAGAGTCCTTTAAAATAGACACACTCAGGGCAGAGACTCTATCTCTAACTAGCTTTTTATATATTCCACAACTTTTTCTAAATTCTTTCACAGCAGACAGTATAAGGTCTCTAGCGTTAGCTGTGATGTATAAGCTCCAAGAAACCTAAGTAAAAGCATTTTAATACTTCATTTGATGGTATTGCTTTTCCTTATCTTAAAAGTCCCTCTTTATCAAGTGTTTCAAGGCGCAGCAATTTGAGTTCATAGAGACAAATAATGAGCATGGGTTTCCACAGATAATTATACCTAGGATATCAAAGCCACCTATTGGGGATCAGAAGAGAAGCTTAGGCATATGTTTACTAAAAGCTGAAATTTGAAGACATTGAAACTGAATTGCAAAATGTAGACGAATAGTGCTAATTGGAAGAAAAAACTATCTGGAACTCAGTTATAATCATATTTGCAATTTTTACCTTAATTTGGTAATTTATTTTTCAATTTACTATATTGGGTGTTTAGTGAATAATCCCCTCTGTGTTGTGTTGACCGTGGCACACCATTCAAGTAGTGCTTGCTAAAAGTTCATTTTACCTAATAACATGATATGAAGGGGTATATTTTCTACCATTTTTAATTACCAATTAATAAATCGTGTGATTGCTATATTTAATAAAATCATGCTTGAGATGTTATTTTGGCAGGACATCTTGTAACTTAGCAGGCTATTGCTTATTGTTAAATTACAATTTTACATAATGTCGGTTACTGCCAAAAATATTGCTCTGTAACAAACAGGCTTTAGTCAATTTAGGTCTATTACAATTATTGTTGATACATGGGTTCAAAATATACAGTATATATTTTATACAAAATAAAATCATATAAAAATTGTAACAGAAACATGTGCAAATCAGATACATTATATATATATATATATATATATATATTATTAAAAATATATAAGAAAATAAAACAGGAACTTGAGAAACTGACAATTCATCTGAATTTATTAAAAATGTATTCATTCACCCTAAGGATTTTCCCTTTCATAGTGACTTTGAAATATTTAGTATAAAAATCTGATATTTTCCTGAAGATTTTCAGGTTTGTCATTATGATCCATTAGTTGGTTTTCGGAACACATCTCCCATTTCTGATTTCCAGTCTTCTGACTTTGAATGCTCCTTTTTTTAAATTGAGCACTCTCATTCCTTAATCCTGCTTAAAGTTCATTAACTCCTAACATTCAGACTTTGTATTGCCCCATGTGTCCTGTATATATTTGTCTCAGTTGTTGGCTCTATCCCATTCTTAATAAGTTACTCTACTACCACTGTATATATTAATCACAGTGTGCTCTTCATATATATAACCGTATAGACACTTACATACAGACAGACATTCATACACCTAGCAGCTTAGACACACATGCTTATACTCACTCACAGAAACAAACTTGAAGCCCAATACGTATATGCTCAGGAACCCTCATCAAAAACGCTATGAGACCCACATACAGAGCATCAACCAAACATACTCTTGCATACCTCCCAACAATTCAAATGGACAAAAAGTGACAATGTATATTTTAGATTTTAGGTGTGTTTATCTATCTATCTATCTATCTATCTACACACGCCTGCTACAGTACAGAGAGAAAAAAATATCTACATGAGTGCTACTTGTCAGGGTCTGTAATGGCACCCCCAGGCATAAAAGAGTTAAATATAGTATATATTGTAAATATATAGTAGATATTCCCTTCCAGATATACAGGCAGCTACTGTAGACACCAAGCCACCGAACCGGACAAGCATAAACAGCCGGACCGGAATCATACGAATGCTGTAAACAGCCGAATAGGAAAAACCATACGAATAGGTCGAAATCTTACACTCCTGGCAATCAGTCTCAATCAGCAAACAGTAAATCCCCCCAAGAACGAGACAAGGCTCCGTGTTGAGGGTCAAGCAGTGAACAGACAGAGCCGTGGGTTTATTGTTCTTATATACACATTAGTACCACCCACAGGGTTTTGGAAAACAACCAATAAACAGGTACAATACACTCAGACACTCCCACACAAAATCCTCCCCTCTGCCTGTGATACAATTACCTTACACAATGGGTAATGTAATTATCACAAGTAGAGATGTCCCGAACGGTTCGCTGGCGAATAGTTCCTGGCAAACATAGCTTGTTCGCGTTCACCACTGATGGTGGACATATGCGATGTTCGGTCCACCCCCTATTCGACATCATTGAGTAAACTTTTACCCTGTACCTCACAGTCAGCAGACACAGTCCAGCCAATCAGCAGCAGACCCTCCCTCCCAGACCCTCCCACCTCCTGGACAGCATCCATTTTAGATTAATTCAGAAGCTGCATTCTTTTTTTTAATTATTATTATTTTTTTTTAGACAGATGTGTGTTATATTTGAGCATGCTAGGGTGAACGTGTGTATATCATGCTAGTTGCACTGAGGGTATGAGTATATAGCAGTACATTGTTGTAAAAGATGGCTGTCATGTTTAGGGTGTAGCTTGCATGTTATCAACTGTGTATTTATATCAGCAGCTCCACCACTAGCTAATAAATCAAGTGTGAGTCGCCCCATGAGATGAGACTAGTGAATAACATAATACATGAATGGTTAAGGTAAAGCCATGTAAGGAACTACAACAATAAACTCTTTAGGAGGTGAAATAATGACATGTTTAAACACTTGCTACTTTACGATTAGTTAATGTGCAGAGAGCAGTTCATGTGATCAAAGGCATGGTGTGGAGGATTGGCTATAGTGGGACATGCTTGGCAGGCTGCTGTTTACTGCTTGTGCTCATCCGATCCCTTCTGGGCACCAGGTGCAGACCCTGGGAGTCCCTGAAACCTGGAACAACAAAGGCAAGTCTCTGGCTGAGTGCCGGGTTCGCGGCTTGAGGTGGTGGAAGCTTGTTTTGTCGGGTGGTCGGATCTGTCCCGGTGGTGCTTCACGTCCGGTGTGGGATTGTGGTGGCTTAAGGTGGAGGCGAGTGCTTGACGTGGGGCAGGCTCTGCATTTCTGTTTGTGCCTCTGGTCCCGTCTTCGACGCCTTTTGCGTTGGTGGATTTTAATGGGGACTGCTTCGCTTAGCTGTGGTGGAGCTCGTTGGGGCTGTGGTGGAGCTTGTTGGGGCTTCCTGCTTGTTATTTGCTTCCAAAATTGATTAAAGAGTCTGTCGAGCTTAGACTCAATATCCTGCCATGCTTTGCTGGTACCAGGAGGACACGCGGCTGCTGCCATATTGGGAGAGTCGCAGATGAGTACGTCAGCCTGGGCGGCTGTGCTCTGTGCGTCCATTAGCTCCAGACAGCCTCTCAGGGGTGGACCGGGATAACCCCCACCGGTCCGAGGGGGGGTAACGGAGCTCCTGCCGGGAAGAAGCTGCTCCTGGGCATCCCAGGATCGGGAGATTGGCCGCCTCTCCCGCACGGTGAGCACCAGGCCACACTTGCCACATGGAGGTAAGTAAGACTTTGTCGAGTTGCTGACCGCTATTAAGCATGTCGGGTCGGTCAGGTAGGAGCAACATTGCTGGGTCATCCCCTTCTGGGGTGAAATTCGCTTGTTGATAGCTGCTTAAAGTGAGATATTGAGGGAGCTCACACAAAGTGCATCTTTCCTCCATGACAGCTAGGCCCCGCCCCCCGGAAGCTGCATTCTTAGTGAGAGGAGGGACAGTGTAGCTGCTGCTGATTTAATAGGGAAATCGATAGCTAGTCTAGTGTATTCAGTGTCCACTACAGTCCTGAAGGACTCATCTGATCTCTGCTGTAAGGACAGCACCACAAAAAGCCCTTTTTAGGGCTAGAACATCAGTCTGCTTTTTTTTTTTCTGTGTAATCTAATTGCAGTTGCCTGCCTGCCTGCCAGCGTGTGTGTCAGGCTAGCGTATACCGTGCCAACTTGCCCAGTGCCACCACTCATATCTGGTGTCACAATAGCTTGCATTTAAAAAAACAACAACAACTTTTTTGACTGTAATATAATAGCAGTCAGTTTCCTTCCCACGTGTGCGTTTCAGGGCCTGCCAGGGCACAGTGTCACACCAGTGCAACTAGTAGTGTACATTAAAAAAAAAAAATACAGGGGGCTTGTTGTCACCTTTCGGGGACCCTTGGTGTTGTACGTGGCTGGGTGGAGGAAGAGACCTTCAATGACATCAGTGAGGACAAGGAACGGGACATGGCTAGCTTGGTATCCAACCTTGTGCAAATGGGGAGTTTGCGGTTGTTCAAATGGACTGTTTGCGGTGCGTTAAACGGGGAGTTTGGTCTGTCACTGTGAAGCGGGCGTAACCCTTACACTACCTGATTGATACATCATACCTGATGTTTTAAAGCACGTTATTCCAAACAATTTAGGAATGTTAGGTGATTTATGCCCTTTATGGATTAAAACCCGACTCTGCATCAACTATTTAATTTTCCATGGGAGTTTTGCCATGCATCCCCCTCCGGCATGCCACAGTCCAGGTGTTAGTCCCCACTTTTCCATCACTATTGTGGCCAGAAAGAGTCCCTGTGGGTTTTAAAATTTGCCTGCCTATTGAAGTCTATGGCGTTTCGCCCGGTTCGCCCGTTCGCGTACATTTGCGGAAGTTCGCGTTCGCGAACGGAAAATTTTATGTTCGCGACATCTCTAATCACAAGCAGAGAAATACAGTTTTTCCACATTATTCATAACTTTAAAAGTATGCATCACATTCACATTTTCAGAATCAGCATACTCCAAATACAAACATACGTCAAAATCATACAAATTGGTCCAGTGGTTCAAAAGATAGATCGTAGTCCTTTGTGACCAAATAAAGCATGGCTTTTCTGCCCAAAACCAGTTCCACAGAGTCTTCTATCCTGGAGATAATTGGGAAGTAATCCAATTATCTCCAAGGACAGAGGCAAAACTCCATTAAGCACATGGCAGTAAAAAGACAGTAAAATACAATAAAATACACAAGGTTACATTTATTACATAAAATACAGACATGCAACATATCCCCAGATAGCTTAGGTCTGAGCACACAATATTACTGAATGGCGCTCAGACCACACACATACAGTTCAATTGCCATGGAGCTAAAGTCTTTCCCATAGTCTTTCATTATACGAATGGGCTCCATGACATAGCTATCTGGGGTATCACTGCTCAAACAGGACAAGCACCGAATGACCCGGCTTTCATGTCTTTGCAGAGGAAAATTAAGCGTTTCAACATGGGGCCATAGTCTAAAGGCAGCAGGCGGGCAACCAGGCTCCTCCAATGCACAGTGGCGAGAAAGGTCTCGTCACAGGGTCCATAGTCTGTGGGCAAGAGGCTGGCAAGCAGGCTCCTCAGGGAACTTGTGGCAAACTCACTTGAAAAAGGGAGTTTGTCACAATTACTAATAACAATATAATACTTATTAAGAATATAACAATATTGTAACAATGTTAATTATAAATTGTAAACCATAGTCTGTTATAGCACTAAAAGTTTAGGACTATTATAAAAACCAAAACCAGTTTCCGTAATCACCTTTTTAATTTTTACAATATGAAACAAGCTCACAGATAAATTAATTCTAAAAGGGAAAAAAAAAAATACTAGCTAGATCTCCTGATTGAAAGATGCATTGATTCATGACAGCCTTTTACTACATTTTAGTAGTGGCTCGATTTACATTTGCCTAATAACTTTCCTTAGCATATGAATGGATTCAAATTTTCTATAAGTATCATTATCAAAGCACTTTGTGAATGAATAAAAGCCATATAGAAATACAGTCGATCCTCACCACTTACTGACATCTCTTTAAGAGGTCTCTTATAATTTTGGTGAAACATAATGGCACAGTGACACAATTATTGATGCCAAGAATCAAGCACAAATTACTGAAGCTTTACTTAATTAATTGTTTAGGAAATACATTATCATTTTATGTTGCTATTTACATGCATATATTGTTTTTATAACTATTGCAGCTGGAATTGTATAGGGTAAAGTTAAGTTGTGGAGCTAATGAAGAGTGTGTCCTGGTGCAGAATCACCACCCCCTCTCCCATAATGCTTTGTCAGTTATGGCTCTACCATGTGCCTATCCTTGTAGGGTTGTATTTGTGTGCTGTACCTGTGTATGAATATAATTATACTTTTGTATGGACTGTGAGTGTGCATATTTGTTAATTTCTGTATAATGTTGATGTGTGCATGCTGGGATGTAGTTTTGTGAAGTATTGGTGTTTCAGTGTAGGGGCATGTTTATGTGTAGTGCTAATTTTAGAATGCAGGGGTGTTTTTTAATGTTAGAGTTTGAATGCAGATGTGTGATTATGTTCAGTGATGGTGTTTGCACACAGGGTTGTTTTTGTGTACAGTGTTGGTGCTTAAATACAGTGGTGTGCTTGTGTGTACTGGTGAAGGGACACAACACTGGTCAAAATAAATAAATAAATACTTCTAAAAGAATCATTGTTTAGTAGATAGACCTAATGAAAAAAATGCATACATTTAATTATGTATTTTTCATTGTGGCTGTATCTAATAATAGAATGCAAATTATGCAGATCTCGTCTGCGGCTTTTGTTAGGCCCTCTCTTCTTCCCCAGAAGAGACTTTTTTGACTGTCCAATCAAATACTTTTCAAAACAGCTTAATGAGATGTCTTTGCTGGTGAGGTGCTCTGAGCAGTTATCTGCCTCTGGAATTTAGCTCTAATGAGCTAAACAATCCAGGAAGTAAAAAAAAAATGGTTGTCTGGTTGACAACCACATGGTTGTAACAAAGTTATTTTATATAAGTGCCAATTTCTTCAGCAAGCTAAAGTTCTATTTTCCATCCCATCACTCTTTTTACTGGTGTATATATATATATATATATATATATATATATATATATATATATATATATATATATATATATATACACACACAGATACACACACTGGCACATACAAACACATATACACACACTTTGACACACAGATACACACACCGGCACATACAAACACAGATAAACACACTGACACATAGATACACACACCTTGACACACAGATACAAACATGTCAGATTCATACACACTGACACACAGATACACACACTGGCACATACAAACACAGATACACAGACCTTGATACACAGACAGGCACTGGCACATACAAACACAGATACACACACTTTGACACACAGATACACACACCGGCACACACAAAAAATGGCACATTTTTTTTCCTTTTTTTAATGGGGGGGGGGGGGCAGGGGGGAGGAGGGAGGGAGGAGGGTTCCACAATGTTGATACACTAGGTCAAAGGGTTCCACAGGAAATATTAATTGGGTATCATTCATCTCAACAATATAACATGTGAACATTGAATGGATACTATCAAAGCTGTCTTTACAGCAGGACAAGAGGTGCAGCTGTCCCTTGTACTTCTTGGCAGAGACAGGTATAACTACCTGTTTGGTCAGCCTGTGCAGTAGCACAAGGCTGAAAGCTACAGGTGGCCCATCAGGTAGCTCACGCAATTTGTGTCCAATGAGGGGCCCAATCAGACACCTGACTGTTCAACAGAGCTTGGAGAAAGTGAGTTCAGGTCACTTCCTCCCAGCTCACTGAGAAAGCTGCATGGGTGGGAGAATGAAAAAGTGGCACAGACTGGAGTGGAAGTAGAGAGCCTCCGTTAGCTCAAGACTCCCATCAGCCTCAGCCAGCAGCAGGATCCCACTGAATCACAGACAAGCCACCTTCCAACATTCAAAAGGTATGGGAAAAGAAGGGTGGCTAAATATATAGAAATTATGACTTGCATGTGTGTATCTGTGTTTGTGTGCATATCTATGTGTGTCATCGTGTGTGTGTATCTGTGTATATAGCAGTGTGTGTATACATTGATCAGCCACAATATTAAAACAACATTCCTAATATCATGTTGGTCCCCCTTGTGCTGACAAAACAGCTCTGATGTGTCAAGCCATAGACTCCACAAGACCTCTGAACAGGTTCTGTGACATCTGGCACCAAAATATTAGCAGCAGTTCCTTTAAATTGTAAACGAACACCATTGACATGAATGGGTGTACGTGGTCTGCCACAATCTTTTGGTAGGTGATATGTGTCAAAGTAATGAATTCCACATGAATTTCAGGGCCCAAAGTTTCCCAGCAGAACATTGCGCGATTATAACTTCACCGACCTGCCTATTTCCCATAGTGCATGTTGCTGCCATCGCTTCCACAGGTAAAAGATAAACAAGCACACAGCCATCCACCTGATCTAAAAAAAAAAACATGATTCATCAGGCCAGGCAACCATCTTCCATTGCTCCATGGTCCAGATCTGATGCTTATGTCCTTGTTGAAGGCACTTTTGGAGGTGGACAGGGGTCATCATGGGCACTCTGACCAGTCTTTGGCTACATAGCCCATACACAGAGAACTGTGATGCACTGTGTGTTCTGACACCTTTTGTTGTTGTTTTTTTTTTTATCATGGCCAGCATTCTGGTTTTCTGCTATTTAAGCTACAGTATCTCTTCTGTGTGTTTGGACCAGATGGTATAGCCTTCCCTCCCCAAGTGCATCAATGAGCATTGGATGCCCATGATCCTGATGCCAGATCATGGGCACCCAACAGAGTATTTAAGCTATCCTGTGGGCAAAGGAATATTCCTATTCACTGTTATTATTATGTTTACCTAACAGTGTGACCATTGACTATAGAAGTATACTTAAAAAGGAAAGTGATTCTATAAAAATGAGGTTGAAATTCTGGTAAATTTGATGAAACCATTATTAATTAAATAGGTATAAAACAAGCAATTAATTCATGAATTTAAAATGCCATTTACCTAGAAGAAATTTTCATTCTCCTGTAACTTTTTTAATAAGAGATGAGAGTTACATATTTCAAAGTGAATACAGAAGAGAATATGTGTTTTTCACAATTAATTAGCCATAGAAAAACTAATAGCTGAGTATGTTTGAAGACATTTATTAAACCCAGATGGCAGAAAAAGAAGAGTATTGGACTTCTCAAAATAAATACAAAAAATAAGTAAATAAAATGTGTGGAGATTTGTTTTCTATAATGACATATTTTCACAATTACCACATGTATTTAGAATTTAAAGGACCACTATAGACACCCAGACCACTTCAGCTCAATGAAGTGGTCTGAGTGCCAGGTCTCTCTAGTTTTAACTTTGCAGCTGTAAACAGAGAAACTGCTATGTTTACATTGAGAGTTAATCCAGCCTCTATTGGCTGTCTCCCTGACAGCCACTAGAGGCCACTTCCACGATTCTCAGTGTGAAAATCACACTGAGATGACGCTGGGCGTACATAGGAAAGCATTGAGTAATGCTTTCCTATGGGCAGTTTGAATGCGCGTGTGGCTTTTGCTGCGCATGCGCATTCGGCACTGACGTCGGCAGGGAGGGGAGAGTTTACCAGTGCCGAGGGAGCCCTGCACTGGATTATGGTAAGTGGCTGAAGGGTTTTTACACGTTCAGCCCAGCGGGAGGAGGGCCTTGAGGGATGGGGGGGGGGGGGGGACTTAATAATCCTATAGTGCCAGGAAAACAAGTTTGTTTTCCGGCACTATAGTGCTCCTTTAATATTTATTGTACACTATAGTGCTCCTTTAATATTTATTGTACTCAGACTGAAACATATGTTATTGTACACTATAGTGCTCCTTTAATATTTATTGTACTCAGACTGAAACATATGTTTTAGTAATTCTTAGCCAAATTACAAGGTGAAGAAAGATACAATCTTTCTCATGAGTATTACGACATGTGAATGAAGAAACATTAAGCATTTTTAGATGCAGCACTGTGCATTAACTTTTTTTTTTTTTTTATATTACATTTAATAAAAATTAGGTTAAAATATGATGCTATCCAAATGAATGTGAAGGTAATAATGATAATGCAAAGTCCTTTGGAATATATTGGAATATATAAGAAATATATTAAGAAAACATGCAACACTGTTTAAAAAAATAAAAATAAATAACAGTATTAATATGCAAAACTTCGAATTTTACCCCAAATGTAATGTGCCATCGAATCTAATGCTCATTCAAATTTTGGAAACTTTATTTTCAAAAAAAGGTGCTCATTTTATTCTAGAAAATACAGTATAAATATATGGTTTGAAATGACCTGTTGTCTTTTGTTGTTAAATTTCACACCTTGCATTGACTTGTTTCCTACTTGAATATTCTATACAATTTCCCACAGCCAAAGGCAGCAAAGTTTGTGGCTATTCGTGTTAACTCTATCAGTGTATGAAAGAATGCATTTCTACATTGTGTGCTTCTTTTAAGAGGGTATTTCATTGGAAATGTGTAGGATAAAAACTGAAGGCTTTCAAAAGTCCCAGTCAAAACATAACTAACTTTAGCTGAATAAGGTGCAAAGCAGCTAATACAGCCAATTTATTAAAAGATCAGAACTAGCTTTCATTACTGAAACCTGGCTGGATGAAAGGGCAAACACCATTTTAGAAGCGATTGTTTCAATCAATTATTTAGTGTTACACAATCCAAGGCCTTGTATCAGGGGAGGAGGAGTAGCAATCTGTGTCAAATCAACCTGAAATCCCAGGACACAGTCAACTGATACACTTCAATCTCTTAGATGTGTAACTATCAGCATTTCCACAGGCAAGGGGTCATGAATTCTATTAATCTATAGGCCTCATGGAGATGGAAAGAGATTCTTTGAGTGACTCTCATTCTTGGTAACAGTAAAACACCTCAGATGACTAATCTTTGGAGACTTTCATGGCTGGTTTGTTGACAAAATGTAACAACTTGGACATGACTTGCTCTGTATGATGAGTGCTCTTGTATTCACTCAAAGTATTACCTCTGCCACTCTGAAAATAGGTTACACACTCGATCTGGTGTTCTAATCTGGACTACAAATCACTGTTATAAAAAAAGGAGTATCAGTTTATTGCCTTATTCAGTTGCATCTAAATTAACATGCCTTTATTCACCATATTTAATCAATCATCACTTGTTAAGGGCTGATATTCCATAAAATTTCAGTTTAGATCTCAAAACAACTGAATTTGAAGTATTTTGTATAGACCCTATTTCATTTGTCAAACTTGATAACATGCGGGCTTGATAGTACAGACCCAATGTGACTTGGGCTTATTGTATTACAAGAGCATTGACAATTAAAGGGAATATATTATTCAGAAGAGACATATGATATGCAATCCACCTAATAGACCATCAATGACTGTCAACTTACACTGATCATTCACAACATTAAAACCACATGCTTAATATTGTTTAGTTCCCCCTCATGCTGCAAAAACAGCTCTGATGCATCAAGGCATGGACTCTGCAAGACCTCTAAACATATCCTGTGGTATCTGGCACCAAACAGTAGCTGCCAATCCTTTAACCCCTTAAGACCGCAGCCAAATGTACAAGTTGTGATCAAAACAAAACGTAAACAAAACCTGGCATTTGCGCTATATGTCTGTCCAACCGTAATTCACCTCTTTCATATTAAATGCACCCACGCTTATTATATATCATTTTATTCAGGGGAATCCGGGCTTTCATTTAACATAAAATATTTAGGTATGGAACATAATTTAATATGAATCAAAAAATATAAAAAAAATGGGAGAAAATAAGATTTTCAAAAATTTTCTTAGTTCTATGTGACATTTTAACTGTGAATGTCAAAATACTGTTTGCTTTTACTGCAATAAAATACACATATTTGTATTCAGCGATGTCTCACGTGTAAAACAGTACCCCCTATGTACAGGTTTTATGGTGTTTTGGGAAGTTACAGGGTCAAATATAGCATGTTAAATTTTTCAGTTTTTTCACATTGAAATTCGCCAGATTGGTTACGTTGCCTTTAAGACCGTATGGTAGCCCAGGAATGAGAATTACCCCCATGATGGCATACCATTTGCAAAAGTATACAAGGTATTGCAAATGGGGTATGTCCAGTCTTTTTTAGTAGTCACTTGGTCACAAACACTGGCCCACGCCGGCGACTGGGTAAGTACATAAGATCGCAGGGACGTTCTATGCCACCCTGTGGCATTTAGAGCCGCTTCCATAAGGACGGCATAGAACTCCCTGCAGTCTTAAGGGGTTAAAGGACCACTATAGGCACCCAGACCACTTCAGCTTAATGAAGTGGTCTGGGTGCCTGGTCCAGCTAGGGTTAACCCTTTTTTTTTTTTTTTAAACATAGCAGTTTCAGAGAAACTGCTATGTTTATACTGAGGGTTAATCCAGCCTCTAGAGCCTCTAGTGGCTGTCTCATTGACAGCCGCTAGAGGCGCTTGCGTGCTTCTCACTGTGAAAATCACAGTGAGAAGACCACAGCGTCCATGGGAAAGCATTGTAAATGCACATTCAGCCGATGACGTCGCTAGGAAGGAGGAGAGGAGGAGGAAAGCTCCCCGCCTGGTGCTGGAGAAAGGTAAGATTTTAACCGCTGCCTCTCTCCAGAGCCTGGCAGGAGGGGGACCCTGAAGGTGGGGGCACCCTCAGGGTACTATAGTGCAAGGAAAACGAGTATATTTTCCTGGCACTATAGTGGCCCTTTAAGTTCTGCACAATGTGAGGTGGGGGCCTCTATGGATTGGATTTGTTGGTTCAGAACATACCACAGATGCAATTGGATTGCAATCTGAGGAATTTGGAGAAGAAAGACAACACTTTGAACTCTTTGTCATTTCCCTAAAACTATTCCTAAACAATTGATGCAGTGTGGCAGTGTGTACTATCCTGCTGAAAGAGGCCACTGCCATCAGGGAACACCATTGCCATGGGTGTTCGTGGTATACAACAATCTCTAGGTAGGTGGTACATGACAAAGTTACATCCACATGAATGTCAGGACACAAGGTTTCTCAGTAGAACATTGCTCAGAGCATAACAGACGCGCCTTCTTCCCATAGTGCATCATGCTGCTGTTTCTTGCCATAGATATATCAGACCAGGTAAACTTCTTCCATTGATGGTCCAGTTCTGATACCCACGTCCCCATTGAAAGTATTTTTAAAGTAGACAGGGATCATGATGGGCACTCTGACTGGGCTACAGCTATGCAGCCCCAAATGCAGCAAATTGTGATGCACTATTTGTGCTTCTATCATGGGCAGCAATATGTTTTTCACAGTAGCCACAGTAGCTCTTCTGTGTGATCAGGCCAGATGGACTTGACTTTGCTCACCATGTGCGTCAATGAGCCTTGTGCACCCATGACCCTGAAGCCTATTTGCATCAGTATTGGTACTCAGCACTCATCAGGAAAAACAATGCTTTATCTGATATGCCATTTTTATTATTCAGGAAATATTATGCAAGCCACTCCTTTTCCACATGCACCCATATAAATATTTTATATAACTTTAATAATAAAGAGTAAATTATGTATGTACAAAGCACCACATGTTTTATTACTGTACAATGTCTCTGTCTGTCTTCTTGTCTGTCACCTATTAACATGAATTGTCTCCAACACAACAGCAGCTTTATTGCATCAAAAAAGGGTCAAACTAATGTCATCTATTATGTGTTCAAGATAATAAAAAAAATAGGTATTTGAAGAGAAAGTATGAGACAAATCATAAATAAACAATGTGAAAAAGAAGCTTTGTTGTATATCAATAGAATCCTTCTGTATTCTCAGTCCCAGCAGCTGGAAGACAGTACATTAAATCCCATTGATAGAAATAGTGATGGTGCTCTTTGCTAATTAGCTTGCATGGTAGTCCCTAGTGTTGCCACTCGCAGTTACTCAATTTGAACAAGATGCTTCATCTGTAATTGGTACTAATTTATATTAGCATATTGCTTCAAAGTGTTTACATTAATTTTTAGATATGCATGAGTAAACGTCCTGCTTATAATAGATGATGCCAAAATAAAAAAAGTACTACCAGGAAGGTTTTTTTTATTTTACTTGAGTAAACGTGTATATTTTGTTTATGTTTGGTATTAACAAAAATGAAAGTATTTTGGAATACTTGCATTTTATACGTTACCAAAGATAATATTTTTCCACCGGGGACAATGCTAAGGGGCTCACTTGGGCTTGAGCCATTATGCTCTTGAACTCTGTGCTCTGGTCATGCTCATCAACAAGAACCAATACTGTGCAATTACATGCTTGAACTTTGGAGATGTGGCACTTCCTGACAGCACAAACTGACTCTTTCTATTATTTGAGCATCCACAAACTAACTCCTCCTATTATGTGAGTCTGAGCATGACATAACTTCACTACAGAGGGATTTGGATCAATTTGTACACTCAAGTGGCAGATGTGATTCAATACAGATAAATGTAAAGTCATACACTCTGAAATAAGGAATCCACAAGCAGGGCCGGTGCAAAGATTTTTGGGGACACAGGCAAAAATTATTTTGCCGCCCCGTCCCCTCAACTTGTGTGCCTCTTACCCACAACCCCTTTGTTTTTCCACCCACAGGCTCTTTTGTGTGTCTCTTACATCCCCAGCCCCATCTGTGTATCTTTCTACCCCTCATGTCCCTCTGTGTGTATTGCTCCCTACTCAGAACCCCCTGTGTGCAACTCTTCCCTCCAGGTCCCTTAGTTTTCCTCTCCCCTCCATGTCCCTTACTGGTTCTCTTCCCTCACTGTCCCTTAGTGGTCCCCTCCCTGTCCCCTAGTGTTCCCCTTCCTGTCCCTTAGTGGTCCTCTCTCTTCCCTTTCCTCCCCTGTCCCTTAGTGTTCCTCTCTGCCCCCCCCCCGTGGTCCCCTTTTCTATCCCTTAGTGTTACTCTTCCCTGCTCTCCATGTCCCTTAGTGTTCCTCTCCCCTCTCTTCCCTGTCCCTTAGTGTTCCACTCCCATTCCCTCCATGTCCCTTAGTGTTCCCCTCAATTCCTTGTCTCTTAGTGTTCATCTCCCCTCCCTCCCCTGTCCCTTAGTGATCCTTCACCCCCCCTTAGTGGTCCTCTTCCCTCTCCCTTAGTTTTCCTCTCCACTCCCCTCCATGTCTCTTTGTGTTTCTCTCCCCTCCCTTCTCTGTCCCTTAGTGGTCCTCTCCCCACTCTTCACTGTCACATCTCCTTTCCCTACATGTCCCTTAGTGTTCCTCTCCTCTCCCTTTCTTGTCCCTTAGTGTCCCTCTCCCCTCCCTCCCATGTGCCTTAGTGGTCCTGTCCCCTCTGCATCCATTAGTGGTCATATCCCCGCTTTTCCTTGTCCCTTAGTGTTCCTCCCCCTCCCCTCCATGTCCCTTAGTGTTCCTCTCCCCACCCCTTCCTTCCCTATTAAAGGTTAATAAGTGAGCAGGGGTTTAGAAAAATATCCCTCTTTGTCTCATTAGAAATTTTACCTCTGCGATCAAGACAGCAAGGTGAATTGTTAGTGTAGGGCTCACCTAAGTGGTTTTGCCTTTATGTGTCAGGTGAGCTTACACTTTAGGTCATTTGAGTTATACTAAAAACCTCTAGTTATTTAAAAGTAGATAGGGATTTGGGATAGTGCACAAGCAACTTTTCTCTTTGTTTTTTATATAATTTTTTTTAAATTCTTTATTTTATCGTGCAAGAAAGGTACATAGCAACAAGCAATGCCACGACAGCAATTGCAAGCAAAATGGTCAACATATTAGAGACATTTGTTTGGCATAATATAACATTGCACATTTTATATGTTAATGTAGAGTTATCAAGAATGCAACCAACATGTCAGCTAAGAGATAAGAGAGGCAGGTTATTCATTTAGCTTAAACAAGCTGGCATTATTGAAGAATTATGGGGTCGCATGCTTAGCTGAAGCACAACTTGTCTGTGCGCTGCTTAAAATCATAAGCTGAACAATTCGCTGAATCAGCACAAATTAAAAAAAAAATTATAATAACAGGCTTTTTGGACATGTCTAGGGATATAATAGAGGATAAGCTGATGTCTAGGGATATAATAACAGGCTTGTTGGACATGTCTAGGGATATAATAGAGGATAAGCTGATGGTTAGTGTCCTAACAAGTATGACTAAAAAATCTTAGTAAATAGGCATTAGCATTAAGGACCCTCCAGACATCGAGCTGTAATGCTACTGGGTGTTTAAGGTAAGTGGGAGATGCTGCATTCTGAGTAAAACAAAGTAGGATTCAGTAGGTAGTAATGCTTAACTGACTCAGGATTCCAGGAGTAAAATATAAATGAAAAGACAGTTCAGAGGTATTAACTACTAGTTGTGCGGTCGGACTGTGCTGTGTATCATTACTAAGTGGTGCCAGTCCCCGTGACAGTTCACAGCAGTCAGCCTATCCCAGTTCTGGAGGTCTGGGGTATCTGCCTGAGTTGTAAGTGCAGCGTCTGCGGAGTGCTTTTGTGCAGTGGGTCAGCTTGTGGGCGCTGTAGTGCCCCTTCCATTCCTCCCCAGGAATGAGGCAAGGTTTGAGGCAAGTCTCCTTAGATTTTCCTGTAGGACCGTGGCCTCCGCGTGCTGGCTTGGAGTCTTGGGTATTCCAAGCAGAGGAGTCTTGCTGCAGTGGCCCGTGCCTCAGGTTGGTGTCGGGTAGCTGCTCGCCTCGTGGTTGTGTTGGCATGTGCTTGGGCCGTAGGTAGTCGACGGCCCGGTGTCTTTGTCTGCCCTCCCCTCTGCTTGAATTTTGGTGATCCCGCTGGCTCCGTCTTAGGTTTCCCGGTATGGGGTTGTTGCCGGCTTGGAGCCTTAGCCGTTGGAGTGGGCTGAGTGCTCGGAGGCCTCTCATGTGGTGCGTTAGAGCCCGGCGTTAACAAGGAGGGCTCTTGCAATGCTTGGTGTAGTTTTGCCCAGAATTCCTCGAAGATTATGTCGAGCGAGGTCTGGGGTCTTGGTTGTGCCGTGCACATGGCGTCCGCCATATTGGATGGGTCACTGTGTTTCTCGCTTTGGGAGGTTGCAAAGTGGTTGCGCTCGTCTTCGCAAGGTTGCTTCCCGGACCGGGATATCCCCCACCGGTCCATGGGGGGGGGGGTCACGGGGCTCTTTGTGGTGACTACCTCCGCGTTCCAGGCGCTCCCCAATATGAGATCGTCCGTTTCTCCAGGGTTCACCAGGCCGCAGGTCAGTCATCCTGCTCTCCGGGTTTGTGACCAGTTGCGGGTATCGGGCTCCGGTACCACCACAGAGAGTAATCTGCCGACTTGGTATGGTTTGTCATCGCGTTTTTGGGCAGGAATCCTCATTTTGGACAAGGTGGCCTGGAGCTCATGTGAAACACGTCTGCCCAGCATGGCAGTCAGGCCCCGCCCCTTGTTTTTTATTTTATGTATTGGGGCTAATGTGTACTATGGTCATTGCTGCCGCATAGGAATAGTGGGAGTTTGAGCGCAGGGTTTATTTTTGTATATACATGAAAAGTTTTTACTGCAATGAATGCACAATAAAACATAAAAATAGTGAAGTGACAGCTAGTCTCAGTGACAGTTCGTCTAAAGCTATTATTTCACTCTGTTTCATTGCTGTCCAATCTGACATATTGGACATTTCCTTATAGAACTTCTTCCAGGAAAACCTGTTGCTTTCACTTTGTTCATCTAAAACACTTACATTTAGTCCACAGGTCATGTAAATATATATAACCTCATTTACCAAGAGCAGCCATAGCATTCTTTATTATTTTAGCTTGTAAACATAAACATAAAAGAAATTGCAAGATAAGCACAGATATTGTGTTCATCCCCAAGCTTGTGGCTTGTAGCATGAATAAGCTTAAAATGATGTATTTAAATGGAAATCAATTTATACGTTCATAAGGCAAACATCTGCATTGCTTGCCCATATCAATGAACATTGCAGTTCTTTTAAAAAAAAAATATATTTGCACTGCAAGTAACTTATTTACTCTCATTTTTGTTGATTTCAAGAATTTATTTATGCGCTGGTTCCTCACCTGTCATTCAAATGATTTACAGAAGTAGTATGTAAGTATATAGCTCTAATGCTATTTCAATTGCCGTATAACAAATAGATCTTGAAGGTGGGGATTGTTTATTCTTCTTGTCTGGTTGAAACATAAATGCATACTTACTATCACAAAATGTCTATGCAGCCACCCATGGGTGTAATCCACTTCCAGAACATGACAGAATTCATTGCAATGGACAATCAGAGATTTGAACTCATTTTCATCTACACAGATGGTCAACACAGATGAATGTATGTATTATACATGATGTGTTAACTTCCAAGAAAAGGTGACTACATATTCTCCTTATAGGATGTTAAAGTATGGCATCTAACAGTACAAATATGTGTTATCTAACTTCCTTGGTGCTCTACACCACAATTGTTGATACTCCCATTCAATGCAAGATCCCACATACAAAACTATTGGTGAGCCTGTCAGAGTAGATGGGCACGTGCATGATATATACATACCATCAAGTTATTGTATTAGTATGGGAAGTACACCTTTGCCCAATGATTGAATTCATGGGGGGAGTGTAAGCTTAAAGGCAGAATAAGCTTTGTAAATAGGTGAATTCATTAGCCACTGAGAGTAGCACCATAGCCTTTGCCTAGAGAATAAACTGCATTGGTGCTTCATGTGTACACTTAAAGGAACACTATAATGTTAGGAATACAAATCTGTACTCCAAACACCGTAGTGTCCCTCAGTATATTTCTTTAGGTCCCCTCTAGGTCTGCAATGTAAAGGATCAAAAACCCTTTCTTTCACTTACCTGTTTCCAGTGTGTAGGTCCCTTGGCGCTGAACCGGTCTCCTTCTCAAACAACATCATACAGTTGGGGAACGTACGTCAAGCACACATTAGACCTTAACCATAGGAAAGCAGTGAATAAACACTTTCCTATGGGGATTTTGAAGACGCTAAACATCCAATGTCATTTCACAGAGTTAAACTCCATGAAAATCTAGGTAGTGTCTTTAGTGGCTGTCTAAACATTGTAGTTTCTCTGAAACAGCAATGTTTTACAATGCAGGATTAAGGGGATAGGGACACTGTAAACAGATCACTGTATTGAGATAAAAGGGTCTGGGTGCCTATAGTGTTAACTTACATGCTTTCAAGTAGAATTAAGCAGTTTTGGTGTATACACCATGCCCAAGAAGTATCACTGCTCAATTCCTTCTGCAATTTAGGAGTTAAATTACTTTTGTTTCTGTTTTAGGCAGTCCTGGTCACAGCTCCCCTGACTATGAAAAACAAAGCCTGCATGAAAAACAAAAATTAATTTACAATCAGAGATTAACTTGCTTTAGAATTTTTTTAATCTCCTGCTAAGTAAATTGAACTTTAATCACATACAGGAAGCTCCTCTATGAGGCTGTTAACCGAGCAGGAGATAAAAAAAAATCCAAGTTAAGCAGAATGTGCAATAAAGAAAGTGTAAAGATTAGATGTCTTTTTACATGAAGTATTTAGGAAAGCTGAGCAAGTCATGTGCATGTGTGACTAGGGCTGTATAAACATGTAAATATATATGTGACTTATCTCCTAAATGGCAGGAAATTAAGCAGTGAGACTTCTGGGGGCGTGATTTATACATCAAAACTGCTTCATTAAACGAAAGTAGTTTTGGAACCTGTAGTGTTCCCTTAAGAATACTGCAGTTAACTTGGATCAGTGGCAATATTAACACACAACTGTGTAAGTAATTGTCCCCCAAAATAACTTTTTTAAAGTGAATTTTTTTATTTTTTTGTAAAAGCAACTGTCTACTGAAAGTGTATTCCATAACATACCTTCCAACTTTGCATGTTGGGGATCTTAAAACAGAGTAGACATGGGGTGGTGACAAAGGGGCTAGCCAATTCCTTTCTCAAACATTCTGTCAGAAATGGAGTTGTGTCAGTCTGATCTAAACACATGCCAGTCCCTGTCCTAACACACACAGTATGAACATGTGTATGCTCATGTTGTGGTTTATTAAGGAAAGTTCCTTGCTGTCCACAAATGTGGGAAGCCAGGATAGAGGACTGGCCATAGGGGCTATTTTGTCACAGCGTGCATTGCTATTTGTTATCCCAGTAGTTTACTGAATCCATGCAATAAAACAGTATAAAAAAGTAAGGCATGATGGGAAAAATTGTACCCATACCTACTACCTATATTTCAAATTAATCTGCCTTTAGGTATGTTTTACATTTAGTAATCACCTTTTAAATTGTTTGGCTACTGCAGTGGAGAAATAAACAGAATGAGGGACAGCATTTGATATTAACTTTATTCCAGCCTATTTGGATTGCACAATGCGCTATAGAATGTTAAGAATGATGTCATATAGAACCGTTATATAGTTCATTAACTTCATCATAAGCATTTGCCTAATATTTCTGTCACCTTTAAAGTGATAAACAGTCTGGACTTATCTTCTTTGTCAGTTCTTTTTAATAAATCACTGGAGACAGCTTATTTTGCTTCTTTTACAAAGCTCAATGACAAAGGGTCTTCACAAATCACACACCTTGTTAAAAATATGACAGAAGTGTTCTTAAGCCCGTGCAGTAAGTCTGATTGATTCTTTACTCAGTAAAAGCTGATGGATAGCACACGTTTGTCATGTTATGAATACAGAAATATGAGGTGAAAACGAACACTGTATTATTATACATTTATAGAAAAAAATTTGAGACAGAGTAGCGAATCTCCACTTCTTAAATGACACATTAAACTCTAAAATGAAAATGTATTCTAAAACAGTGTACTGGAATGTTCTAGGGCTATTCACTAAACTGAGATTGTTGGGAACTCAAAGTGAATTTCAAATTTAAGGCCAAAGTAGCTAAACTGGAAGCACTGCTGACTTTCTAGTTCGGCTATTTTGTTCTTAAGTTTGAAATTAAATTTAAATTCTCACCTCAAATGTCCATAGATGCATCTCCCCATCACTTAGCTTTATCGCAGGACCATTTAACTGAGGGATTAGATATTATACATCTAATCCCTCAGCCTGAGTTAAAAGTTATCCAGTCCCACACTTGCAAGCAACACAGTTGGGGATATAGTGTATGCACCTGCACCGCAAACCTACCTTCATAAACGTAATACATTGTACTTTGTACTAGAATGTAATTACTTTATCCACCACTGTGCCATGTTAAAAGAGCTAAACTGGCTGTCGCTGGAATCCCAAAGCACTCTTCATTTTTCCAGCCTTGTGTTTAAGAGCATTTCTAGGAAGCTCCCACCCTACCGGAGTAGAATGCTCTCCCCAGCTATTCCCACCTCCAATAACCTCCGATCCAGTACTAGGACGATATTTAGCATACTGCAATACAAAAATAAAGTGGCTTGATCTTCATTTTCATACAGAGCACCGCAATTATGGAATAACCTCAGGGGCACAGTCAAATCTTCATTCAATATAAACTCTTTTAAGAGATCTATGGCAATATACTTCAGCACAGAATGCATCTGTCATGGTTCAATATATTTAGTACCTGGTATGTGTCAACATTATATGTGTGTGTGTGTATATATATATATATATATATATATATATATATAAAATTATTTTTTCGTAATATTAGAATGTACCCTTTTATAACAATGCAGTGTTTGTGGGCCCAGGACTTACTTATCCATCCTAGTAAAATATTTTATAAATATTAAATAGATTTAGTGAGTAATCCATTAATATGGATTAACTGATTGTTTTTCTATGAAGGGACACTCTCAACCTCTAAAGCATGTCAGCTTGCTGAAGTGCTTGACATGTGAATAGTGTGTCCTCTTTTTTTGCAAAAAGTACAGGTTTCACTACAAATTGACACTTTTATACATTAAACCTGTGGAGCTTTTGCAAGGTTATATGTACCCCAAATGAAAAAAATATATATAAAATATATATGATATATATTTTTTTTTTCATGGGGCAGTGGAGTGTTCCTTTAACAATTAGGATGAATTTTAATTGTAATAAGTAATGATTTTCCTTTCGACCATACTGCTGAATTTACAGAGCATAATTTATGCACATTACTTGCTGTATTCTTTACAGTAACAATTGGTGCAAACACCATTTAAAAAAAAAAAAAAAAAAAAAAGGCAAACTACATTAAATGATATCAAAAGCAAGAATTAATTTGCCTGCAAAATATGAGTTGATACACAAGAAATCACACAACCAAGGTGGTTAATTGCTTAAAGGACCACTATAGGCACTCAGACCACTTCAGCTCAATGAAGTGGTCTGGGTGCCAGGTCCATCTAGGGTTAACCCTGCCTGCTGTAAACATAGCAGTTTCAGAGAAACTGCTATATTTACATATGGGTTAATCCAGCCTAGTGTGGCTGTCTCATTGACAGCCGCTAGAGGTGCTTCCACGCTTCTCACTGTGATTTTCACAGTGAGAAGACACCAGCGTCCATAGGAAAGCATTGAGAATGCTTTCCTATGGACTGACTGAATGCGCGCACGGCTCTTGCCGCGAATGCGCATTCAGACGAAGAGGGAGGAGAGTCCCCAGCACCGAGGGAGCCCGGCGCTGGAGAAAGGTAAGTGTTTACTCCCTCCTTCAACTTCAGCCCGGCGGGAGGGGGGCCATGAGGGTGGGGGCACCCTCAGGACACTATAGTGCCAGGAAAACGAGTTTGTTTTCCTGGCACTATAGTGGTCCTTTAACTGATATAAAGTAGACAAGTCTCTGTACACTGGTCATTGCAAGTACAACTACAGTATATTTGGATTTAACATTCACTCAGGAAGTAGCATAGAAAATATCCAATTAATAATTTTAAAGCAGACCATCCCATGTTTTGTAAATCGCCTTTGCAACTTCAAATACTTATCAGTGTAACTTTTCTACATTTTAAGCAGTCAGTTAACACGTTTCTATAATCGAAAGCAAGATTTTTTGACAGTGCTTGGATCCTGCCTTGAACTACATCAAAGGTACTTGTTGTGCCGGTCTTGGATTTTAGGAGCAATAAAGAAGAGGTATGTGTGAATGCAATTATTCATTAAAAATGTTCTTTAATTTCCTTCACATCTCCATAGGAAATTGTATATTATCCACTTTTACAAATTCCCTTGTTTTTTTTAACAGATTGACAATGAATGACAAATTTGTCTCGGTTCTTTAGGCATTTGTAATGACTGAATTTTGTCCGAATTTGTTACCAAAAAAAAATTGGGAAAGATATTTTGGCAGCTAAAATAATAGGAAAAACAGTGCTTATTTTTGTGCTGCAATGCAAAATCAGCTACAGTAATGCCTAAACGTGTAGCCTAATATCCATTAGGCTATGCATTCAGGCAATACAGTAGCTGATTTAAGACAATATTAGCAGTGTCTGAACTACTGCTGGTGCACACTTAGGGGCTCATCAGTGGCCAATGCCCTTAGGGCCACCCAATGGCCATGTGTCCTCAGGGGCTAATTCATGTGCTCCGGCCCTTTTTCTGTGTGTGTGTGTGTGTCAGTGTTTGTATCTATGTGTCTGTGTATCTGCATGTGCATCATTGTTTGTATATGTATGTCTGTGTATCTGTATGTAAGTCAATGTTTGTACCTGTGTATCTGCATGTATCTCAGTATGTGTATGTGTGGCAGAGTATGTGTATATGTGCATACATCTTAGCATTTGAACATCAACACTACCCACAAATACACCTTTGCATTCAAATGTCAAACTACATACAAACACACTACTGCATTAAAAAACCAACACTACACACAAATTCACACCTGCATTCAAACGCCAACACTGCATACAAGCACACCCCATCATTAAAAAGCAAATACAACACATAAGTACACCACTGCTTTTAAATGGCAAGAGTACTGTACATAAATCACACAACTGCATTCAAATAGCAACAGTACACAAAAATACACTCCTAAATTCACACAAATATTACACACAAAAACAAGCTTAGATTCAAACACTACTCAGTGCTAAGTACAACCAGCAAAGATGGGCAAATGGTAGATTCCCAGCTGGCAAAGCATTTTGGGACTTTTATGAAAATGGGAATCTGTCATTTGGCAACCTGTGCAATAAGGGTACCCAAAAAAGTTATTGCACCAGGGCCCTCTCTATTATAGTTTCACCACTAAATATCATTGCATTTCTTCACTGCCTATTCTGAGTTGGCATAATGATATGAATAAATATCTGCATTAAAACAAAACAGAAAGTGAGATAAATTACTTTGATAATGACTTATTGTAATCTGTTTTTCGTTTGCTATTTTGTATTAAAGGGATACTATAGTGCCAGGAATACAAAGCTGTATTTCTGGCACTATCTCTCCCCCTGCTTCTCCCCTCCATGATGGGAAAAAATTTTACCCATCCCTACTACCTATATTTCAAATGTCAGCCATTAAATCTGCATTTAGGTATGTTTTACATTTAGTAATCACCTTTTAAATTGTTTGGCTACAGCAATGCCCCCCTCCCTCCTCTCCCCCAGTAATTAAAGGGTTGAAATTGTTTTATTTACTTACCTTATCCCACCGCCGATGTCCCTTGGCACTGGGTCGATGACCCGCTACTTCGGACGTTCTGCGACAAGCTGGTGCAAATGCCGCACACACATTAGATCTCCCCATAGGAAAGCATTGAATCAATGCCCATTGAATCAAGACCCAGCTAGGCAGGCAGGGCCGGTACAAGGAATTTTGCCGCCCTAGGCAAAATATTTTTTTTTACCCCCCACCCCTTTAGGTTCTGCCATATGAACTAACTCCAGTGCTGCACACAGTGTGTATTTACATTAAAAAGCCTCCAGGGACAGGCTATAGACACAAGAGCCACTTCATTAAGTTTCAGTGGTTCTGAGGACTATAGTGTTCCTTTAATGGGAGGTAAATTAGAGATAAGTGTCACTAATAATATACTAGATTGCCTATTTACAACCAGATGAGGATGATGATGGGCTCTGGCTGCAGTCTGGCTCCACAGGTCTGGTGTAGAACACAATCTCTGGAGGCTGTTTGTAACTGTGGTCACAAAATTCAATGTTCTGGGAGAATGGGAAGCAGCTCCATTTTTGAGGCCCCTTACACCAGGGGGCACCAGGACCAGACAGTGAATATGCCCATAAGGCCCACCCATAAGTCCACTTACATGTTCCACCCATGAGTTCGCTCACAGGGAGTGGAGTGTGTAGGGGATGTGCTATGTGTTATTGTAGAGAATCTAATGTGTGTGCTTATGGAATGTAGTGTATAGGGATACCAGTTTGTGTTGGTGATGCAGTGTGTTTGTGTGTAGTGGAAGCAGTGTGTTTATGTGTTAGAGATATAAAGCAGTGTGTGTTTGTGTATAAGAGATGTATTGTGTGTTTCTGGATGTGTGTAAGGGATGCATTGTGTGAATCTGTGTTTGTATGCGTAAGGGATGCAAGGTGTGCTTCTGTGTATGTAAGGGATGCAGTGTGTGTGTCTGTAAGGGGTGCATTGAGTGTGTGTAAGAGATGCATTGTGTTTCTGTGTGTGTAAGAGAAGCAGTGTGTGTTTGCGTGTGTGTGTAAGGGATGCATTGTGTAATTCTGTGTGTGTAAGGAAAACATGTTGTGTTTCTGTGTGGTCTCTCTTCTTCTACCCGACTTTCCATTAGTGGTCTCTCGTCTCCCCCTTAGTGGTCTCTGCTCTCCTCTGCCCCCCCTAGTGGTCTCTCCTCCCCCTTTCTATTAGTCATCTCTTCTCTCCCCCCCTTTCCATTAATGGTCTCTCCCCTCTTCCCCCCTTTCCATTAGTGGTCTCTCCTCCCTCCCCCTTAGTGGTCTCACCTCTCCCCCCCACCCTTCCCTAGTGGTCTCTCCTCCACCCCCTCACTCCCTTAGTGGTTTCTTCACCCACATTCTCCTCAACCCCCCATGTTCTCCTCACACCCCCCCTCCCTCCCTTAGTAGACTCTTCCCCCCATTCTCCTCACCCTCCCTCCCACATTCTACTCACCACCCCTCCCTTATTGGGCTCTTTCCCCCCGATGTTCTCCTCATCCTCCCACGTTCTCCTCACCCCCCTTTAGTGGACTCCCCCCTTCCCTTAGTGGACCCTCCCACCCTCTCCCTTAGTGAACTCTCCCCCCCTGTTCTCCTCACCCCCTTCCCTTTCCCTGTGTAGCTTGGCCGAGTTCCTCTCCGGTCCGCGGTACAGGAGCTTCTGTTTCCTGTATCCGGCCGGACTGACAGAAAGTGCACACTGAGGCCAGGTAGAGGAAACAAATGTTCCTGTACCGTGAACCGGAGAGGAGCTCGGCCACGCTACACAGGGAACGGGGGGGGGGGGGGGGGGTGAGGAGAACGGGGGAAGAGAGGTAGTGCTGCAGTCACCTGAGGCTCTCTATAGAGCGCTCAGGCGGCTGCAGCATTAGAAGGGCCGGCGATGAGGGCGCAGGCCGCCCCCTCCTAAGTGGCACCCTAGGCAGCTGCCTAGGTCGCCTTATAGGAAGCACCGGCCCTGCAGGCAGGGTGTTACCACTTTAATGAAAAATATGCATATATAATTAAACGCATACATGTCATTAGGGATATATTTTGTCCCTTTAAAGGGAAACTCCAGTGCCAGAAAAACGATCAGTTTTTCTGGCACTGGAGGGTCTCTCTCCCTCCCACCCACCAATCCCTGGTTACTGAAGGGGTGAAAACCCCTTCAGTCACTTACCTGAGGCAGCGGCGATGTCCCTTACCGCTGTCTCCTCCTCCGCGACGCTCCTCCTGCGCATTACGTATCCCCATAGGAAGGCATTGAAAAATAATTTCAATGCTTTCCTATGGGGTTTTGAGCGACGCTGGAGGTCCTCACACAGCGTGAGGACGTCCAGCGACGCTCTAGCACAGGTTTCCTGTGCTAGAAACTAGGAAGTGACCTCTAGTGGCTGTCTAGTAGACAGCCACTAGAGGTGGAGTTAACCCTGCAATGTAATTATTGCAGTTTATGAAAAACTGCAATAATTACACTTGCAGGGTTAAGGGTAGTGGGAGTTGGCACCCAGACCACTCCAATGAGCAGAAGTGGTCTGGGTGCCTGGCGTGTCCCTTTAAGTGCCACTGACAGACAGTAGCCATGTATCTCATACTGAATCCCACACAGGTAAAGCAAGGGAAAAACACACAGTAATACAACAGGTTTAGCTTCCTCAATAGCTGCAGTGAGAGTGTCTAGAAGAATCCTGCTTGGAAGTAAGGATAATTTGACTGATTCTGCATTTTCCCCCTCTATTGTCCAATTGTCACATGATCTGTGAATAAAATGAACATTTACTGTCTGTAACCAGTAATCATTTTCTATCTACCACCTCTTGATTGGAGAGGAGATCCAGCCCACATAAATGAGCAAACTTCTCGGTTATCATGACAAACTAAGCTGTTTACTCGCCCCTTTTAAGTAAACAAAACAGCCACTTTCCCATTCCATCCTTGTTTTTTCTAGCTCTAAGACCAACACTGAATCCCAAATCAAATGGAATGGCATTTGTTCTATGATTCTGGCACATGGCAGTTTAGAAATTGGAATTTTGGACGATTACCTGATTGTCCCAAATTCAGATGAATTACACTTAGGAAAAAAAAATGATCTCCTATTGTGCTCTATGGTTGGCATTGGGTAGATAAATAATTTGGTGAATGTAAAAAAAGTATCAGCATTATTCAGCATTTCTTTCACACATTCGCTAACATTTAGATCATTAAAGAAGTGTCACTCGGTATTCAAACTTCACATGATCTGACTACACATAATGGTAATGTGATGCTACTTGGGCTTCAGATATCTGTTATCCACAGTACTGGGATACTCTGATGCATGTCTGATGTCAGATGCTGCACCACATCATACCTAGGTAACAAATAGGTATGCGTCTAGCTTTTTGCATTTGCTTATAAAAGGACTTTCACCAATGACCTTTCATTCATATGGTCTTTGAGCAGTGTAGTAGACTCTATTAATGTGGTCAATAAAATGGGAAACAAACAAAGCGCATATCTGCAATGCCTAATACTCCTGTATCTACTCCTTTTGCTGCTACTATTTTTAAATAATATACCATATAGACAATATTGTATGGTGAGTCAAATATGCCCATTAATGTAACATTATCCACTCCAGATGGTTATGGTGAACCTCAAGTTGATTTTTCCCCACTTTTCACTTTCTTCATAAACAGCTTCTATCAAAGTTCATCTTGTAACCTTTCATCTACTAACATTAACTATAACAACAGTCCATTAATCATTTTTTTTTTAAGTTGGATTAAGGAACAAAGTCACATATACATCAATACACTCTGAGACATATTTACAACTCTGCATTGGTGATCTCAGTGGCAAAACCACACACTCCTTAATGTGTTAATTTCACCAAGTGAAAGAATGGACATCAATTCATAAATTAAAGGTTTTCAAACATCTATACTTGACAATTGTGCCCTTTCAAAATGCAGGACATGGAATATTCTTTTGAATTATTTAGTAACAATGGAGAAGAGTATTCTTTTGAACTGTTTGATAACTTTTACATTTTCCAAGTATGTTTTCTTCACAGCTTGATAAGTAACATCATAAACAGTAATACACACATATCAAGATTTATCAGATGCTCAGAGAAAACCTTTAGTGTGAAGAGATCTTAAAATGTACTATTTCGCAAAAGCCCTGGAACACTAGAATCACTCATTGCTCTATATAGAAATGCTCTGAAACAGACTGTCTCCTGCTGATTTGTGTTTGCTCAAAATTCGAATACCCAAGAAGATGGACCAAGTATATATTTCAGTACAAATGGTAAGGAGGGCACAGCTTTATCTCCCCTGGCCATAAAATAAAAAAAATAAAAAAATAAAAAAACAAGCCTGGTGAACATAACCAAACAATTACATTTACATTACATGTGAAAAGGTCAGGAAATGGTACAGGCAGTAGTGGGATTCAAACGTTTTAGTAACCAGTTCCAACTCTTCATATGTTTCCAACTCCACAGGGTTGGCCCAAGACGTTGTGCTGCCTGGTACCAAGACTCCATCTCCCCTCTCCCCCCAAGTCATGTGCGCACACACAAGCACATCAACGCAGTCACACATATATGCCCTGGTTGGCAAAAACACATGGACAGCAGGGTATATCATGCCAATGAGCATCAAATGCATAAACTTGGTATATCATGCCAATGAAGAAATAAATACATAAACTTGGTATATCATGCCAATAAGCAGTAAATGCATACATCCTGAATATTTTGCCAAAGAGCAGTAAATTCTTAAACTTTATATATTATGCCAATGAGCCACGTGTGGCTCCAAAACATCTGCTAGTGCCATGTGCCCACAAACAACCTGCCAGTTGCATTTCTCTGCTCTTAGCCTCACTGTGTCATCCCACCAGCCTCTATGGGCCATTGCTCTGTACCCAGCCACTCTGTGCCATCTCTCTGCCCTTTGTCTCTTTGTGCCATCTCTCTGCCCTTAGCCACCCTGTGCCATTTTTCTGCCACCAGCATCTCTGTACCATCTCTATGCCACCAGCCTCTTTGTGCCATGACTCTGCCTTAAGCCTCTCTGTGCCATGTCTTTGCCACCAGTGAGGGTGACAGAGTGTATGTGGGAGGGTGACAGTGTGTGGGGAGGGTGAGAGACAGTGTGAGGGGGATGTTGACAGTGTGTGAGGGGGACAGTGTGTGGGATGGATAATTTGTGTGGAGGGGGACAACATGTGTGGGGGTGATAGTGTGTGCGATGATAACAGTGTGTGTGGGATTGTAACAGTGTGTGTGGGGGTGATAGTGTGTGGGATGTTGACAGTGTGTGTGGGGTGGTGACAGTGTGGGATGGTGACAGTGTGGGGGGTGCCAGTGTGGGAAGTGGTGACACTGTGGGAAGTGGTGAAAGTGGGGGGGGGATGGTGACAGTGGGGGGAGATGG
This sequence comes from Pelobates fuscus, assembly GCF_036172605.1. Lineage (NCBI taxonomy): Eukaryota > Metazoa > Chordata > Amphibia > Anura > Pelobatidae > Pelobates > Pelobates fuscus. Next base: position 175,204,217 of record NC_086318.1, on the reverse strand, counting down.
TGACAGTGGTGGTGACAATGTGGGAAGTGGTGAAAGTGGGGGGGTGGTGACAGTGGGATGGGGATGGGGATGGTGACAGTGTGGGAGGTGGTAACAGTGTAGGAAATGTTGACAGGGGGTGGTGGTGACAGTGGGGGGATGGTGACAGTAGGGCGGATGGTTACAGTGGGGGGATGGTGACAGTAGGGCGGATGGTGACAGTGGGGGTGGGAGGCTGACAGTGGAGGTGGGAGGGTGACAGTGTGGGGATGGTGACACTATGGAAGGTGGTGAGTGTGGGGCATGGTGACAGTGTGGGAGGTAGTGACAGTAGGGGTGGGAGGCTGACAGTGGAGGTGGGAGGGTGACAGTGTGGGGATGGTGACAATATGGAAGGTGGTGAGTGTGGGAGGTGGTGACAGTGTAGGAAGTGATGATAGCATGGGAAGTGGTGATGGGGGGAGATGGTGACAGTGTGTGTGGGATGGTGACAATGGTGGTGACATGGGGGTGGTCACAGTGTGGGGGATGGTGACAGTGGTGGGGTTGGTGACAGTACGGGAAGTGGTGACATTGGGGGTAGATGGTGACAGTGTGAGAGATGGTGATGTGGTGGTGGTGACAGTGTGGAAAGTGGTGACAGTTGCGGGGTGGTTGTAGTGTGAGGGGATGGTGACAGTGTGGGAAGTGTTGACAATGTGGGAAGTGGTGACAGTGGGGGAGGTGGTGACATCGGGATGGTGGTGACAGTGTGGGAAGTGGTGACAGTGGGGGGATGAAGACAGTGGTGGTGTGGTATTGACAGGTCATGGTGACAGTGGGAGTGGTGGTAGTATGAGGGATGGTGACAGCTGGGGGGTGGTAGTGTGTGGGGATGGTGACTGTGGGGGGGCAGGGCTGGTAGCATGTGGGGAGGCTGTGGCTTAGGGAAATACCTTTTTTTCTGTTATCTATTCCCTGGTGGCCAAGTGGTCTTTTCCTCCTCCCTGGTGGCCCAGTGGTCTCATCCTCCTCCCTGGTGGTCCAGTGGGGTAGGTATCCAGTTTACCAGAGGCTCCCTGTCTGCAGCTCTGCCGGCTGCAGAGCTGCAGACTATGGAGTAGAGATCTCACAATCTCCGGCACGTTATGTGTCAGTGTTGCCATGGCAACCCACGTCAATGCTCTGACTGCCCGGAGATAGCGAGATCTCTACACCATAGTCTGCAGCAGGGAGCCTCTGGCAGACTACACAGAGGAGTTGCGCACCTCGCAGCATAAAAGACAAGCCACATGGCCCCCTCCTGGTTTCAGCCCTGGGTCATTGACTGAGGACTGACACCTCAGTTGGCCATTTTAAGCACTGGTTCAGCAAACTTGTTACATTTTAGTCACCGGTTCACACAAACCAATGAGAGCTGGCTGAATTCCACCACAGGGTACAGGGAAGCAGCGCCTTGTAAGTGTCCTCAAACTCTTATGGTAGTGAGTCAGTATGGAAAATATGAAGACAGAAAACAGAATTTAGTATATTCTATAGGTGGTGAGGTAAAATAAGAAAAATGCCACTTCCAATTTTCTGGAGCTTATGTTCAGCTCCAGATATATGCGCCTGGGCAGTATGATCCCAGCCTGTGGATATGTCGCTCAGCTTGGTTCCTTGTAGATGGAATGTCAGGGTCAAACGTCACTTAGAGTGTCGAGTGTTCATGTGTATTTCCCTCCAAATTGCAGTGTCACAGATATTCACCAAATACATAAAATGAGAACAAAAACAGAAAAATAGTGTTCTCTGTTTTGTTGTTGTAAAAGCAAGATAAAAGAAGATATACTCACAAAATCTTCAGGGATAAAATCAGGAAGGTCCAGGTAAGGTAAAAAACTAATTTTATTTAAAATAAAGATAATAAAACCAATGAAATTAAAAAACACTAACGCATTTCACCCAAGGGAGCTTTTTCAATGTGTTACAGTATATAAGGATCTGTCCTGTTTAAATAGCCTCCACATTTAAGAATGAGATGATTCGGTGGTATACTATACTGTATTCTGTTTTCTGTCTTCATATTTTCCATACTGATTCACCACCATACAAGTTTGAGGATACTTAGAAGGCGCTGCTTTCCTGTACCCTTTCCTGACCTATACCTAGTTACTGCCAGATAGAAGAGACTCTGATTTGGGAAGTACCAGCTGCCATACCCTGATCTAACAAGCGCTAGGAACCTCACCACCATATGTATTACATGCAAATAGCTGGAGTATAGAATTTTCTTACATTCCTCCTTAATCTTTGGCTGGAATTTAAAGTGGCACTGTCATGCCAAACTTACCTTTCTCCTATTGTTTCCTCTTTTCTTCCTCTGCCAGAATTTGTTCTTTTTTTCTTATCTAGTTTTCTTTAAAACATAAGCTAAAGTTGGGTCTACTTTGTCTTATGTATTTTCCAATGCCTGACTTTCTTTGACCAAAGGAGGAGCTTAAGTCAGTTCCATTTCCTGTGTCAAAGAAAATGCTCACCCTTTTTTCCTTCAAACAGGAAATGGACCTGCCTTAAGCCCCTCCTTTGGGCAAAGAAAGTCAGGTGTATGAAAAATACATAAGACAAAATAGTCCCCACTTCTTTGTCTTCAATTTTAAGGAAAAGTAGATCATAAATAAAGAAAAGAAGAACATATTCTGAGAGAAGAAGAGAAAATGAAACAATTGGAGAAAGGTAAGTTTGGCATGAAAGTGCTGCTTAAATGCTTTGTTATCTATTTATATAAGGTATCTCTCCTTTTATAAAAAAAAACAAACGGAAAAAATATATAAATATACGGAAAAATTTAAGTGCCATTTTAATTCCATTCCTTAAGTTGTTTTTTATTTAGTCTTCAATTTCTTATATTTGAAGTGACTTGATTTGGTATCACAAGTTTCTCCTCGTGTGAAAGACGTATTATTTAGATAGATAGATAGATAGATAGATAGAGAAATAGATAGACAGATACATAGACAGATAGACAGACAGACAGCAGGGTATTAGCATGTTATAAAAATACTTAACCCTACACCCCCTATATAATTGCTTTTTTTTTTCTTCCACTCTGAATGCTAATATTCTTTTCTTATTCCCAGAGTTCTGACTATTAACACTCATATTGACTCGATCCCGGATGTTATTCTAACCCTTGTGTCTCCACTCAGCTTTAATTAGCTTGTTTCATTTTGGTACAAAATACTTTAGACTTTATAAAGAAGCTTTTTATTCCAGAATACTTTGATTATAATAAAATAAATATTCAAGGAAATGCAATCCATGTGCCTGCCTATCTGCCTATCTGCCTATCTGTCTATCCGCCTATCAATCTAAATGCTGCATAACAATTCCCTAGCCATATACAAGTGTGTCACTTATATACAAAACCTAAGCTTAGCAGCATTTTGTAAAAGTCATGAAATCTAAATTGATTACTTGTGCTCTGCAGCACCATCAAGTGGCCAAAATGTTTCAGAAAACTGCACAGTCAAAAGAAAATCTTTTTTCCCTTTTGCTCTCGTTCATTGCAGTAGTTATAAGACATATCGGGAGAAGGATGATTATTCTTCTTGATTCGAAAGACAGTCTTTCTCATTTGTTTTTTGTGTTCAAGTTTTTTATGTGCATCTGGATGAGCTGGAAATTAAAACACAGAAAAGGAACCCTCCAGTGTTATAAATATATATATATATATTAACATTTTGGTTTTTTAGGAGCTATATAAAATACCCCTTTTCCCGTTAAAAAAAAAAAAAAAAAGGGCCCTCAAGGCAGCTCAGCTCTGTCCCTGTGAGATCAACATTTGTGATGATCTCCCAGCCAATCAATTGCTTCTCATCATTGAGAGGCAATGTGCCTGGATGGTCACCTCCTCACTGTGCCAGCAGTACTTCTCATAGTTAAACATTGAGTCTAATGCATGTGCAAAGTTTCACCTCCACTGTCAATGAGCAATAAAAGATTGTGAGGAAGAACGCATTCTCAGATGTCTGATTGACATAGAGGAGTGTGCAACCCGAAGTTTTATAAAACGTTGTAATCTCCTCTATTAAGCATGCTCGAGTGCTTCAGGGGTTTGGAATGTTCCTTTAGGCATTAAAAATAAGTTTCAAAAAAAGATGTCTATGCCAGGTAATGGACGTAAGACGCAGAGGTGAACGTCTGTGATGTTCGTTGGCAGGCACCACTCTAAAGCTGGGGAACTCCGAGATGGAGCTCCCAGTTCTCGTAGCATAAGACAGCATTAGATAATTCTCCTATTATCAAGAAATACTGTATACATGATTGAATGCAGGAAATGTGAGCAGGAATGTTATATTGGTGAAACCATCCAACAAAGAAATGAAAGCCTGAAAACATACAGATACCTTTTAACACACCATGAAAAAGACCATTAGTGCAAACCCGTTGGACACCACTTCACACAGAAAGACCATTCCATTCAGGACCATAAATTTAAATATTCAAAGGGAACTTCAAAAATACGAAAGGGGGGAAAGCATTTAAGTACAGAATGATAATTTACCTCCATACTAATAATAATAAAAAAAGCTAATGGATTTAAGGGTGATTGGGGCTACTTGGCACACTACAAAAGATTTATATGAGTAGTTTGCTCCTTCTTTTCGAGCTGGTGTATGTATATATACACAACACTGTGTATTCGCTTTTGCTAGTTGCCTTTCTCTCCCTCTTTAACTTGATATCTCTTCATCTAACTTTTGTCTTCTTTTCCAAATTCTCCCATCCCATGGCACCTGGAATAGCTTTTTGCTGCTTTAGCCTATGAATTACCACTATATTACCTTGTTTGTTTCACTTTGGTCAGAAATACTTAAAGGATCACTATAGTGCCAGAAAACAAACTCGTTTCCCTGGCACTATAGGTTCTTTAGGTCCCCCCCACCCTCAGGGTCCCCCTCTAGCCGGACTGAAGGGGGCTGAAGGGGTTAAAGCTTTTCTAGCGGCGGGCTCCCTCTGTGCTGGTGAACTCTCCTGCCTCTTTCGACGTCAGCCCCGAATGCGCATGCGTGGCAAGAGCCACATGCGCATTCAGACAGTTCATAGGAAAGCATTTTTCAATGCTTTCCTATGGACGTCCGGCATCTTCTCACTGTGATTTTCACAGTGAGAAGCACGGAAGCGCCTCTAGTGGCTGTCTGTGAGACAGCCACTAGAGGCTGGATTAACCCTAGTGTAAACATAGCGGTTTCTCTGAAAATGCTATGTTTACAGCTGCAGGGTTAACAATAGATGGACCTGGCACCCAGACCACTTCATTGAGCTGAAGTGGTCTGGGTGCCTCTAGCGGTCCTTTAATAATAGGTGTTCATAAAGGGAGGAACTCCTGAAAGCTCGTCATTACAAATTTCTGTTCATCAAATAAAAAAGGTATTAAAGGAAACTGCAATACATCACTATTTTTCAACTGTCAAATAATTAGTCAGAAATTTGTCAGTCAAGATCAAAATAGACAATAGACAATACTACATTTTTACACTGTCTTAAACACGCATACTGAAAAATATAGCAGTAAAGGTACAGAACTAGAAATTTCACATATAGCAATAATATTAAACAGAACTTTGTTAGGATGTACATGACAGGGGCAATAATTTTACCCTGGTTCCAGTCGCTCCACACACTAATGTTTCTTTAATCCCTTTCTATATTTTGAACCCACTAAGCCATTTATGTGTATCTCACATTCATATATCACCCAAAACACCTGGTCAAAGTCTTAGAGAGAAACACGCTAATTGTTGACATAATCAGCCTAGCCAAAAACAAACCATGCAAAGTACTCTGATCCTTTCCAAGTGGATAATCAAAATCATACAGTATTCTTGAAGCCATCGAACCATTGGTTTGTCAGATTTAGTGAAACAGTTAGATGCTTATATAAGTCATAATCAGTTCGCAGTCCAACCTATCTTATGCTCCCAATCTCGGAACTTCAATTCAGCATGTTCATTCACTGGAATGATTTGATAAAATTATGATTTATTTCATGATTTATTTGGTTACAGTAAGCCAGGTAGCATACCTCCTACTGACCTCCACACCATTTTCTTCAAAAACATGACTAATTGTCCCCGTAGATAAGTACATTGGCTTGTTTTATATATTGATTTTTGTCTCACATTGTTTCTAGCTCCCAGTGGAAAATTATTAGCAGAGAAAATAGAAACAAGTATTCATATAACATGCAAGATAAACAATAAAAAAGAGATGATCATAACCGTTATTGTAGCATTGCAAACAATTTTGATGTATGTTTGCCTCTCTTAAATTTAGCCTCATTGAACAGATCACAGAGAAAACCTCAAGGCTGAGATAGAGAGATATACTTCTCTTATATAGAGCAGCTTTTGGAATTTAAAATGTACCCAAAAGGCTAAACAAAACTTCAGAGTGCATTTGCTTTTTGTACTGTGGATGACATTTCCCAACATCATTTGTTTAAGAGAATGTGGTGTTGACTATGCATGGCTTTTAACGACCCCTGGGTTTACATTCTTTTATTCATTCACTGTGACTAGGACAGTCTATAGCAATAATGCATTATTCTTAAGAAGATCAGTGTGCATTATAGTATAATAATCCATACACTACTTCTAAAATTTATTTTAACATTCTCTATAATTTTACTGGCAAATAACACTGGATAGATTTTTTTTTATATTTCAGGAAATCTTAAACTCGGAGTAGTAGGAATGAAAATATATAATAATAATAATAATAATAATAATAATAATAATAATAATAATAATAATTATTATAATAAATAAATAAATATATATTTTTTTACCAATAATTAGTTGTGAATTTTTAAATTTTTAGTAGTTTAGAAATTTCTGTTTGTTTTATATAGCTAATATATAGAAAAAGAAAAAAAGATGTTCACAATAATTTTAACTTATCGTTCACATTGTTTGATTTTTTTTCAGACATGGTTAATAATCATGGAAATTATCTCAAGAATATGATCTACGAACAGATGGGATCAATATAGTCACTATAGAAAATGAACAATATCAACAAACAAAAAACACATAATATTATTTATATTTTTCTTTAATAAAGTATATTCCTGTCATTACTTCTAATAAACATCTATGCCAGAGTTTAAGGATTTAGCTGAAAAATGTATGTACTGTAACAACTTTAATAAGCATTAAAAGACAGACAAATATACTGCCATACTTTGAGGTCATTATAAAGTGTAATAATTTGTAATATTTGGGGTGTAATAATTTTCCATTGGTTTCAATTAGTGTTAACTGTTTTAGAGCACTGTTCGACAGTTGATCTTTATAAATAACTACTTTTGTGTTTCATATATTGTCAATTGGATCAATTCTATTGCTAAGACTCCACACCTTTGACAAGTTCTTTTTATTGTGATTGCATTAAATTGTAGTGCCTTAAGCACTGAGACAAATGATATAACTGCCTAAGGCCTGTGTTGATGGGGTCAATATATTCATACAAAATGTCTGCTTGCCAATAATCATGGAAATTGCTATTGACTTAAGTGATGCATGGATATCTCTGTATCTTCTGTCATATTTTAGTGATGATTATTTTTCCAGTGATATAAGTCGTTTTGGCTCAGATTATTAACCCCCATGTGCAAAAGCAATGAAAGAGCTTCAACAAAAATGTTAAAATAATACAAATATTAAAAAAATAATAAACAATAAAAAAAAAAAAAATATATATATATATATATATATATATTCACTGTCTCAATGCAAATATTTGGAAATCTAGAAAATTATACTTGGAGATCTTTAGATTCTTTCAAGTTAATATCATAGTCAATATATTAAAATAAAAGAAAAACAACTCTCTGCCAATAAGAAAAAAACAACAAAGGCCTTTGAAACTAAATTATAGCTTTCAAGCAGAATCCTTTTTTGCTTTGCCTGTTTAATCTCAGGTATGGTTTCAATCATGACCATTATTGTGCCGATGCTTATTGAACCTGATAATATAGAAGCCACTTGATTGCGATCGCATGAAATCTAGAACAAGTAGCCCTACATTTAAAAAAAAATAAAAAATAAAAACGTGCCAGTTGGTTAGACTTTCCCATTAATACATTAATAGAGAAATCATGCAAATGGTGGAAGCTGACAATATGACACGTTTTCAGATGTCAAGTTATATGTATAATGTATCCTTCGTTAGGGTTCAAACCGTTTTCTAACAAATAGTTGATACAACACAATAAAGCATTTACAATATTGTATCTGAGATGGAATATTTCATTTTTATTATGTTTCAATCCACCAATATTTTCTGACTGGTGTTGGTAAAAGTAATTCAAGCAATATTATTTCAATTATTTTACCGCACTCTTCTTGACAATGACAATTTATGCACGTTATATGAATTTCTCTTCTGGTTTTCAATTATAGTAGGGAAATTGTTTTGTAAAGTTATTCAGAAATGTTTGTGTTCTATTTGTATAATGTATTAGTTCAATTTGATCACTTAAAATTAAACTGTTTGGAAGTTCTGGCATAGACTAATGATATAACTGCCTAACCTCCTAGATAGAACCATTAAAAGCAGCATATTGAAAAGAGCACTACAAACAACCATTATGTGGGATGGAAAATGGATTCTTTGAATATTTTATAATGCTACAAAATGCACACATGTAATAGCTTTACATATTAAGAATAAACCTACTTTATCTAATAAGAGCATAATATTAACATAGAATTACAGTGCATTGAAGCACACGGTCTGATTTATCAAATTATTTTATACCCTAAATATTTTTATTGTGCATTTGGATAATTTTACTAACATGTCAAATGCCCTTATAATGTATTTTTGGAATAATGTTTTGAACCATTTTGATCAGAATGTACTTTTTAATTTATTAACTAGCTTGCTATTAGGTGGGAAAAGTAACTTATTATAGATGGTTTTACACCACCACTGTAATATATCATTTTTTAAATCACTTATCAATATCAATATTTTATTTGGAATATCTTCCTTGGAAAAATATGTTCAAAGAGGGACTAATATGGAATTTTGTTTATTTTTTTTTGCATTGGCTTTGAAGGATTAATTTAAGAATGTGTATTACAAGAGGCAGAAAAAAAAACCCAGAGACAAGTGTAATTAATTTGGGTAAGTAAAAAGTATAGAGGGACAGTTAGTGGGAGACATCATAACATATCCATTTGCATTAATGGCATGAGCGGAAGGAACGCATTTTTATTGGTGCAGATTCCATGGCAAATGTAAACTTCTTGGCCTGCCACGGTTTGTGACTATTTGCAATTTAGTGACTGTACATTGTTCCTGGTTTGGCTGCCTACAGTGTCATATTTTTGGGGATGAGAACGTTGATGCCTTTTTGCTCAAAACTACCAGCAGGTCTTTTTTCATATAGCAATCGGACTGTTGGATGGCTACTTCTAAATTAGCATTATTTTTCAAGCTAACTGCCAGTCATCATCTTATCATGTGAAATTAAGTATATATTGTTTTCATAGTCTTTACGGATACATATATGGAAAGGATTCATCCATCTTGAATTGATCTTATTAATTTGTTTTACAAGTGACTCTCAAAGTCAGACTTTAGTACATAGTCTCTATAGTGTACATAAGTATGTACATCAGTGTTTGTATTTTTGTGTATGTACTTGTAAGTGTGTGTGTTGGTAAAATATGCTGTGAATAAACTATACAACAGTTTTGCTGGGACCACAAATTAAAGTACCTGTTGCATGGACAAGTACATACAAATCATTATATAATACATTCCAAACAGGAAAGCATTTAAATGAGAATAACAGTTTCAATGACAGTTATATATGTTGACTTTAACCTGAGGACCAAACTTCTGGAATAAAATGGAATCATGACATGTCACACATGTCATGTGTCCTTAAGGGGTTAAACATGTGGATTGACCAAATAAAATGTAACCTACCTCTCTAGTCTAACAACACAATAACATTTTCTGAGCTTAACATTTATTTTAATGGAACTGTATAGGTAATAGTTAATGGACATGACCTGCACACTTCACAAAACGGGTGGACATTTTGAATGCATGTATTAAAGGAACATTCCAAGTCACATAGCTATTACAGTGTGCAGTAGTGGTTATACTGCCAGGCGTGCATTATAAGTACATGTAAGTAGTGGAACAGTTTTCTAATGGTTTGAGTTCTTACCTAGTGTTCACCAAACTCTGGTGTCAGCCTTCATGGAGAGCTTGAAGCTCTTTGCCTTAACTTAGCCCTGCACTGCAGATTATGCTTTTGGCCAAAGAGCTAGCCCTTCATGTCAGGGCTTTAGATCAGGAGAACTAATTGCTCTCCATAGAGAAAGAGGAGAGGTATGAAGTCAAACTGTTTGCAAACAGTTTCACTACTTACAATGGGGTTAAGCACCAGGGCACTCCTTTCCTTATACAATAACTACTACAGCAAGCTCTAATGGTTATGATGCTTGGAGTGTTCCTTTAAGCCAGTGAGTCTGCCAGGCGCTTCCATATGTATTAACTTCATTAATTTGATTGAAATGTTGTTTTAAGCATATTATCATTGAGTGTCAAGTAATATGAATGTGTCACTTTGGATGGAGCGTGTGGGCTAGTATGTGAGTGATTTGTTATTAGGAATAGATATAAAATATAATTATTAAGATAAATATAATTCTGACCCAAAGTAGGCAAATAATAGTAAAATACATTGTTGCTAGATAAGACAGTTCTAAAGAGATGTTTCTTTTTTTAAAACTGCAGGTCAAAATATGCTGAGCATTTGAGTTGAACACTTAAGACTTTATAGATTGGTTATCCCCTGAGAAGACAAGACGCATTTACATTTCCAATAAGAAGAAATTGAAATGGTTTGCAAAACTGCACAGTATCACTTTCCCCTTGACATGTGGATTGATGGGCAAAATGTGCAATAAACAAAACACAATTGTAAAAGTTAAAACATTCATTAAGTCTTCTCTAGAATGACCAGTTTAAGACAAAGGATAATGAGTACACAAATTAAATTCTATTACAGAATTTCCAATGTTAATTTTACATAACGTGCAATACTCTTTTATCTTGTGCTATAAAACTATACAGGCTATGTTTGTTTTAACAACACAATTTGGAAAAATGGAGAAAATGCTTTGGAGTTCGAAAACAAATACAATAAAAAAAATAACGATTTCTCAAACTCACAAAATAAACAATTTCTACTATGGCTTGTTCTACTGAGACATTATATGGTTTACAATGTCATTTTTGTGTTATCACAAAATAATATGACTAAAAGAAAAAGCGTCACATTATTACATTATTGCGTTTGTTATTAAAATTAATGGATACCCTTTCCCACTCCCAAGTTCCCCTTACCTATCCTATCCCAGATAGAATGCTTCTATAATTTGTTGAAACATTTAAAAAATGAATAAAAAATTTCCAAAATGTATAAAAAATTATTTGAAAAGAAAAGCCTAAAAATGATGGTAAACATTTTGAAAATGTGTTGTAAAAAAAAGAAAATTGGACCCCGCACAATTGTTGGTCTAATAAAATCTTTAATAAAACATAACAGAATACTTGTAGGGCAATATTACACATATAATTAAAGATCTATCAATGGTAAAATATTTACAAGTGGTCTCCCACACTACTCAAAGTCAAAGGTATATCACGTAATCAAATATAAAATAAAGGGTATATTGAGTACATCCTTTGGAATTAAATACAAATGTATTCAAATAACACTGCAGTGTTGTCAGTATGTTTAGAGTTCTTTCTCCTCCCTTACTAACAATATACCATAAACTTTGAAATATATTACATACGACACATATGACACATCAACATATGTTAGCTGTCAGTACTTTTTGTTTTAAAGAGTTTTATTTTCACTTTGTATATTGTAATGTAGTAATGTGACCGATCACTCAAAAGGCAACACAAGGACTGTGCTCACTTTAACATACATACATTATAAGGGTCATGCTGGTACCAATTGATATAATATATAGAATACAGGACACTTGCTCAACTATAAACTGGCTTTTAAGCACACACAAAAAAAAAGTTTTAAAACTACCTGAGGCAAAAATAATGAGAATTTAGCAAAAATATATGATTGCATAAGTCATCTTGCTACATATTTGTATATAATTGGGAGTTCCTCGGTTTAGCACTCCTCTCAGTCTCAGCTGCCTCATCCCAGGGTCCTATTTAACTTTGAACTGCAGAGATCCCTTGGAGAATAGATTTCCCAAGCAAGCAGGTTAATTTGATAAAAGCAGATAATAGGTCAATGGATGAGGACCTGCTAAAATGGAGTATACTTGTAGTCTGACAAGCTTATGTTGCCTCAGCACTATGCATTTATATATAAATGTCTTTTTTCCTTCTTACTTATTATTTTCAAAATATTTAAATATTGTGTTCTTTTGATGTTGATGTCACCCTTGGTAGCCTTGCTTTCTGAGGTTTGTTTTTTCTTTTCTTGGCTACAATATTTGTGTTCTTTTGAGAGATAGAAACTGATTAGAGAGGGTTCTGTAACAGCAGGGTACACAGATTTGGGGTATGCTGAGCCAAGTGGACTAGGGAGTGGAAAACAAGAATGATGAAATAGAGTGAGGAGGTATTTAACAAGTATTAGATAATCATGGACCATATAGTTAAAAGACCCTGCAAACTATTCCTATAGACACAAGAACTACTAGTCTCAAAAGATACCTTTAAGAAAGTTCTCCAGAAGAAATGGGGTGAAACGCATTGGGTGAGAGAAGTGCAACTATCACCTAGGTACACTAAGCAGTGTAGGGTTAAAAAAAAATTATTTGCATTAATTTGTTTACTGACATTGATATTCTTGCTCATTGACTGAGAACGTCAGCTAATCGCTATCAGCCAATGAGCTAAAACATTTACCAGTCTAACACAATGGCCAAATAAAGTGATATTTTGTCAATTTGGGCTTGGTTATACATATATACTATAGTGTTAGGAATAGAAACCTCTAATCTTAATGTTATAGTGCCATTGTTACAGGTTTGTTTTAGACCCTCCCCTCACTTAGGAGTAAAAACATTAAAACAAGCTTTTTACTTAGCCTCACTACAGAGGCATGATTTCACCAGCACTGACAGCTGCTCTACCTTCCACAATGTCATCTGGCTCTCTCGCCGATGTCCAATCCAATGCTCTTCATAGAGGAACATTGGGAACCAATGCGCATGCACAGCATACACCACATAAGCATACTAATACTTCTCATAGGAAAGCATTTAACTGGATGCTTTCTTATGAACCTCTGACTTATGCGTCATGTAGTCAGTGCAGCAGAAGTACCCCTAGTGGCTGTCAGGAAGACAGCTACTAGAGGTGGATTTAGCCCTGTTTCTTATTACAGGGTTATACTATACGACAACTACACTCTGACCACTTTATTGAGATGAAGTAGTTCAAGTTACTTTAGCGATGTTTTAAGATGAGTAATTCCCTTTTCTTGTAACTTATATTTTAATAAAAAAGCAAAAAATATGCATTTCATTCATTTGCTCCAGATAATATTCACTACTGATGAAGTGATTCATATAGTATGATGTTACCTTTACTGTGAATCCATTTTCCAATCTGATATCTAAATCATTCAGTTTGATTTTTTTTTCTTGCTGAATGTGATAAATACTACAACTAACTGGTCCCATGAAAGCAATTTCATAATTGTTTGTGTGTAGATGGTACATTCATTATTAACAGGACTGAGACAGAATATCACAGCCACTGAGACTTAAAATAAAAAATGCTGAGAAATCTAAAATAGAAATATATAATATACAGCAAATCTATCATGAATAATTTATATGTAAAATCACAACCTAAAGACTTAATTTAATATTGTTTTAATACACTTTTGAAACGATTTAAAATTTTTGGATAAACTTTTAAAATGAATTAATATTATCAAAAATATTTACAGTTTACAATTTTTTTTCTCCATTTTTTTATATATTGAAATATTTTTATATATGATATACTTTTGATATTTTAATATGTTTAAAAATAATTTCAAAAGTTTATCTAAAAATATTAAATAATTTAGAGAGTATTCTTGACAATATTAAAATAAGACCTTACTTGGGAACAAAATAACAAAAGCAAAGATTGGAAAATATGTCTATAAAACGATCGATCCTTCCTTTTCTTTCTTCCTCCCTCTTTCCCTGCCTCCCTTCCATCCTTCCACCACCCTCCCTCACTCCCTTCCTTCCTCATTGAAGTGGGACAGATCAGTGACTGCCATTTTTAGCAGTTTAGATTGCAGTCAGGCTCACTGCTGACTCTTAGTAAACTATTAAAGAGGGAATCAATGCATGATGTAATCATTTGCATTACATGTTGAGATAGCGAAGGAAAGAGACAATGTCTATTTCAGCCAAGCCTGAAATGGACATTGGGCAAATGGACCAATGCTTGATTATTAACATGTTCATACTCATGGGTTGCATGGAGAGGTAAGAAGATCTATCCAACATGCACACCATTAATTACTGGCTACGAGTGGCTTCCTTACTGTGCTACCATGGTGAAGTACAGAGATACTTTAAGACCCTATATTTGAAAGCTATTGAAGCCAATTTAGCTTCCTACATGTGCCTCTGATAAGAAACATAGAAACATAGAAACATAGAATGTGACGGCAGATAAGAACCATTCGGCCCATCTAGTCTGCCCAGTTTTCTAAATACTTTCATTAGTCCCTGGCCTTATCTTATAGTTAGGATAGCCTTATGCCTATCCCACGCATGCTTAAACTCCTTTACTGTGTTAACCTCCACCACTTCAGATGGAAGGCTATTCCATGCATCCACTACCCTCTCAGTAAAGTAATACTTCCTGGTATTATTTTTAAACCTTTGCCCCTCTAATTTAAGACTATGTCCTCTTGTTGTGGTAGTTTTTCTTCTTTTAAATATAGTCTCCTCCTTTACTGTGTTGATTCCCTTTATGTATTTAAATGTTTCTATCAAATCCCCCTGTCTCGTCTTTCCTCCAAGCTATACATGTTAAGATACTTTAACCTTTCCTGGTAAGTTTTATCCTGCAATCCATGAACCAGTTTAGTAGCCCTTCTCTGAACTCTCTCAAAGGTATCAATATCCTTCTGAAGATATGGTCTCCAGTACTGTGTACAGTACTCCAAGTGAGGTCTCACCAGTGTTCTGTACAATGGCATGAGCACTTCCCTCTTTCTACTGCTAATACCTCTCCCTATACAACCAAGCATTCTGCTAGCATTTCCTGCTGCTCTATTACATTGTCTGCCTACCTTTAAGTCCTCAGAAATAATCACCCCTAAATCCCTTTCCTCAGATGTTGAGGTTAGGAGTCTATCAACTATTCTGTACTCTGCCCTTGGGTTTTTACGTCCAAGATGCATTATCTTGCACTTATCCACATTAAATGTCAGTTGCCACAACTCTGACCATTTTTCTAGTTTACCTAAATCATTTGCCATTTGGCTTATCCCTCCTGGAACATCGACCCTGTTACATATCTTAGTATCATCTGCAAAAAGACACACCTTACCATCAAGACCTTCTGCAATATCACTAATAAAAATATTAAAGAGAATGGGTCCAAGTACAGATCCCTGAGGTACCCCACTGGTGACAATCCCAAGCTTCGAATAAACTCCATTGACTACAACCCTCTGTTGCCTGTCACTAAGCACTGCCTTACGTTGCTTACATTTCTCATTCTTAAAGGGTTATTCCACGCACCATGGCCACTTCAGTTTTTTGAAATGGTCATGGTGCAAGGACTCTGTAAATCAGAAGAGTGGAGGTGGGTGTTACAGAAAAGTAACACCATCTTCTGTTAGGTGATTATGGCAGGGGAGCACATGGTCAGGTAAGTGCCTAACACATTCCCTTTAGTTTTGGAAAACACTTCTACTGTACCCAGCTATGCCGAGTTATGTAAACATCTCTCAATCAAGGATTATTCTAGCATGGCCACATGGCCACCCTGACTATAGTTAACCTTTTTATGTACACATTCTTTCAAAATAATATATATATATATATATATATATATATATATATATATATATATACATATATATATAAAACTAAAATAAAGGTGCACTCCTGGACTTTATTTTGTGTTTCTGGTTTATTGTGCGAACAAGATGATTAACGTTTCGACCTATTCAAGTCTTTCTCAAAATCTTGAGAAAGACCTGAATATGTTGAAACGTTGATCATCTTGTTTGCACAATACACCAGAAACACAACATCTTGAGAAAGACCTGAATAGGTCGAAACGTTGATCATCTTGTTTGCACAATAAACCAGAAACACAAAATCTTGAGAAAGACCTGAATAGGTCGAAACGTTGATCATCTTGTTTGCACAATAAAACAGAAACACAAAATCAAGTCCAGGAGTGCACCTTTATTTTTGTTTTCTATATATACCGCGGGTTTGCACTCTGGCAGTATTTTCATTTTTCTATATAAATAAACAGAGTGCAAAAATTATTGCTTGAAATATATATATTGTTAAGTGGCTGATGGGCTTTTGGTATTGTGAATAAACACACCATGATTGTTGAAATTTTTTTAAAAAAGTCAATTATCTGTTGGAAGAAATGGAAAAGGTGATCTATATCCTGCATGCTTTATCTGTAATATTTATAAAAAAAATGCGTAATTTGTATAACATCCATCATGAAAATTGGGGCATAATCTGGATAATTTACACATGCATTCTCAGATTCCCATTTCATGTTTTATTTACAGTTGATACCTACCTTATATGTGAAGAAGAAAAAATTTATTAAACAGCATATCAGCTTAAACCAACTACACATTTTACATTACTATGTATAGGGAGTTAGATGAGCTCTGCAAATATTCTACAGGGTTTATTTGTCAATGTCTTATAAAATCCATTGCTTGATATATAAACATATTTTTATGATCACCTTTTTTATCTAGCATGTGAAAGTTTATACAATATTATGACGCCTGTGTCTATATATAGTAACATAAACATATCAAAACACCAGCATTCGCGTAAATTGTTAATGTCTGAATATCTATATGTTATATGCATTGCAGTTTACTGGAGTAACCTTATCTAAGTATTTGCAGACAGAAATGCACCATGCAATTTCATGAATATTTTGATTGTTGAGCAGTTCCTCCTTAATCATATTCATGAGATTATTACAATTTTAATGACTTTTTTTTTTTAAATTAAATTTTTTTTGCCGGATTGTATGACTGACTACAGCCGCTTGATAAATCACCTGACATATTTGCCGGCAAACAATAACTGCTATGCAGTTTTGCAAAGCTGGTAAAACGTGAACAGAACAATCTATATGCATGTTACGCAGGGAAAGCAAGCATGTACAACAAATGCCAAGTCAACTTAAAAAAAAAAAATAAAAGTTATCAGAGTTAACCCCTTGATTGCCAATCACTCAAAGTGCCATTCTGTTCTAAGCAATATCCCAGTAAATAATTACACACAAATAAACCTTTTGTCAGCTCTCTGTCTTAAAATTCACATCTTACACAAATAGAATACTAACTTTGTTACCACAGGCGTTTGCGCGTGAACCAGTTTAAAAATGATCACATTAAAATGTCGACTGTTCCACTTTACAAATCTTGGCATTAAAATGTTGACTTTAAAAGGATGAGTTTCAGCCATCCACTCAATTTCACCAGGAAAACCTATTGCAATTCTCTCCTCCTTGGCCTTCTGAGGAACTCCATTGCTTTTCCAGTAATTTCAATATGCAAGTACCTGTATCCTCTCAAGAGGCCCTGCATCTGCACATGCCACACCCATTCAAAAACGCCACTGACAAGCCCCCCCCCCTAACCATTAGCAAAATATCTTACAGCCTAAATGATTTCCCCTTAAACCTATGTTTTATTGACTCGCTTTAACATTTAACAGAGCACTTTTATAAAATATGACATTGCTTTATCAAAACAGTCGTAACAGAAGTGCTAAATGCCCTAAAAATGCATTAAGGCCTAATCACTTTCTATGTGTCATGACAATTATTATTATTATTGGTATTTACATAGCACTGACAAATTACACAGCAATTACAAATGTTATAACAATAATTGAGGCAAACTATTAAAAAAAAAAAATTGACATTGATGCTAAGTTGATAAGGACAGTGCTCATGTGAGTTTACAATCTAGATAACAATATTTTCTTCAAGGACTTTATCTAAAAATGGAATGACCCACTTATTTACTGAATATAGGGCTGTATGAATCGTCAAAGATAAATAATTGTAACATTGCTTTCTGTCGTAGAATAAACAGAGATATGACTGCGTTGTGCAGCACTTGGTCCTTAAGGGGTTAAAATGATGTACATGCTGAAGGAGCTGATTTGATGACAATATTTTGAATACATACTTTTGTGAACTAAAATGGCTGAATATCATAGGCGATATAGTTCAGAAAAATCTGCAGTGCTTTGGTTAGTTGGTTGATCTAGATTAAGAAGTAAATATCTAAGAGTATTTTTTCAACTATAAACAATCCGATAATGTGTAAAATTGTTAAATATAGCGCATATACCTTAACTTTCTACTTTTATGGCAAAAATACCCATTAATTTAAGATGTATGTCTATCTGAATTACCACTATGTGTTACTGCTGCATTTTAATTTCAATTGTCTCTCACCTCAATAGTAAAATATGCAGAATTCATAAGTACAATACGCATTTTAGTCCGTTTGAAAGTAATGTCTAAGCATAACGCACAGAAGAAAATTCTATTTAACCATAATATACTGCAATTAAAAGCAATTTCCACTTACGATTTTGCGTCGTCCCAGAGAACGCAGTATGGCTTCAAAGTACCCTGAGAAAAATAATAATAAAATTGTATTAATTGATGTGAATTTTCTACAACATAAAACAGTTATTAAATTACATCACACTTTTGAAACCCTAAGTGACTGTTATAGCTAAAGCCTGAGAGCGCGTGGTATATAAAGTCGGCTGCCATTGAGAATCTCCTGGGTAGATGCCAGCATTCCAGGAAAAATAAATGGTTCTGTGATGATAAGCAAAAGGTTAACTAGAAATCTTACATATAAGCAGGCATCCAGATGAAGTGCTCACCTTTTTTGGATGTTGTATATCATAGCGAGTGTCTGAGTGAAAATTTCAAACCAAAGGACAGATTTGTTGCTTAAACCTGATAAGCACAATATGTAAGAGTTTGTTATGGGAACTACTCTATGGTAATAATAAGATATACTGAAACCGAACCATAAATTCCTACGCAGTTGAGGTAAAATGTAAAAATGTAGGGACATCTCTTTATTTATATCTAAAAACTGGGTTATTTAAAGGAACATTTTAAGCAACATAACTACAAAAAAACAACACTGCAGTGATTATGGTGCCAGAAGTACCCTAGTACCCACCCAGTGTAAATATTCAAACAATCTGCAAATAGTTTGACAACTTACCTGGGATCTGCTATGCACTTGCCATTTCCTCCTGTGCAGTGATGTAGCTCAAGAGAGGTGCTTATTGGCTGAGAGTATCAGCAGAGCACGGTCAGCCAATGAGCTATAATGGTTATGGTGCTAGGAGTGTTCCTTTAAATTAAATATGCTCTCAAACCCAATTGAACTCATGTCACATTTCAAAGCTTTTGATGTCTTATGCAACAATAAAAAGCATTTAGCTTCTGTGAAGTGATTTTTAGTCAATAAGCATATCCAATGTGCTGAATAATGTATATTTTAAAAAAAAAAAAATACAGTATAACTCTTCAAATGGACACCTTAAAGTGGTAGAGGTTAACACAGTGAGGGAGTTTATGCATGTGTGGGATAGGCATTAGGCTATCCTAGACTTAAGGTAAGACCAGGGACTAATGAAAGCATTTAGAAAATTGGGCAGATTAGATGGGCCGAAGGGTTCTTATCTGCCATCACATTCTATGTTTCACTGTTTCTATGTTAATTTCTCATTGTTTCTCACATCTGCTCAATGCCAAGTAACCATATGGAATAGTATAACCTAGTAAAAGATAATCCACTCTTCAATGTGCAGATCTAGCCTCCTGCAGAGATCATCGAAACAAAACACATGCTGTTAAAGTAAATCCAATATTTTCTTCTCCCTGTGCCCCATCTGCCCCTCAAAATATGTCTTCATAGATGACATATCTTACTGTGAGATTACAATACTGAAATACTGATTTCTTCTAAGTAGTCTATGGAAGTCCACAGCATAAATCAATTTGAAATGAAACTTTCTTTATGTACTTAAACCAGAAGTAGTATTTTGTAATGAGACTGCATTTAATTTCCGAAATCACCCCATAAAAAGAAATCTTACATAAATTCTACATCAAATAAAGTAAAATAAATAAAATAACTTACTCACTGCTTATTTATTGTCATAAATGTGCTTAACCAGCTAGTGAAAAATGTTCCTGCAACTCAAAATATAAAGATGTCAAAGGGGTTTCTAACTTGCTTAATCGATCATCATTAACATTGTGAAAACACAAACCCCCTTGGCCATGGTATCATAACTGTTGCCTGAACTGGCGGATTTAGCATTCTTGTTTATACACTGCAATGTACAGAGTTTGTAGTTAATGGTTTCGACTGTAAATGTCTTCTGCCTGGCGTACGCATAGGGTAAGTTCAGAATTCAATTCCTAGATTATTTAACCTGAAATAAAAGTAACTCATGTGTAAGAAAAAGCTGTATGCATGAAAGTTGAGTGGTTTAGAATGTATCCAGAACCCCAAGATAACATAATTTTTCTTTACTAAATTAATTAAAATAAAATCATGAATATTAATACAGATATATATATATATATAAAAATTAAGAATCATTTACTAGGGGGAGAGGGAGACTCTGTGTAATTCTCCCTGACCATATTATCACCATATAGCAGGGGTGGGCAATCTTCGGCCCACCAGATGTTATGAACTACATCTCCCTTGATGCTTTGCCAGCATTATGGCCATAAGAACATTATGGGAGATGTAGTCCAAAACATCTGGAGGGCCGAAGATTGCCCACAATCCCTATCCTTTATAGTTTGCAGAGGTAGTGGAAATTAAACATTAATTTTCACGAAGGTATGTCCAAATAGTAATATAGATGAAACCTAAAGGGACCAGAAAACAGGGAGGAGATAACTCTACCATGTTACCGTCTCTTAGGTAGAGGATGGTCACCTAGACTGGGTAAAAGGGGGTAACCCTAGGATAATAAGACAAAATAAAGAAAATAAATCCAAAGGTTGTCTAACTAAGAAACAACCATGAGGAAAGGCACCAGTCCAATTCCAATAGTAAGTGTAAAGAGAAAAAAAAATAAAAAATAATAAAAGACTTTATTAAGGTATATAGTACATGTATAAATAAAATACAAATCTAAATAGAGAGAGTCAGCCAAAGGGAATTACCCAACATCAAAAATAGAAAGAGTGGCTAAATAATAGCCTACTATATATAATCTTTCTAGAAAAAAAAAAAGGAAATTGACTAAATGGTGCTTAGGCTGAGGGTATAGAAGCACTTATGGAGGTGAAGAGAATAGGTGGAGAGAAGTGGGCAATTAGATGTGTAGGTTAAATATGGAAAAAACCATAGTATGGTGTTAGCATCTCCCCACATAAAGTAGACTCCCCCACAGATTAACTCCCACTGTGCTCAACCCTACACTCCTGAGAAACACCTTCAAGGGTGTTCTAATCTAGACTCAATCCATAGTAGAAAAGTACACAAAACTGAAATATATTGAAACTAATGGTAAACAATCTCGATAGAGAGAGTAAAGAGAAAAGGGAGAGACCAAGCAAAAAATAGATAGAAAGTGGCTAGATAATAGCCTACTAAAAGCTACCTTTCTAAAAAGGAAAGAAAGGAGGTATACTAAATGATACTAGGCTGAGGGTATAAAAGCGGTAAGAGAGGAGGGGAGAAATAAAGGAGAGAGGTAAGTACATAAACGTATAGGTATAGTATAGCTACACATCTCGGTAGCTCTGAACTAATGTTACGAGGTTTGCGAAGGCGATGGGCTCGATCTATGAGTTAATCTTCTTCAGGTTTTGCTGGTATGGTCTGTAATAATTAAGACAGGGTATACTGTAGCTCGATTTGTGTGATGGACTCTGTGAAACCATGTATTCTTACATTGGAAATCAGCTGTCCACATGTTTCCTTAGTCATTAGTGCACTCAAATCAACAAAATTATTTGAAGAGATGATACACAGGGACCTAGGGTCCATAAAAATGTTTCACAACATTTGAAAAACATTGGAAGAACACTACAGTAGCTAACCCGAAACACTACCCTTCGCCAGGTCAGGTTACTTGGGGTTCTACATTCCCCTTTCAGCCCACATACACATTTTCCCTCTTCTTTATCTTTGGTTTTTCCATCTCTCAGTCAGCACATGATGTGGTTTACTCAAGAGGTAAATTATCAAAGAATATGTACATTTTGTACCTCCAAGATAACAACAATGAAACATTGTTACAACCCTGATCTGATGTTATATTATAAATAAAAGATTGTACTAAAAAGATATGTTGTTACACTTACCTTTTTTGAAACAAACAATGTATGTAAAAAAAATAAAAAAATCTTTATAAAAATTATACATAAAAAAAAACAAATCATATACAATATATTACATGATTTTTTTTAAATGAGTGAAAGTCTGGGCTACTCTTAACATGAGGATGAGGGTCAGGCTTTTTTAATTGAAAAGAAGCTCACATGTATTTAAGAGTGGGGAGAATGGGTACGTTATTTTATTGTGTAAGTGGGGGTATCTACCATGCTCATGCAACAATTACTAGAGGATCAACATATGCGTTAATATCAAATAGGGCTGCCTTATCCTTTATGGAACCTTAAATACCTGTTAAGAGTCTTTGTTACACTTCCATGCTTTAACCCCTTAAGGACACATGACATGTGTGACATGTCATGATTCCCTTTTATTCCAGAAGTCTGGTCCTTAAGGGGTTAAATATGCTTCTACTCAGGGAGGAAATAGTGTCACAATCGGTTGGAAGCACTGGGTGAGGCACTGATGCATTTTATGCCCAGAGTGTCTGGAAAAGTGCTTTTGGGTATGAACTGCAATAGCGTAGCTCCACATTCAGTGCTTCCTCCAGGTATGCAATAAATTATAATTAAACAATTATTTACAATACGTCCTTGGCTATACAATATTACACTATTAAGTTTCTCATGTGTTTACTGTCTTTTTAAATCTTTACATTTGAATTTGGAGAGAAAACCAGGCTGTTATGCGAACCTCACACTCTATCAAGCTTTTTTGTATCATCAGAAATATTTTAGGGATTAACAATATATATATATATTGTCAATCTGTCTTTCATTGAGGCAAAATGTAAAGTTACAGAAAAGAGATATGATATGAACATATTACAGTTATACCGTTATAGCATACAATATAACCTTGAGTATATCAGCCTCCTTTTTAATATCAAACAAACTCAAACAGAGTAAGGTAGCTAAGCAAACATGTCTGAGCCTAGAGTGACCCTGCAGTATTAGGCATGCAAAATAATCTGGTAACTGTTTAGGCAGTAAACCAGGCTTAAAAGGCCAGCTAGACACGTGGAGTATAGGTAAACACGAGGCTTCAAAATGTAAGTTTAGGCTAAGTATAGGTTGAGATATCATCTGTAAGATTACTATTTAACTTGCTGAGAAGTGACTCAAAAGAGTAGACCACTGGTATTGAGACTGGGCATTAGGATTGAGAGAGGGATCTTTGTTGTATATGACAAGAACAGTCATTTTTATCTAGTGTATTATCTTGACACCAGAAAGGTTCTCAAACACAGACTTGTAAAATTTGACAAACTTAAACTGATCTATTGCAGGATGAAGAGGATTTCCACACAAAAAGAAAAGTAATCTCTACATAAAACCAATAATACAGAAATAGAGTGCTTAGTAGAGATACAGATCTCTAAAGCAGAAATTTTAAGGAGTGAGGGGAATGGTCAAAGAAGTAATGATGAACATGGTACACATTACCCTGAAAGAGAGAGACAAATTTCCCAGTACTTTGAACTTGTCTCAGTTTTTGGAAGTTATGACCATGTATTAAAAAAACATTGATGATTGTTACAAGGTGTTTGATGTACCCCAAAACTTTGAAGATGCCATAAACTCATCACAGTTCTTACTTAATGCTATAAAAGATGAGCTTAATTCTCTAAGAGAAAATGACAACTTCACTTTGACCACTTTGCCAGAAGGTAAACTTTTAGTGTAAGGGCAATGGGTGAATGCTATAAAAACAAGAATGATAGAAACATATGAGGCCAAATATGCTGGTAAAGGTAGGAAGATGATTACAAAAAAAATATTCTACCCAACTGCACACATTACATCAGTACAGATCTTAATTGCACATAGCAACACAATAAATGAATGTGAAAACAGCTTAGTTAAACGCTCAGATTTATTGTGAAATATATGTAGAACAACCAGAAGGTTTTGAGGTCCAAACAAAGTGAAAAACTACATCTCAAATTGATCAATTTATTGTAACGTTTAAAGAAGTCAGGTGGAAGTTGGAATAAAATGCTATATGACCATTTAAGTAAAAATGAGTTTGAGTAGAATCCTGTAGAGCATACACCAAACCGAATGAAGATGGAAATGTCATAGTGATAAGATGAGTAGATGATCTCATCATAGGTGAGAGTAGTGAAACAATACTCAAGGATTTAAAAGGAATGCTTGCAACTAAATTCAAGATGAAAGACCTTGGAAGAATCAACAATTTCTAAAGCATTGACTTCTAACAAAGTGATGAGTTACTAAAGATGAACCAAATAGGCACATTTAAAAGATTATTGGGAAATTCAGTATGACAGATTGTAAGCCCAGATCAACACCATGTGAACAAAGGCTAGACGATGATGGTCACAATAATCCTGCAAAGTATCAAAAAGTATCAAAAAGTAATAGGCAGCTTACTATACACAATGGCATGCACATGGCCAGATTTAAGCTGGGTTATCAGTAAATGATCACAATGCTTATCAAAACCAAAAGAACAACATTTGGTCATAGCTAAATATCTGATGGAACATATGAACTATATCATCAAGAAGTGTAATCAAGACCTTAACACAACCATTACTAGAGGATGCATGGTAGAATGGGTTATAAATGTTTCTTTGGTGTTAATTTTATGTAATTTTTTGTAGGTTTGTACTTATGTATGTCATGGGAAATAATAAAACTTATATTCGGACAGAAAAGAATAGGAATAACAAATGATGATTTTGGTACTCCATTTTATTTTTGGAGGGAAAAAATACGCTTAAAATACTGAATACCAATATCTGACGTTCAAAAAAAAAAAAACAAGACTCAAAACTAAAATCACACAGTGATTCTGATGTGGGCTTCTGATGTGAATGCCACAGATGTAAACATATTGATATCAATACCACTTCATCAGTGATAAATGAAGGTAGCATTGTCCTTGATTACTAAGTAAAAAATCAAGTAATGGGTAAGTACTAAATAACTGAGCAAAAACGAATGTGGCAGCAAACTCTGAATAAGAGAACTTCCTCAAAGGCTTCAGAGAGAAATATACAACATAAAAGCAAAAAACAGGTTGTGCTTGGTAAAGATTAATAATTGCGGTAAATCACATGGAACAGACAATAACAAATATTATAGTATAGTCCTGGGTATTGTTATCGTGTAGTTCAGGGAAGAAGGTCTCGCTTCTTATAGGGATAAGTCTAATATTTGTTATTGTCTGTTCCATACCATTTGATTTACCGCAATAATTACTCTTTACTCAGCGCAACCTGTTTTTGCTTTTCCATTTTCCTGGATTACTGCCTGTCTGGCAGGATGATAGCAGATAATCAGATATGACCAAAAGTGCAAATAAGTCCAAGTTGGAATAGTTATTGAGTAATTTGTTTGGAATGTAAGTATTTTGTAAAAAAAAAAAAAAAAAAACAAGCCTGTTGTGAATAACATATATGAAAGCAAGTGGGGGTGTTGAGATATAATCCTCTCAATAGTGTTCATGTCCATGGTACAATAAAGTTATTGCCCTACTTCTTCCTCTGTTTAGTGTGGAGCTGTCAAGCGCTAAATCCGTGTGTGGTGTGTTCCTCTATTACTGTGTGTACTTGTCTGGTTGTCCTACCCTCAGTATACAGATTACTATACTGAGGAACATTCAAATATTCAAATATACATTTATGCAAATATATACTATTAAAGATAATTGAGATATGTCTTAATAACAATGTAGCATGTACTTTTTATATGCAACAGGTCATCTAAAGCACAAAACATCATGAGATAATATCATCAGTAGTGCAAATGAATTGAACTCTATCTGTTAAAATATAATTAATTTAGTCATACTGGAAATAAATGCCCTAGAAAAATAAAATGGCATAAGATTTTTTTTTTTTTTCCAGGAGTTCAATCAGAAGATATTCTGCTGAGAACTAAATAAATAAATAATTTTTCCTATTGCTACTGTACATCCCTTTGGGGAGAATAGTAAATGAAAGTGAAATGGACAGCCATGTATGATGTCAAATAAAGAGCAGTGACTTGGAAATCATTCCATATATTCTAGAGCTTTAGTGCATTTTGCAGAAAAATAGAAACAATAATCCACCCGTCTGCTGTACAAAATTCAGCAGCAAAGAAAGAAATGTAAAAAGATGTTTGCAACAAGCTATGCTTTGATGTATGTAAGTCATACACGTAAGTGTAATGGTCAATTAATGCTATCCGTCATCTCCAGCATTCTCTTTATTTTACTTGCTAATTTTAGACTTCCACACCACGCACCACAATTGTTAATAATAGTTAAAAATATAATTTTTTTTATTAATAGTAGTATTTACAAAGCACTGACATATTATGCAGTGTTGCACAAAATTATAGGTTTAGAACTAGTACTTAATAGGACAACAGAAGTAAAATGTCATATCTCTCAGTATTGAATGGTATAAATGCAGAGAAGGAATGGAAAGCCTGCAAGGGAATGTGTTAGTGATTTGGCAAAGGGGTAATCATTCCCTAAGGGCATGTCTAGTTGGCATGCAGGCATGCCAGGCTGACTGGCAGCTGCACTGGCCAGCCCCACTCAGACATCATAGTATCATATCTTTTCTCAGTGAATAATTGTCATGTACAATTAGTGTAAACGTATTAGCTTGAAATTAAACCATCAATTTTCTATTCCAGTGCAGTATTACAATTTTATAGAATTACAAAATAGACTCGAATAACTCACAACAATTGGGTGGAGAAAATCAGGATGGGGTGGACGTGGCCCTGAGAGGACATAACCAGCGATGTCACTAGCAATGCCCAGAATTGGTGGGTCTATCCACTGACAGGCTTCTTAGCCGGCCCCCAGTTTTAAGTTTTTATGGTGCCTGGAGTTCAGATTTACTAGTGGTTAAACCATTTATAAACGATTTAGATATTTAAACTCTCAAACTGATTTAAGCTTAGGTTGACCGAGTCTATCAACGGCCACCCTTCCACGGCTTAATCATTGAAGCTGGTTTTTAATTTTGTAAGGCATAGATTGGCTACAATAACTAATACTTTAGTTCAGGCTTCCCCAAATTCCGGCACTCCAGATGTTGCTGAACTACAACTCCCATGATTCTAGGCTGAGAATCATGGGAGTTGTAGTTCAGCCACATCTGGAGGGCCGGAGTTTGGGGAAGTCGGCTTTAGTTGAATGGAGAATTAAGTAAGGGCTATGGACGCTCGGGCTCAGCAGTAAGTGTCAACTATTTTCATACAGCAGGCCATAGTGTTTAAGGTTTTTTATAGTGCCCCTTTAAAACATTTCACTTCTATGGTAAACTAAACGCAATTTGAATTAAGCTTAAAGCTTGAGTTCTACATTCAAACAATGATACAAATAACATGTTTTGTGGAGACATATGGTTGTTTCAAACTCAATCCCAAAAGTTAAATAAGTGAGACTTCAAAGAGCCTGCAACGGGTAAAATGGTACTAAGCAGAACTACTATGATACTATATTATAGATACTATATTATAGTTACAGGGAAAATCCAGGGTTGGGTTGAACCCTATTAAATAATTCATTAAAATATCTACATTTACTAATGCTTTAAAGACATGCAAACATTATATTGTAAACATTTGATACAGTTCCACACAATAGATTAGTGTTCAAACTCAAGGAAATCTGTCTAGATGGAAATGCTTGTTCTTGGGTAGAACATTGGCTTAAAAACAGAGTACAAAGAGTTGTCATTAATGGTACATTTTCAAGCTGGACAGAGGTGGCAAGTGGTGTCCCTCAGGGGTCTGTTCTGGGACCCCTTCTATTTAACATGTTTATAAATGATCTTGAAGACAGCATTGGAAGTCATGTTTCAGTGTTTGCAGATGACACAAAACTTTGTAAAATAATACAATGTGAGCAAGATATTACTTTGCTGCAGAGGGATTTAGATAGAATGGGGGACTGGGCACTCAAATGGCAGATGAAATGTAATGTTGAAAAATGCAAAGTTATGCACTTCGGCGTAAAGAATACACAGGCAACGTATACCCTTAATGGAAGCGAATTAGGGATAACAACACACGAAAAGGACTTAGGAATTGTTATAGACAACAAACTATGCAACAATGTGCAATGTCAATCAGCAGTATTATTCTCGGGACGAGAATATAATTTTGCCTCTTTATAAATCACTGGTAAGACCACATATTGAATATGCTGTGCAATTTTGGGCACCTGTTCTAAAGAAGGATATTATGGCACTAGAAAAAGTGCAGAGGTGGGCTACAAAATTAATAAAAGGAATGGAGCATATCAGCTATGAAGAAAGGTTAACAAATTTAAACCTATTTAGTTTAGAAAAGTGTCGCCTGAGAGGGGATATGATAACATTATACAAATATATTCGGGGCCAATGCAAACCAATGTGTGGAAATCTATTCACAAACCGGACTTTACATAGGACACGAGGCCATGCGTTTAGACTGGAAGAAAGAAGATTTTGTCTAAGGCAAAGGAAAGGTTTTTTTACAGTAATGTGGATGGTGGTTTTACAGGATGTGGAATTCTCTTCCTGAAGAGGTGGTTTTATCAGAGTCCATACAGAGTCCATACAGCTACTGGATGCATACTTGCAAAAACAGAATTTTCAAGGATATAATCTTTCAATGTAGGGTAATAACTGCTTGATCCAAGGATAAATCTGACTGCCATTCTGGGGCCAAAAAGGAATTTTTTCCTAGCTTGTTGCAAAATTCTGTTTCAAACTGTTTTTTTTTTTTGCCTTCTTTTGGATCAACAACAAAAAACAAATGTGAGGAAGGCTGAACTTGATGGATGCAAGTCTCTTTTCAGCTATGTAACTATGTAAAAACTATGTAATCTACATTTCTACATTTGCTACAAATACAGATTCCTACCGTGACCTTCCGGAGACTAGGAAGTATCTAACATCTGTCAACCCATCCCATTATTTTCAGTGAGACAGCTAAACATATCCCATAAATTATGCCAAGCATGGGTTCATGGGAGATGTATTTCCATTCACGAAAAGCATGAAACAGATGTATCTTGGCGTGAGTTTTTTTTAATGCCTTCAGGATACTTCAAAATATGGTCTGTCATGCACAAAAGGATTTCTGTGTTTTTTGTGGTTGCAAAGTATGTAGGTGAGTTGTATAGTTGTTAAATGGTCAATTATGTTGGTGAGTGTATATCTTTGTGGTGTGGAAATGTAAATTGTTTTCCATTATGTTTATTATCATTGAATGGGCTAAATATTTGAAAGGCACATGGCATGTTCATGATCAAAACGTTTTTGCCTTGAAATTATAACCACATTCCTTGCTATTATATATAGATACTCTAAAGTCTTTAAATTTAATATAAAAGCTGATTTAATTGTTTTATATAAAAATGCAAATAACATAGACAGAAGTAAAATGTGATTCAATTTGTATTATGCATGGAGTCACAGTATATAAAAATGTATATTGATATATTGAAATAGTCAAATCTATATGACTTTTGATTTCTCTTTTTTGTCTTTCTGTAAATGTACACTGAATAAATATATTAGAATGTCAATATCATAACAATGGAAACCAATTTTTTATCTGCCACTTGTGAAGTTATTACATTAGAAATACATTCTAGTTTTTCCAACTTTGAGACAGTTGCAATCTTTCTTGCCATGTCAGCTTTCTATGACAGTTTTCTAATAAAAAGCATGTTGCAAAAATAAGGACAATGTCACAGGATAATTAATGGACCATGTCTTATTCTAAAAAGCAATATCTAAAAACTGGCAAATTCGATTAAGATGAAAAGAAGCATTGCTACAACAAACAACATGTTGCAAACCTTAGTAAATGATTTTCGTTTTCAATACTCTTTTGATACCAACTTAATATACCTGAAATTAACAGGTGTAACTACGTAAACAGATAACATGTTAAAATTGCATATCAATAAAAGACCATTGTACGTCACAAGACAAAATAAATTCATTACATTATATAGGATGCTATATAGAATGAAAAACAACAGTATGAACATTTAATAATAAAACAATTGTAATATATTTTATTGTTTACACAGTGCAACACAAAGTTATAGCTTTCCTGTGGTAACAAAGGCTATGTTCCTCCAGCCTTTTGTTTTTTCATCATGTTGAGTAGGGTATACACTTTACGTCAATCCAGAGCCCTTATAGAATCAAAACAGCCTTTTCAAAGTGAACTCACGCAACACCAAGCACTGTTATCCAGTGATGGATGTCTCTCTCACACACACATCTCCTTTTGGCATTACAGGTATATTTCGGGTCCAAACTTAAAGAAATTGAATACTTAATATTTAAACCAACTCCAAAACTGTTTAGAGTGTTGAAATTAAGACCGGGTCTTGGTGATTTTATTATTCTCTCCACTATCCACTCCTCTCCACTCAGAATTGGCCTATGTCATAATATTATACAAGGTACAAACAGTGGCACAACCATGTTTGTTCAGGACACCCTTTGTGCAAAAAAAGCAAAAAAAGATTTCCAGGTGCTCAAAGTGTGAAAGCCGCAGGCAGATTTATTGTAACAAAACAGACATCAACGTTTCGACCTACCAAGAGGTCTTTGTCAAGCTTGTGCAATGTGATATCTCTCACAATTATTAGGAGGGCAGGTAACAGCAAGTTCACAAAGTTGTACTATTATACACAAAAAAATATATGAATAGAGAAGGAGGCAGAGGAGGGAGAAACAGAAAATAAAAATGAGAAAGAATCAAAATAAAAAGGAGAGAATTATAATGTGAATGGCAAAGAATACGTCTTATAAAATAAAAGAAAAAATAATAAAAGTATGTCAGGCACTTCAAAATGAATATAGTGCTCAAATTAGTGTCAAACTGATATATAAAACAAGCGCTTCCCCAAAACACTTAACTGATATAATCAAACAAAAACTAATATATATACCAGTAGGGAAAACATTATGACACAATGAATAAATAAATATACATGCATATACTTGATAAATTTGGTATCATAAATCAATATAAGGTGCCTAAAATAAAACACAGAAACACAACATACATAGTGTGAACTTTAAAAACATATATGGTTGAAGGGTGAGGTAGGAATATCACTCACATATCACAGAGCCGTAACAGGCTCAGTAAAATAAGTTTACGGGTGCCAGTTATAGCTACAGGAGATCCAGCTTTCCAAGAGCAGGAAACAGGACATCAAAGGGTCCCACCACAGGAATATTTATTAACACAAATTAAAAACATGTACAGAAAAAATCTTAGAGTGGTAGTGGGAGTATAAAAGAGAAATTGGTCCACAAATGGGTACCATTCACCACCTTCCAGTAACCCAAGAAATTAAAGTGCAAACAAATATAAAGGTTTGTAGTAAATAGCAGCAAATGCATTTAGTAAATCAAGCCTTCTTCAAGTGCTGGTGAGTTAATCCACAGTCTGAAATTTATGTCATCTTTCAAACAGGGAACATATGTTTCCTGTTGCCGGTGATCGGGCTCAGACGTGAAGTCATTTCTGGCTCTCACTGATGACATCACAGACCCCTGGAACATAGCCGGAATACGGCGTTGATGCATCCCTTTACATAATGCCATATCTAGTCTTCCATCACCACAGGTCCCATCGATTCATTTTTTAACCCGATCTCCGGAAACAGGAAACATATGGTCCCTGTTTGAAAGACCTAATAAATTCCAGACTGTGGATAAACTCACCAGCACTAGAAGAAGGCTTGATTGTTGAAACGTGTTGGTTTGTGAGGGCAGTTTAACCACTCCTAAAATTATAGGTGTCCATACAATACCATTCTATGTATTTTGTTTCTCTATTTACTGTAGATATTTTGTGATTTTATCTTCATGGAGTATTTGGAGAAGTCGTTTTGCATATTGAGTAGAAGTGTGAAAAAAGGTGTAAATTCATTTGTTTATATACCCTCACCATGTTGCCTTTCACTGTAATAATAGGTTGTGTGTGTTTTTGTTTGTTGATACATCCCTGTGTGTACAAAGGACTAGACTATGTGCTGAAGCATTTGATGTCTGCAACTAGTTGACACATTGATAACATATCCTAAACAGCATCAAATACAGAATTGCTTGACTGTCTCATGTTCAAGGTTTCAATAGCTCAGTCATGCTGGGATCAGCCTGTACTGGGACTCACAGAGGCTTCTGATGCTGCCACATGGTAATGAGAATTTGATCATTGTAACATCTAGTTGGCTTTTATTGGGATAATTCACTTGTGAGGCATCCATGAATGGCTCAGTTTCATTGGGATTAGAAAGACTCATAGTTCTAGGAGCAATTAAAAGTACAGTGTATATTGGCCATAATTTAGCATTCAGGTATACTCTCTCTGATTAAATCACATGGGTACATTGGCCATCACTCAAGGGTAAAATGTGTTTAGAATTTTGAATACTGTGCAAGGCAGCTTGCCAATGATTAAAACACAATGGACACTAACATTGTCAAACCAGGTGTATTGTCTCTGCAGTTTTATTTATTTGGTTTCTGTCTTCTTTTTTTAGCTTA
Organism: Pelobates fuscus; assembly: GCF_036172605.1. Taxonomy (NCBI): domain Eukaryota; kingdom Metazoa; phylum Chordata; class Amphibia; order Anura; family Pelobatidae; genus Pelobates; species Pelobates fuscus. The sequence continues at coordinate 175,171,005 of NC_086318.1, read as the reverse complement.
TTTTAGGAATAAGAATACAAATTTTAGAAAAATTATTTTAATTTTTTTATTTTAAATTTAAAGAATCTGGTCCAGCTTTGATCCTACTGAATTGGACATCATGCGGAGTGCAGGAATATCAATCTCTTTTGGTAGAAACATTATAATCAGTCTCCACAAATACACAATTCTTAGAGTGCATTGCTCACCCATCTATGACTTTACTTAAGTCTACAACTATTAGGTCAAATAAGTGTTCTCTTCTCTTTACTTCATCAATTCCTTGTTAATTCCTGCCTCATCTTAACACTATTTCCTGTGTTCACAATGATTTTATAGGACTCCGTGTCTACTGTCATCGCTTATCCTCAATGATAAATGTCAGACATTTACCTCAGGCATCAATCACTACTCTTCACCATCATCTTATAGGTGGCAGATGTTTCCTCCACAGTATTTGAGACAGGCTCCTTCTTTCCCTGAAACACTATACAGCAATATCACTTTTATGATATTTTTTTTTTCAATATCACTATTATGGACTACATGTGTGACATTTCGCAAACCTATTACAGGTCCAAGGGACCTCAGGATTCTCCCTCCTGTATGATTACAATGTTGCAGGTCTGGGTCACATAGTCACACAATACAGGCTTTTTGTATTGTACTTATCATCAACTGGGAAGCTATTAACAAATAAAAATCACAATCCTGATATATAATGAGTGGAGTTAATCTTTAATGGCAGTCATCTATTTATAAGGAATAATAAAAAAGAAAACCAACTGGAAATATGTATTGTAGAAGATTTATTTTTTATTTCAAAGCAAAGATCTAGAGATGCCACTCCAATAACCCCTATGTTAATTTGGCCCTGATCATATGAGGTATTCCAGATTACAAAATAAGAAAAAAAGAAAGCAGATAGGGCATACAGGTAAGGGATACTAAGCATGCTAACAACCATGGTTACTACTGATTTTGGATAGCCACATCAATGGACTGAGTTCATATGCTGATGATTAATATAAAATATTTAATGAAAAACTACCTTTAATTAAATGCAATGGTTTTTTAATGAATGTTCTAAACATTATCCATTTGAAAAAGAGAATTATGACTTGTTTCTTCTTCTTGCACTGAAATAGTTAATAACATCAGAAAACGGGGTACATGTTGATCCCATTAACGCAAAACTGGAATTAAGGTATTTTACTTTATTATTAGTATTTAATAATTATCCTATTAATATTGCTATTCAGGGCAAATATAATTGAGCTACAGGCATAACATTGTAAAATATTGTAGCTAAAATGATAATATGTATTAGCATAATAAATTATCATTAATCATTGCACAATGACACGATGCATATCTTATGGGCATGATTTACATATTATAATGAAATAGCAGTGATATCTGCCATGCAGCTGTAGTAGATATTACATACGTAAGTGATAAATTATCAATATACCCTTTGTATAGTATTGTATAACTTTGCTGAGTCTGATTGATAGCCCGTGTGTTTTATGTTTCGTGAAAACCAAGTAATTCTTTATAACTGTGCAGTGGATAATTCTCTCAATGCATAACACCAGTCTTTAACTCAAAACAGACCTATTATCAACATGTTTTTATATACTGCAAAAAGGCCAGGACTGACCATCAGGCAAACAGTGCAGATGCCCAGTGGGCAACAATGGCAATGGGCAAAGGCCAGCAGGGATCTTCAAGGGATCTTCTTGGGTGGCCCCTTTAGGGGTGGCACTGCCAGCGCATTGATATAAAGAGCAGGTCCTCAATTGCTCCAGCTTAATTGCTTCAGTGCAGGCCCAGTGCACATGGGGGGCTACCCCTCCCACCAAGACCCAAGCTAAGTAAGAGGGAGAAGGTAGTATACTGTTGACTTTTTAAAAATAATTTCATCAGAAATTGAATGTTCCCCCCCCTATGACTTACAGACCCATGCCGCCCTCTCACACCCAGCAGCCCATGTCCCCTCTCACAATCCTCAGTCTTTGTTGCCCTTTCACACCCAGCAACCCCATGTCCCCCTCTCACACCTAGCAGACACACATTCCCTCTCACACCCAGCAGCCCCATGTCCAACTTTCATACCCTTCTGCCCCATGTCCCGTCTCACAGCCTGAAGCTGCACATTCTCTCTCACACCCAGTAGCCCCTATGTCCCACCATCACACCCTGCAGCCACTTATTCCCCTCTCACACACCAGAGCCCCATGTCCTCCTCTCACAACTTGAAGCCTTTGTGATGACACAACATACACCCTCTCAGGCTGCCCCCCTTCTATGGCTGCTCTGCCCTTATTTATAGGAATACTCTAGTAGTTGTATGTGCAAAAACATATGTAAGAAATATATGCCTCACATTTAATGCGTTAATGGTTTCTAGAGAAGTAAGTTTAGCTTTTATTTGTGTAAATGTAAATGTGTTCAAAATAAACTGTTGGACATCTTTGCTTGCATTCCATTTACAGAAACATCAGTATACTAGACAGAAGGAAACAATTGCTCATTTGACGCCAAGAGTTGAAAATTAGAATGTATGTAATAGATCAGTAATTAGTAATGGATACATTTAAGATAAATTTTGAGTAAAGTGACCAAAGAAAGATTGTAACAATGTATGAAGGCAGACGGTAAGCAATCATACATGAAGAAATCAGTTGAAAACTAGGATCAAGTAGAACAGGATCATATTTGAAAACAACAAACAAACAAACAAACAAACAAACATGATATAATACATAACAACAAAGTGCAGAAACAAACCAAATAGAAATTCCTAGCAAGCAACAATGAAACATCACCAAAACAGCACCTGGAGGTAAACTCCAGAACAACTAAGCACCAGATGAAGTTCAGTGATTATGTAAACAAAAATCATATGTATAAAACATATCTTTCTAGCGAGTCACTTCACACTGGTAAGTTGCAATTTTAAGTCAGATGTACATCAATGACAAAAAAAAAATTATATTGTTTATTTTATAAGATATACAACGGGATATACAAAGGAAAGACAAAGGAAAACATAGTAAAAAAGAAAAAAAGAACAAGGAGTGTTTCTTCAACTTTTAAATTAATAATTCATTTTGGCTACAAATTAGGTTTTCAATATGAAAAAAGCTAATTTTGTTTGATATCGCTAAAGCACTTGAGATTTCAACAAATAAATCTTAAATGAGCATTTCACATTTTAGAAATTTTGTTATTTATATAGAGATACCAACAGAACAAACACAATAAAAAAAATGAATAAGGCAGTGATATTTTTTTAATATCTTGCAACAGTTTATAAGCATCTACTTATGGACAGTTTTCAGAGTAATGCAGTTTAGGGGGCATCCATAGAACCAAGGGAGAGGGCAATTCCTAACAGATTGTGATAATTTCTTATGATGATTCAAACAAACTAAATCAAAGATAAAGTGAGCCAAAGCCACTTGTGTAAAATGTAGGAGAAGAAACCGATTGCTTTTTTTTTTTTTTGTGCTTTCCAATCATTACTTGCAGACATTCTGCTTGATACAATAATATTATAGAACAACTATATAATATAATAGATAACTATATGGACAAGCGCAACCAGTGACATAACGATATGACACTGGAAGATGAGCCCCTGAGGCCAGAAGGTGCCTACCGCATTACTGAGGAAGAGCAGAGGGCGAGTACAGGTAGCACCAGATCTAATGAACTAGTTGGGCCAAAGCCGAAAGGACACGCAACTGCGGATGTATTTGGAGGGGAAAGGAAAGTCCGCTGCTGCAAAGAACAATTTAACATAGGAACCTGGAATGTTAGAACTATGAACCAAGGCAAATTGGATGTGATCAAACATGAGATGACAAGGTTAAACATCGATGTCCTGGGAATTAGTGAACTCAAATAGACTGGAATAGGACATTTCACATCAGAAAACCATCACATCTTCTACTGTGGTCAAGAATCCTGCAGAAAAAATGGAGTAGCCATCATATTGAATAATCGGGTGGGCAAAGCAGTGCTCAGCTACAACCCAATAAATGACAGAATGATTTCAATTCAAATTCAAGGCAAGCCGTTTAACATCAAAGTGATCCAAGTTTATTCTCCAACCATGGATGCTGAAGAGGCTGAAATTGTAGAGTTATATGAAGATATTCAACACATGATAGATATAACACCAAGAAAAGATGTTACTATCCTCATAGGAGACTGGAATGCTAAAGTAGGGAACCAAAAGATACCTGGAATTACTGGCAAGTTTGGCCTTGGAGTTCAAAATGAAGCAGGTCAGAGATTAGTACAATTCTGTCAAGATAATTCTCTTGTCATAGCAAACACCTTCATCCAACATCCTCCGAGACGACTCTACACATGGACATCACCAGATGGACATACAGGAGACCAATTACAAACTATTAAAGCATTGCTATCACAACTCACAACTACTGCACAAATTCAATGCTAAGATTTAAATTCTGTGTTGGTAGTGTGAATAGGAAGTGAGCTCTCTGTTCCACTTTTGGTAGCAATGTCCGACTATAGCCCCCTATTGGCAACTCATACATTTAACCATGAAACATTTAGAGGGAGATGCTGCAGCCATCAACCTCTGCAGCCATTAGGGATGCATGGTCCATCATACCTTGATGCCAATATCTTGTTACAAAAAATCTGTAACTAATTGCATCTAAATCTCTGATCATATCCTCTGGCGGCAGAGGAGCATGCTGACGCTCCATCACTAGATCACCACAGTGGAGGACACTGTTGGCTTCCATCCAAAATAGGTTAGAAACATTTCATTAGAAGAGCTGAACAGGGTATTAGCTGATAGCTTATAGAGGGCATATACCTTATCTTCTCCTCTCCAAAGAAAAAATCAGCATCTTCAATCCTTATTGTTTTTTTTGTTTTTGTTTTTGCTGTTTTCCTCTTCTTCTTCCTCTTTCTCTCATCACCTTTTTCCTCTCCCTCACACACTTACACGTAACCATTTCTCCATTATCCTTCATCTCTCCCCATTATATTTTCAGCCCCTCCATTACAAACCAATTTTAAAACTTAGACCTCATTTGCCATCAAACACCCTCTGACAACAATGGCAACCTCTCTTCTACATATCCAACCAGTCTACATATTTCAGAGAAGCAACACTTATGACAATATAGTTAACCTTCTGCTTAATCACTACTTCTATTCTACTTGAACTTTAAAAGTCTACTGATACTAATTATTATATTTCTGTTGCAAAATTTTTTTGTGAAGTTGTTCTTATTTCATTGTCCTTTCCTTGGAAAACTCTGCACCTAAAGCTCTTTATAATATAATTTGTCAAAAAAAACAACAACTCCCCCCCTCGCCCCCCCCCCCCCCAAAGCGACAGTTTAAATTATTAGATATCAACTAAAATAATTCTAAAAATGTGTATAAATTATGAAGATTTTAACAGGAAATATGACCACAAGTGACCACATTTGTGAGGCACCTTCTCCCTGTCTTAATGCACACCCCTTTCTACTAGCAATCCTCTGTGCTAAGAAGTCTATTTTAATAACCTCCTTTTGTTTGAAACTCAGGAACTTCTTGCTCTGTCATTCAAACATGTCTGTCCTGAGGGTAGCCTGAGCCGTGCCTGCACTTCCTTGACATTGTCCAACTCTCCACCTTCATAATTCTTATCCTACTTTAATCTTCGAGTACCTTCTGTCTTGAAATCAAAGGATTATAATTCCAGCTATTTTTTTTCTCATGGTTTTCCTTTATTATTTTGCATAAATACTGCATCTATCCATAATCTTGCATTCTATACCTCCACTCGTGTTTGCACGATTTACTATGTCTTTCCCAGCCTGGCAGGAAAATTACATAAATTTGGCCAATCATGCAATTAAGGGTGGCAGGCAAAACACGTGTTTGTGAAAATTATTTTTAATGTGTGTGAAAAAGATTAAAAAGACTTTTCACAGCATGTTCAATATGCTGTCTTTTTTCTTTGGCTAAAAATGTTCCATTGTGCATGAAGTGCTTGGGCTTTAAATTTGCTATTTCACCATTACCTGGCACTCATAGCCCACTCACTCTCAGCATTCATGGGCAGAGTTTAACTATGGTAGCATTGCATACGCTATTGCACCGTGTGCATATGTACAATTTAAGGCAGAAATGCAATGTAATTCAAATAGTGTTAACCATCACAATAGAATTCTCACCTCAATACCTCAGTCTATGTGCTATTAGTTAATGCATTTGAATTTTAAGCATTTAGGGATGGATTTTCGTAACAGAGTAAGCAAGGGTTTATTCTGCTTACTGAATAGTAATTCCTCCAATGAAGTGTATGGAGAATTGCAATTCGGCAAGCAGAGTAAACACTTCTAAATGTTTTTTTTAAGTGAGAGAGATCAAATAAGGACATTTATAACCAATATACTGTGCATTAACATATAATGGATGAAACAAGATTGGAAGTAGATAGTAACAAAGCAAGAAATAATGCTGTGAGACTTAGATTGACACACAATAGTTCTTTACAAGAAATCAAAAACTCATATTGTCAGCAGCCCATTATGGAGTCAGCACAGGATTTCAGACACACAGACAAGCATCAGAAACTGAATTAAAACATAGAATATTATTGCAGTATCTTTCCATAAAATGTTGCGATGTTACATTCTCTTGGTTTTCATGGTGATTCATCCAGAAAAGCTCATTTTTGCCATGCTAAATCCCCCCTAATATGTCCTGTTTTTTAAATTGCTGTAGGAAGATTTAAACCAGTGTAAACTTTCCCACCAGGAAACAAGGGGTCCCCAGTCCCTATACCAACCCTATTCAAAAGAAATAATAGAACCTACCACACACAGGGGCGGGCTGGGCCGGGGGGCAGGGAGGCAATTGCCCCCCAGGCCGCCCGAAATTATTTTAGGACCGGCCGCGGCGGGCCGGCCCTTTAAATGCTGCAGCCGCCGAGCGCTCTGTAAAGAGCGCTCAGACGGCTGCAGCTGCTTTTCCCTCCCCTCACCTCCCCTCCCCTGTAGGTGGCCGAGCTGCACTCCGGTCCGCGGTCCCGGCCGGAGTGATAGGAAGGTGCTCAGTGTGCACCTTCCTGTCAGTCCGGCCGGGTACAGGAAACAGAAACTCCTGTTCCGCGCGGAACAGGAGTTTCTGTTTCCTGTACCCGGCCGGACTGACAGGAAGGTGCACACTGAGCACCTTCCTATCACTCCGGCCGGGACCGCGGACCGGAGTGCAGCTCGGCCACCTACAGGGGAGGGGGTAAGAAAAAGAGGGGGGGGGGGGGGCGGAGAGAGAGAGTAAAAAGAGGGGGGGAGAGTAAGAAGAGGGGAGGGGGGAGAGTAAAAAGAGGGGAGGGGGGGAGAGTAAAAAGAGGGGAGGGGGGAGAGTAAAAAGAGGGGAGGGGGGGAGAGTAAAAAGAGGGGAGGGGGGAGAGTAAAAAGAGGGGAGGGGGGGAGAGTAAAAAGAGGGGAGGGGGGGAGAGTAAAAATAGGGGAGAGTAAAAAGAGGGGAGGGGGGAGAGTAAGAAGAGGGGAGGGGGGGAGAGTAAGAAGAGGGGAGGGGGGAGAGTAAGAAGAGGGGAGGGGGGGGAGAGTAAGGGGAGGGGGGGGAGAGTAAGAAGAGGGGAGGGGAGGAGGGGAGGGGAAGGGGGGAGAGTAAGAAGAGGGGAGGGGAGGGGGGAGAGTAAGAAGAGGGGAGGGGGGAGAGTAAGAAGAGGGGAGGGGGGAGAGTAAGAAGAGGGGGGAGAGTAAGAAGAAGGGAGGGGGAGAGTAAGAAGAGGGAGGGGGAGAGTAAGAATAGGGGAGGGGGGAGAGTAAGAGGGAGGGGGGAGTAAGAAGAGGGAAGAGAGGGAGTAAGAAGAGGGAAGAGAGGGAGTAAGAAGAGGGGAGGGGGATAATAAGAGGGGAGGAGTAAGAAGAAGGGGGAAGTAAGAAGGAGGGGAGATAAGAAAAAGAGTGGGGAGTAATTAGAAGAAGGGGGTAAGAAGAAGAGGGGGGTAAGAAGAAGAAGGGGGAGTAAGAAGAAGAAAGGGGAGTAAGAAGAAGAAGGGGGAGTAAGAAGAAGAGGGGGGAGTAAGAAGAAGAGGGGGGAGTAAGAAGAAGAAGGGGGTAAGAAGAAGAATGGGGTAAGAAGAAGAAGGAAGGGGTAAGAAGAAGAAGAGGGGGTAAGAAGAAGTAGGAGGGTTAAGAAGAAGAAGGGGGTAAGAAGAAGAAGGGGGGTAAGAAGAAGAAGGGGTGAGTAAGAAGAACACAGGGAGGAGGGGGGGGTAAGAAGAACACAGGGGGGGTGAGAACACACAGAGGGAGGAGTGAGAAGAACACAGGGAGGGTGGAGGGGGGATGAGAAGAGCACAGGGAGGGTGGGTGAGTGTGAGAAGAGACCGCTAGGGGAGGGTGGGGGAGAGACCACTAAGGGGCAGGGGAGAGCTCTAAGGGACAGAAGGGACAGCTCTATAGGACAGGGGGCAAGACAGGGAGCTCTTTAACACTACGCACACACACACACACACACACACACACACACACACACACAATGCACCCCTATACATACACAGAAACACAACATGCTTCCCTTACACACAGAGAAACACACAATGCATCCATTACACACACACACAAAGACAATGCATCATTTGCACACATACACAGAAACATACAATGCAAACCCTTACACACACATGCAAACACACACACTGTTTTTCTTACATACACACAGAAACACAATGCATCTCTTACACTCAATGCAAACACATACAGACACACACCTTGCATCCCTTATGCATACAAACACAGATTCACACAATGCATCCCTCACACACAACCAGAAACACATAATACATCCCTTATACACAAATACACACTGCTTCCACTACACACAAACACACTGCATCACCTGCACAAACTGGTATCCCTATACACTACATACCATAAGCACACATATGAGATAACACATAACACATCCCCTACACACTCCACTCCCTGTGAGCGAGCTCATGGGTGGGTGGGTGGAACATATAAGTGGACTTATGAGTGGGCCTTATGGGCATACTCACCGTCAGGCACTGGGGCCCAGACCTTGAGCTGTGTAAGAGGCCCCCAAAAAATGGAGCTGCTTCCAATTCTCCCAGAACGTTGAATTTTGTGACCACAGTTGCAAACAGCCTCCAGAGGTCCTGTTCTACACCAGACCAGTGGAGCCAAACTGCAGCCCATCATCATCCTCATCTAATTGTAAGTAGGCAATCTAGTATATTATTAGTGACACTAATCTATAATTTACCTCACATTAAAGGGACACTATAGCTTAATGAAGTGGTTCTGGTGTCTATAGCTTGTCCCTGCAGGCTTTTTAATGTAAACACACACTGTGTGCAGCACTGGCGTTAGTTCATATGGCAGATCATATGGGTGGGGCATTGTGATGTCACATGGGGGGGCGGCAAATTTATATTTTGTCTAGGGCGGCAAAAATCCTTGCACCGGCTCTGATCCTGGGCAGGTGCACCAGTCTACTGGTGACCCACAGGAGGGGAGTGCACTGATTGCACTGCACTCTCCTCCTGCCCAGACCCGTCTTGACCGCAGTGCAAGTGCCCTCTGCCCCTAATTTACAGTGGCTCACACTCACAACAAGCAGTGCCTAGAGCCCTTTGCAGAGACGGAAACAAAGAGGTTCTGCGGCAGCTGGCCGTCCTGCAAGCATTACATTAAACAGCTGTTCCCCATGCAGCCACAGGTGGCGTTGTGCTGAGAGACTGATTACTCTTCACTTCCTCCCAGCCTACAGAGCAGCGCATGGGGGAGAGAGAGGAGGAGGCATGATTTAATCTTACAATAAATCCTCTAAGCAAACCTTTATAAATTTGGGGGGATCAGCTCTGTTTCCACAGTTTATTGGTGTTTACTCTGATGTCTGTATTAATATTGAGGGATGTCTAAGTAGTAACATCAGTGTGTGTCAGCAGGGCCAGCCGTTAGGGTGGGCAAGCTGTGCGGTCACGCAGGGTGCCATGACAACAGAGGCGCCCGGCGGCCAACACAGCTCACAAGTTGGGTACACCAGCATATTTAATTTAAACGATTCGCTGGTGGTCCACTGGTGCGCACCAGCAGTAGGTGCAGTCAGATCATATCCTCTCCCTCGTGGTTCCGGCGCTCAGTTAGTGAGTCAGAGCACAGGCTCAGAGATTCTCAGCCTGGCTCTGACAACATTGAAAGTCGCAGCCGTGAAGGAGCGGGTATGGCAAAGAGCTACTGATTAGCCTCATATCAATATCCATTATAAAACCAGAAAAAGGTGGGCATGGATGGTGAACTGATTTGGTGGCGCAATGGGCCACTTGACTGGTTTTGCCCCCCAGGCCTAAGGCTGCCAGCCCTCCCCTGACCACACATATATATGTATATATACACCTCACACAAATAATAGTGTATATAGGTTTCCCCACACTGTGCCAGTTATTGCATTGTGTGGGGAAAGTGCACTTCTATTGGCTATCAGAGTGCTCTGATTGGTTGGCTTGTAAGGGTTTTCTCCACTATGATAGATCAGTCTGTGGTTAGCCCTAATGGAGCGAAGATTAATTAATTTGCAATTTTTTTCTGCATTTCTTTTTTGCGAATCAGACGTCATTTGAATTTTCATTATTTGCACCAGTTATGGATTTTAATTTGCCCTTTTAGTTTTTTAGAGGTAATAGGTTTATTGTCCCCCTTCACTATTATTAGTAGGTATGGTTATATATTTTTCAGGTTTGGTGGTAAGGGAATTTGTGACCTCCAGTCACTTAATGAGAGGAAGAAATCATCAATGTTGGACCAGTTAGGAAAGCATTTGGAGGCTAGTGTGCATGTATGGCAAAATATTGCTCCACCAATCAGATGGTATCTGTTATATTACATGTTAACGCTGCAAAGAACAGCAAAGTTTTCAACTGCAGGGTTGAAAGAGGGGGCACATGGCACCCAGACCACTTTGTTGAGAGGAAGTGGTCTTTTAATGTGACAGACAAAGCAGTAGGAGGTTTGCCCTCTTAAGACGACACAAGTAACTGTCCATCAATGTGCTTACCGTAAGTATACCATCAATAGTAATGAGTCCTTATCAGTATATCAATTTAAGTTGCATAGAAGATATGTACAATATGTAAGAAATCACATTGTGACTGCTTTATGTATCGTTCGTCCAGCTGACAGTACATTGAAGCTGTAACTATGTTTAACCATCAAGCATTATCCACAAGCAGCAAGAGTTCAATGTCTGCAAAATCTGCCACTGTGTTTACTACCTGCTTTCCTTATCCCATTAAAATTTAAGATTTACAAAAAAAAAACAATTACAAAATTATCAGATTTAAACGGTTCATTAAGAGTTCAAAAGGACGTCTATTTTGTTATCTGCTACTAAAAGATATTGACCTGCATTAGAAGACAAATTAAGGAGTTTCAATACTAATTGATGCAAAAAGCTAAAGTAGTTCAGAGGCGAAGACAAATTATTACAATTCCCTAGTGACCACTTTAATCAGCTCTTTTACATAACACTGTATAAGCAGATCTATTTATAATCTTGTTCAGAAACAATATTTCACTGACACAAAATATCTTATTTTTATCCCTTATATATTTCCTATTACTTAAAGCACATACAGCTTTTCAGGTTCATTGCAGGGTAACAAATAACCGAGTTGTCATTAAGAAAAAAACATTGTAAACACTTTACAACCTAAAAACAATAAATTTCCACTGTCAGTGACATAAAACACTGGCACCCCTTGACATGTTAATAAACTCTGTACTGTTTTAAGTGTCTTAAATCAAGCAACCTGCTTACGGTAGGTGTTTATTAACTTGGGATGATTAAGTACTATATAATAATTTCTTGTATTCAATATGCACAATGTCACTAAGCCAGGGGTGTAACTAGAAATAAATACTCTGTGTGTTTTATATCAAAGACCAAGAGTGCTTACAACAACACTGAGCCAGAACACTGTAAAGATTGCCAACCCCCTTGGAAAAAAAAGAAAAATCCAAGGCCAGTGGGGATGAGCACTGAACTTCGAACAAGTCTAAATGGTCTCTTTAGGGACACACTGGGTTATTCAATTTAGTGTGAATTGTTGGAAATTTAAAATGAATTCAAACTGGATTTCAATTACTACCTAAAACAGCCAAATTAAAAAAAAAAAGAAACGTCAACTATATATTTAAGTTCCTAGTTTAGCCTTAAAAAAAATAAAAATTGAAATTCACGTTGAGTTCACTTTGAGATTCTGGTAATGCACACTTGTTAAAACTGGAGCAATCAGCAGAAATATCTCATGATTTTTATATTTCTATGGGGATTATTCAATATTTAACTTGGATAATATTAGGGTTGTAGTCAACGCCAATATGTTTTGAAAAATAAAAAATAAAACCAAACCAGATTTTTTTTTTAATGGAAAATTAGTCATTTGTGTTAGTGTGGCAACAACATAGTGTGAACAGCAATTATTCTAAAACTACATGCAGCACAAATTTCCTAAAAAAACCCCACAATTTATTAATGAGCCACCATCACTCTACCTGGTACCAGAGCTTGTAGTGCTCACACAGGTAACAATATATTGGTTAAAACAGAGCTTTTCCAGAACTCTTCTAAGTAAATTATAATTTTATACTCACTAAAAATGTTGGCAGTTTAACCAACAATTTCCATATTTTACGCTCAGTGGTCAATGGATTATTGTATATAAATAGGTCCTTGCAAATGGACTTGCAAGCTGTAAATAGTTATTAAAACTAAAAGAACATGTTACTTATGGTACAGCAAGTTCGGAGAACTGAAAATGCTTTGTCGAAAGTTTGCAGCGCTGATGTGAATACAAATGTGTTGGATTAATTTCCACATTGAAATGCATCAGAATGAACTGTATTCTCTTTTAGATAAACTGATTGTTTTTGCTTACTTACATTGTTCAAATGAGCAAGTTCAATTTCCACCACAGAATCGCTAGCTTTAGGCTCTGGATGAATAGTCACCACAATGATCTTCGAATTCACTACAGTAAAATTTCTAAAGGAAGAAAAAGGACAGCAAGGAATGAAAATCATACTAAGTTATCATTCAGAAATAACAAATTAAATAAAGGGTTTCTATTACCACTACCTTTTTATATTACAAATTATTATTTTCTTTGATCACTTTTGTAACAAAGCACACATTAGCAACATTTGTATTATTTACAATCTTATTTTGAATATAAACTTTTGTTACAGGTGACAAGTGGTGCAACGTGAAATAATAGTGACTCATATTACCTTAACAACTATAGCTTATGTTATGACTCTAAAATTCTTTCTATGCAATCTTTCACCTTAACACACTTACATTATTAGCTTCTATTTAATCTACAGGTTCCTCGCATGATGACCGCTACAATACATTTTAGTGGTTATGGTGCTTGGAGTGTCCAACTAAGAAAGTGTAGTACCATTTGGAAATATTAATGCACATGCTTTTGTGAAAGATCCACTTGCATCATACTATTTTGTTTCATCGTACATATGAGTAGTGTGTGTGTTAACATATTAAAAATATATTTTTTTTAAATCAAGAAAGCAAAAACATTATACATATAATAATAATATTAATAATGGAGACAATTTGAATGTGTTTGTGATGTAGTTAGACGATCCATATAAGGAAAAAATAAACAGGAAGAAAGAGCCCAAAGTCCACTTGTAAATGGATTTGTATTTTTATTTTTTTTTACTTAACTAATGCAAATGTGAGTATGCCCAAGAGATCAACCACCTCTCTCAATGCATGGCTTGTGATGAAAGGCATTACATCCCTTTTGTTTCATGCTATTTGTCAGTCAGTATACTATACACTACTCGCAGAACTTTGTTGATAATCAGAGAAAGCAGTACACAGCGTATTACTGGTCCTTAGAGAGGACAGACTAAACACAAGATAATAGAAAAAATTGTGAACGGAAACAAGCCAAGCTCCAGATTACGCATGTACGGAGAAATAAGAAAACAGGACCAGGACAGAGTAATAGAGATACACATCATTGATGAAACAAGCTAAGACCAGTTCCAAAAAGTCAAAAACACAATGAAAATGGACTAATCAGAAACCACAATGAAAACCACAGTGGAAACCATGACAGGGAAGGATTATGGGACAAAAACACAATTTATATGTTTAGGTACACTTTGATTGCTCCACAGCTGCCTGGAAAGGGAACAGCACACCTCACTTACATAAAAAGGCACACACCGTGTGTGTCTGTTATACAAACCCAACGGCTTTTGTAAAAAAAAATATCTTTCCTAATTCTATCATCAATTTTGTAACATTATCTATTTTAGTTAAATGTGTTGTTATGGATATGGATGTGCATTTTCTGTCTTAAAAATAGCAGCTTTTGGGACTTCATATAATTAATTACAAAGAGAAAGATTCATAGACCCAATTTTTCAAAGGCATGTGGATACGTAAATAGTGGAGTGTATATAATTGCGTTTTACATCAACGTGACCCTTTGTATTTGGAAAGGTCAAGCTATTGTTATAGTCCTATTATTTTCTTAAGATCAGCTGTAAATTGTGTATATCACATGCATAAATCTATGAAATATCTAAAATGTTTTTTATTAAACCATTTTACAATATAATGTATTGGATTGAAGCATTCTAATTTGCTTTGCTGTTGTTTGGGTTATATATTTCATACATTTTTGAAAATAATATTACTCCAAGAAATATGTATGTCTGTGAATTGCAAGAGAACATGCTATAACAGGAGTAGCTAGCACGGAAATCTCATGTTGTTATTGAACTAAAACCCAATGACAGACAGAATTTGTTGGGCACAGACTTAGTAAGACACATAGGAGTTGTAGTTCAGTAACAGATTGAGTGATAACCAGTGGTGTATTTAGCCCCTGGCAAACTAGGTAGGAAGGCTAGGAGAATTTTTTTAAATTTTATAATAATATTAATAATCATACTGAGTGTGTGTGTGTGTGTGTGTCTGTGAGTGTGTGTATGTCTGTGAGGGTGTGTGTGTATGTGTGTGTATTTGTCAGTGTCTGTCATATCAGCAAGAGTCTGTTTTTCATTGAGTCTGTGTTTGACTATCAGTGTGTGTCTTTCAATGAGTGTCGGTGTTTTTGTGTCTGTCAGTGTAGGTGTGTGGGTATGTCAATGAATGAGCATGTGTTAGATCAGGGAGTCTATGTCTGTCAGTGACGTATGTGTACTTGTCATTGAGTGTGTGTGTAACTGTCAGTGTGTATCTGCCAGTGTGTATCTGTCAGTGAATGTGTGTGTGCCTGTCAGAGTGTGTGCATAAAGGGATACTATAGGCACCCAGACCACTTCAGCTCATTAAAGTGGTCTGGGTGCAATGTCCCAACCCCCTTTAACCCTGCAAGTTTAATTATTGCAGTTTCTCAGAAACTGCAATAATTACCTTGAGGGGTTAACTCCTTCCGCCTAACTAATGCTGGATGTCCTCGCGCTGTGCATGAGTACATCCAGCTTCTGCTAAATCCCCATAGGAAATAATTGATACAATGCTCTCCTATGGGGAAGCCTAATGCAAGTCCGGAGGAGGAGCCTGACCCAGTGCTGAGGGACATCAGAGCTGGATAAAGGTAAGTGACTAAGGAGTTTTAACCCTGTCATTGCCAAGTTGGGGAGGAGAGGAAAGGGGGCACTATAGGGAAATATAGTGCCAGGAAAGCTTCCCTAGCACAATAGTATCTTATTGAAAGGAAATGCATAGTCTAAAGAGGAAGGGGTAACTTCTTAATTAGGAAGAGGTGTGGCCTTCACCGGTAGGGGTGGGGCAAATTTAGACTAGGGGGTGCCCAGGTTTAGTGATGCCTAGGGCAGCACAAAACCAAAATACACCACTGGTGACAACTATTGGTTAACCTACTGTTTGCTCAGTTGGAATGCTATTTTTTATTATTTATCAATGTTAAAATCTCATGTTCACCCTATGCAGTATATAAATAATCACAATTCACACAAATTTGGGCTGATCAGCAATTCTGGTGAAAACCCAAGTCCAAACCAGTACACAAGCTAACCAGCCAATGGGCAAATAGTTAAAGCTGCCAGTGGAGATCACTATGACACTTACATTAATAAAAGGGGTCTGAGTGGTCTGATAAGCCAAATAACATAGATCTCTGACTGAGCTTTCATAGCATAGAAAAGTTATGAGAAAGAAAGTACATGTAAGGCTCACAGACTGAGAAAGTCTATTTCCTTGTGCCAGCACTATGAACTGTTTAGGACTTGGCCCAATATATTGTATACTAAAAAATACCAAGGAAAGCCCTAGAACTGTCCTAGCACAATATATACTACAATGGTTACAACATATTTTTGCAACAGGCTTTAAGGAAATATGTATAACGTGACCACCAACATAAAGCTCAAAAGAGCTTTCTAAAATTCCTTGGCTGTCAAGCTATACTCCAGAGGTAAACTAAATTTGTACTTGTGATAATACATATTTGAACAATGATAGAATAAAAAAATATTCAGATATATTACATAGTAGTGCAAACAGCATAAATAGGGCTGAGGGGTAGGAATATATTTATGTGAAACTGCTAAATAATATAAATCAAATAGCTACATCTTTACCATGGAAAAGGCCTTAGAAGGGGTTTTCCCACCTTGCAAGCACTTTCTGAGCTGAATTCACACTGCATCACATTGATTATTTTTATTTAGTATGTTTTTTTATTTTTTTCCAAAGTTGTATTGTGACTTTATGAATTTTTATTTGGCCTTTTTTTGGGCAAAGCAAATACATTTTATGGGTGAGGGGGTAGGTAAATTTTCTTTAATTGTGATGGAATTGACTAGTAGCTTGGGGTTGCCTAACCACCGGGGGTGGAGGGGCACTTAAGTACTATTGGAGGGTGGAGAAAGGCATGTCCACTGCACTTCTCTATTTAGTTAGAGACCTCATACACCATCAAATCTTGCGGGCTAGGATGAACACTAGGTCCCCATCTGTTATCACAATCACTGCCCGATGGGTGGGGAATGTAAGGGAACACTAGCTCACCCCCTTTACCAATATTAGAGCCCCATCCACCACCCATGGTTGGCCATTTACTCGGCTCATGAGGCTTTGACTGTTCTCCGGTGGGTCAACATCATCTAATTTTTTAGCCGTTGAAGGGTTCCAGGCTCTTGCGCCCACCATGGACTCGGTATTCCACTACATGGGACATGTCTTGTGTACTCTCGCTTTTTGGGTCTTTTAATCGGGAGCTCTCTTTGCGTCAGTAATCGGTTGGTCGGCTCAGCTGGTCACCCTATTTTGTCTAATTTTTTTGCAAGAGGGTTTCTGCTTTGGATTTTGAAGCACCCTTCTTCACTACAGATAGGTGGTCTGATAAATCACAGCTTCTTTTAGATCAGATAGATGTTCGGGCATGTGTGCATCATTTACCTGGGGAAGAGATGGCAGCAGGAGGCACTATGTGAAGAAGGAAGGCCGGCAGAGGGAGTGTTATGCTCTGGGAAATGTTCTACTGGATATGTTTGGTCCTGGCGTTTATGTGGATGTTAATGTGACACTAGGCAGGTGGTTTTAATATTGTGGCTGATCAAGATATCTTTATTAAATATGCCAAAGTGTTGATCACTTCTCACTAGATCTGTAAATAAAATCAACACACAAGTGGCTGTCACTAAGCATCAGTCGTCTTTTTTTTCTTTTAATAATGGTGCCACAAAAGGAACAATATCAATCATGAAACAAAAGAAAGTTAATTAATTGTTAATTATTGTTTGCTTCATGATTCACCCATGTAGTGTTTCAAAGTTACTGAATTTGGAAGAACCATCAATCAACTAAAATTCGGGCAAATCACAATTTGTTTGAAAGCGAATGCAGAACTTAAAAAAAAACAAAAAAACAGCATATATAATGGGTCCCATGATAAATGCATACATGTGTATTTCAGAAAACAGGTTTTCAGTGGATACATACAACTAACCCATCAGTTAAATTATATCTTTCTAAAAAGATGGCATTTAAAAAGTATTATAGCAATCAGCCTCGATGTATATAATTGTATTAGTGATATGAGAGAACTCTCATACCTTCTCCCTGACTGTAGGAATGGTATGATCTTTTAAACTTCCTTTACTGTTTGGAAGAAGTAGAGGGGGTTGCCATTTTGAACTCATTTACAGTCATTAAGTATATGGATTTGGTGCCTTGGGGAATAATGTTCCTTTGACACCTGTGGGAAAAATTGCTATGTATTGCTTTTATATATGACCCAACAGACTGACTGCAATTAGACTTTGTAACCATGAAGGTAACAATTTAGATGAGAGGTAAGTCTTTCCTCTTTTTGTCAATGTCCATCTTTTTCATGTATTTTACTCCTTATCAGTTGTTTTGTCTCCTTTTTATGAACACTGACTTACAGACAGTAACCCTAACACGTTTCCATTTGCTTCATTCCTCACTGCTTTCTCTCTGTTCAGTTTCTATAATTCTGCTTGTAAAATATTCAAAATCCTATCATGTCTTATTATATTATTAATATAATCTTGTTAGGAAAGCTTGTGATAATCTCTGCGTATATTACTTAACATAAATAGTTTTAGATCCTTGGTGAAAAGTTTGACAGCATGCGTATTCATAAGAAAGTTTACTCTGTTCATAATTGAATTTTATATATTCAGTTTAAGAAACAAAAAAATCTGAATAATGTTAGTATATATATATATATATTAGATGTATATTAGTCTTATGAGTTTTTTATATTTTAAATATTCACTAAATGAACTGGATTTTTTTTCACACATTAAATCTAAGTTCATGTCTAATTTTGCTGAATAGATTTTTTATTTTACCACATTTGAATTATAGGAAGTATAATTATTGTTTCTGCTTTGAATAATATAATTCACATTATAAAAATGTATGACTTAGGATGTCATTATATAGAATTAATCTACAGACTTAATATAATCCAATTAAAATTCAGCATGATAAACCTACTGCATTTAATGGCATTTTATATGAGATCGAGTTGAAAATTATGAAGGTCCCTGTTGAAACATTTTATCAAAACTCATGTAATATAATCATGAATGCAACAATATAATATATATATATATATATATATATATATATATATATATATATATAATATATATATATATATATATATATTAAAATTCATAAAATAAGTTGACAGTGTTTTGCATTTGTAAAGGAAAAAAAGTATATGCTGTAGATAATTATTAATCTGAGAGAACATAAATTAGTTCAACTTATACTTGTTCATTGTATAGATTTTTCTATTTGGCAGCCATTTATCATACTTTGGAATTTATATTGATGGCCTTGAAATCTCCTACAACCTACCCCTATTGGCGCAGGATAGATAGATTTTCAAATATATGATCCTCAGTCAAATAGACCTCAATTTAATATTAATGGATACGTTTTCCAAATGGTTTAATATTTTCGAATAAACATTTTAAATTATTTAATATTATGAAAAATATTACAATGTTGCCATATTTTAAGATATATTTTTTGTATATGATATATTTGAAACATGTTGAATGTTGAACATGTTGAAAAATTATCAACAAGGGCTAGATAGATATTGATGGAAAAAGCATCATAGCAGTCACATAAGTAGACAGAAAAAAGTCATATTGGGATTGTAAATATTTAGGATATACCCCAAATAGTATATGATAAAATATATTTAAAATATACAGCCCTCGTCTATTCAATGCATGTTCCTTTATTTAGGCCATCAGAGAAAAACTTATATAAAATTGAAAAGACCAGGTCAACACTTTCCCAAGGTGGCAGAATAATGTTATTTTAGCAAAAAATGGTAGAGGATGTGTTGGCCCAAACATCTCTCTCTTTGTACACAAAATATACCAATGATCCTGAGCCCTAGCAATTACCATGCCCAGTTAATCAAGGACAAACCCAGCAAGTTGTCAAGCATAGTATTTACTCCACTAGTAGTGGCAATTAGGTCAATCATTCATATCATGAACAGTATTCCCACGCGTCTAGAAGTTAGTAATATGTAAACAATTTCCCCTACAATACTTTTGCACCAAAATAATTAGGTGATGTCATTTTGTTAGAAGGTAATTTAAATGACTGATATGTATAGATAGTCATATGTGCAAACATCTTCAGTACAAGCACGCCTATACATTGTTACACTACTGTGTTTTGCATAGAGAAACGTTCTAGCCAATACTAGAACATACAAACAATATAGGAAATGGTCTACTGACTTTTTGTCTGTATAGTTGTCTCAGTTAACATATTGCAAAATTACTGTACATTAAATACATGTTTTTCCATCTTTCACTCCCGCAAATGATATTATAATGAAAGTGCAAAACCAATTCCAACAAAAGACCCTCATCCCAAAGTTTATACTTTTTGGATAGTTCATTGTGGATAAAACTGTACAATTCTGCAAAACAATCCTAGAGTGTCCTATGAGCTTTTATCACAAAGCCATGTTTGTTCTCTCAAGGATGCATTCAAGTACAATAGTGATTTGGGCTCTTTACAAATGAAGCACCAGGAGCAGAAGGCAGAAGATGGAGGTACCAATCATAGAATGCTTTGGGTAGGTATAGCGGTATAGCTCTCTTTAGCTTCTCCCCCTCTCTGTCGTAATACAAATGGACATATCACCTTGGGGGCTTGGAGTCTTATACACCTGGTCCATAGTGGACAATGCTGCTTTAAGTAAAATGAAAGTGAATTAATATATGTGTATGTTTGTGTATTTGTGTGTATATATATATATATATATAGAGAAAAAAGCAATGAAGGGAGCACACTAGGTCTTCGTAATAGTGCAAAGTTATTTACTGCATTCCAAGGAATACATCTCTGTGTTATACAAAACAATCAACGTTTCGACCCTGCTGGGTCTTTATCAAGATCTTGATAAAGACCCAGCAGGGTCGAAACGTTGATTGTTTTGTATAACACAGAGATGTATTCCTTGGAATGCAGTAAATAACTTTGCACTATTACGAAGACCTAGTGTGCTCCCTTCATTGCTTTTTTCTCTATATATAACGCGGGATTGCACCTAGGCCCATATACACATTTGAAAGTTTTTTGTAAAGGAGGAGTGCCTGGCTTTTGGATTTTTTCTATATATATATATATATATATATATATATATATATATATATATATATATATATGTAGTTTGAAGTCACTCACAAAATACATGAAATGTCAAAGTTGGATATTATGAATTTTAAATAAAATAGTAATTATATCTTTCAAACTTTGCTTTAATCAAATAATTTTCCATGTGCAGTAATTACAGCCTTGCAGGTCTTGCAGACAATCTAATTTTCAATTTGTTGAGGTAAGCTGAAGAGATTTTACTCCGTGCTTCCTGAAGAACCTTCTACATAATGAATAGGCTTGATATTCACTTCTTACTAACCATATAGTAAAATTGCTCCCACAACAGCTCAATAAGGTTGGGATCTGGTGGCTGTGCTGGTTACTCCATTAAAGACAGAATACCAGCTAACTGCTTCTCCCCTAAATAGCTCTTGCATAGTTTGGGGCTGTGCTTTGGTTCATTGTCCTTTTTTAGGTGTAAATTGGCTCCAATCAAGCACTATTTACAGATTATGTCATGGCATTGCATGATGGAGTGATAGTCTTCCTTCTTCACGGTCCCTATTACCCTGTTTAAATCTCCCACTTTACTACTACCAAAGCTCCCTTGACAATAACATTGCCTCCACCATGCTTGACAGAAGCTGTCTTTTCATTTGATCTTTGTCCCACAAATGGTCTTTTTAAATCGTCTTTTTCTATTCTTCCTGTGTCTAGGGCTTGTGTTCTTTTTCCCACCTTAATATTTTCTATTTATTGGCCAGTCTGAAATATAACCTTTTTTTTGCAACTCTGCCAGTAAGGCAAGGATACCAGGGTTGATTCTTCACTTTTGACATTGAGACTGGTGTTTTGCAGGAACTTTTTAATGAGGCTGCCCATCGAGGATCTGGGAGGCCTCTGTTTCCCAAACTAGGCACCATAATGTATTTTTCCTCTTGCTCAGTTGTGCACTAGAGCCTCCCACTCCTCTTTCTAGTTTGGTTAGAGACAGTTTGCACTGTGTTCTATGAAGGAAATAGTACACAACATTGTCTGCAAAGATCCTCAGTTTCTTTGCATTGCCTCTTTATATCTCTGAACCAGAACATACTGATGAGTTTCAGAAAAAGGTTCTTTGTTTTTAGTCATCTTGAACCTGTAATTGAATACAGAATTGCAGATGCTCCAGATACTCAAGTAGTCTAATGAAGTCAGCACAAAAGTTTTCAGCTGTAGTAACATAATTGCAAAAAAAAGGGTCCCCAAACTTTTGAACACTAGTGTATGTTTACAAACATATATTGTATTTAATAAAGAGAACAGAACATTGAAAGCCACCGGTCACATATTTCTGTCACTCAAATAACTCTGGATAGTGAATCACAGGGTCGTGGGAGTTTTGCTTGCTCTAGTACTTCCTCCCTCAGTGCTGCAAACTACTTTTTTTCCTCTGGAACATACTGCATATAGATAAGGTAGATGATAAGGTAGACTAGAAGAACTAGTGAAGAGGCGTGTGATTAGCACAGTAGGACCCAACAATTGAGCAACGAACACCAGGCAAAGTTAAGATTATATAACCACATATGATAATTATATATGCAAGTATATTGGTAGACATTGGTAGACATAATTTGTTAATATTCTAGATTTTCCTTGTTTGTCCATTTCCAAGATATCCGTAAAGTATCTCATCACATGAAGGTAACTTGTCATATTAGTTGTGTTAATTTCAAATAATTTTTTATTGGGAATATTTACAGTGTTCTGCAGTATGCTTTAAATATATTTACAGCTCTAGATAATGTTTCTGTATCCAAACTGAAAAAATAAAATTTGCAATTTTTTTATTGATTCACAGCAATTCTCAGTTTAGTTAGTTAATTACATTTTCGTGATCTACCATATTACAAATTTCAATATGTAAAATGATGTACTAAAAAAGAGTTTTGTAGACATACTACCTGATTAAGAATTATGGAGCCATGTTAAAGGGAAGTGGTACCTCTGAAAAAAGGTATTTAGTCAGACTAAGTTAAGTGTGTGTATATTCTAATCTTGTTATTTTTGTTTTCCTGCAAGAGTTACTGGATGTACCAAAAAGTGCTTAAACGGGCAATATTCAAATATACATGATAAAGGTTGTAGCACTATATTGATATTTATTCTTCTAACTATAGTCATTTTGATACATGGAAAACTTATATCAAAATGAAGTAATTAATCAATACTAATAGGCTGAGCTATCAAAGGCTGAAGAAGTTCTTCATGTGCATCTACAATGTAATACACTGGTCCATATCATTTTATGCTTTTAATGTGATGATTTCCAAATAAAGAACATTTTCTTTTAAAAATCAAGTTTTAAAAGCTAAAACATTTTGATATAATTTTTTGGAAATGTTTCTGCCTATAAACTGTTAGTGCATGTTGAGCTGTCTTTCAATAATTTATAAAATTGGTTAACGGTTCTTCATTACTTTTGTTAAAGTATACAGTTTACTTCAATTGGATTTCGAGACTGGACGGAATGTGAAATTAATATTTCATCAGTGCGAATTGAAACATTCCTCGTCTTAGGCCCGTAATAGCAGGTCATGCAGCCAAACTCAGCTGTGGCTTCTGTGAGCAAAGGAATGGAACACTGGCTGAATTGATAGCAAATGTAAATTGTAAATGTTCAGCAGCCTGAATCTCAGTTGAAGTATTTTTCAGACAAGACAAGATTCTTCCTGGGGAAAATAAAATCTTGACTCTTCAGATACTCACTAACATCAAATATAATTTTTTTTTTAAATATGTCCCAAATGTGGATGATGGACCAAATTTAATTTTGTAAATTAGACTTCAGGTCCCCTAACATTTTAGAATTCCGACACTGGTCACATTCACTAAACACACAAGTAAGTTTTTGTTAATATTTCCACAGCTCACAGTTTCATAAACAGATCACTTTGTGTATAGTAATACATTTGCTTGAACATTCAATAATGCCCAAACTGCTGATTATCCTCATATGGCCTCTTCCCTCTTAATACTGCATGTCTTTTTTGCAGGTTTCAATAATAGCCTATGTAGCTTTGTACAGAGCATATGCTTTCCATAACTGTATCTACTGTATGTGTCCACCATGCTCACATCCAGCAAATATTTTATTGTATTAGCATTTGCAGGATGCTGCATTCCTAAAAATGGAAACATTCCTTAAAAAACATTGTAAGAAGATGTATTGCTATTTTCATTTAAAACATACGTATTGCAAGATAAGTAATACAATGCTATCTCCAACACCTGGTATTCCACAATGTTTCTAAAAAGCATTAACAAATGAAAAAACTATATATATATATATATATATATATATATATGTATATATATATATATATATATATATATATATATATATATATATATATATATATATATATATATATATATATATGCAGTTTTGTACTTTATCTCATATTTTCAACTAAACTATACACTTATTTTTTTTTAAATAAAAAAAGGTTTTTTTTAGGTAAATGGTTAATAAGGCAAATGCTTGCACATTTTTTGTACATTTTATTAAATATTACAGCATTTAATATCAATCAGTTCTGCTTCTTTATAATTATTGCTTAGATTAATGTCATAATTATGTGTGTTGAGATGAGCTTTTAATGTGGTCATTGCTATGATGATAAAAAGAACCCAGTACATAATAAATGTTTATTGAGATTTATGTGTAATATAATAAACACCTGCAGTTCGAGAGAAGTAATAGCTTTAACATGCAGCTACATGATGTTAGATCTACGCATTATCATTTTATTTTGATACTATATTGATTAGATACGTTCTTATCACCACGCATAAGTAATAATGCAAAGTGCAGATCTACCTACTCCCTCCCCAATCCCACTGGTGTCAAGATTCTGGCGCTAGATACAGGGTATCAATTTAAAAATCAAAAACAAAACAAACAAATATCAAATTATATTTTTAGTAGCTTGACACCATGGATTGCTTTGAAGTTGGTGACTACACTGCCTACTTGCAAAACTAGACTGGAACAATCATACAATAACTGTATATAAATGCAAACACTGGCTAGAGTGTGATAACATTAACCACAAAGGGGCTCTGATGTATTTGAAAAGCATTCTCTGGAGTGAAATAGTGCTAGTTTTTGTCTTTTGGGGGGGGGGGGGGTGAAAATATCTAAAGACTTTTTTAAGGTTTAGGCCAAGTTCCTTAGTTAACACCTACTGGACAGTTGCTGTATGTCACCAGTGCTTATGTATTTGATCAACATGATATGGCAGCAACACAAAAAGACCTCCGAATTACAGGTCTCATCAGTAATGGGGAGACCTGGCTATTGACACTCCTACTAGTGAAGGTATCTGGCAAAAGCCACCCAAGGCATTCAATTACACCATGCTTTCATATTGGGCATCACTTGTGGCTAGTTTACATGTACATGTTATTTGTTGCATGTAGTGGGTATTGCTGGAATTTACATCTATGGGACATACTGCAAGAGCTTTGCAGTCCCTGTGTCACCTGAATGCTGTGATAGGCTGTTGCCACGTTCCAGTTCAGTGAAGGACTGCAGGTTGTCTCCATACTCAGTACATAGTAGTGAACTGCATGCAGCATGTTAACTGCTATCAATGTCACTAGAGACACAACCAGCAGCAATACTTTATTTACTCTTTGGCTTTCTGGTCATGCTGGGAGCAAACCATGGTGATTTCAAACTTAGATGACAGCTAGGGCAATTTGACCACTGTGGGGGAAAATTAATAAATAGTGAATTGTTAAACTTAGGTAGGGTTAGGCTAAGTCAAAAGATTAAGTTAGATATAGATAGCTGGGGATACAGTTAGATAGGGTTAGCAACGGTTAAAAATAACATTAATATTTGGCTCTGATTAGTAAATTGGCACAGAAATTGCTTCTCTGGAAAAAGGTAAGTCAGAATTAGTACATGTCAGTATTTTGACCCTTTAAGTTACCCCAAACCCTTGCAAATGTTGGGCACTGCTACACTCATGTGATGCAGCAGAATATACATTTGAGGTGGTTAAAATAGTAAGAAATACAAGGCCTGTAAATTCACTACTCAAATTCAACAGGTATGTGAAAAAAAAAATACAAATAAAATACTGGTAATTGACTGGTAAATTCAGCAGAAATTGGTGATGAAATGCCCCATATTAAATAGTCCATGGTCTTATTTTGCAGGTGGTATCCCACAATGAGGGTAGTGGGCTACTATTTCGTCCCAAAAATGACATTGGGCCTTTACATC